>NC_068449.1:26732584-27069584 GCF_023373465.1 Oncorhynchus keta | reverse complement strand
TTTCACAGAGGCGTGGCTGAACGACAACACGGAAAATATAGAGCTGGCTGGCTTCTCCGTGCATCGGCAGGACAGAGCAGCTACGTCTGGTAAGACGAGGGGCGGGTGTGGGTCTATGTGTCAATAACTGCTGGTGCGTGATTACTAATATTAAAGAAGTCTCAAGGTATTGCTCGCCTGGGGGTAGAATACCTCAAGATAAGGTGTAGACCACACTATCTACCAAGAGAGTTGTCATATATATTATTCATAGTCGTCTATTTAACACCACAAACCGATTCTGGCACTAAGACCACACTCAATGAGCTGTGTAAGGCCATTAGCAAACAAGAAAATGCTCATACAGAAGTGTCACTCCTAGTGGCCGGGGACTTTAATGCAGGCAAATCTGTTTTACCTCATTTCTACCAGCATGTCACAAGTGCAACCAGAAGGGAAAAAACTCAAGACCATCTTTACTGCACACACAGAGGCCCTCCATTTGGCAAATCTGACCACAATTCTATCCTCCTGATTCCTGCTTACAAAAACTAAAGCAGGAAGTACCAGTGACTCACTCAATACGGAAGTGGTTAGATGATGTGGATGCTACACTACAGGACTGTTTGCTAGCACAGACTGGAATATGTTCTGGGATTCATCCAATGGTATTGAGGAGTATTCCACCTCAGTCACCGGCTTCATCAATAAGTGCATTGACGACCTCGTCCCCACAGTGACCATACGTACATTTCCCAACCAGAAGCCATGAAATACAGGCAACATCCGCACCGAGCTAAAGGCTAGAGGTGCTGCTTTCAAGGAGTGGGACTCTAGAAATCTCGCTATGCCCTCAGACGAAACATCAAACAGGCAAAGTGTCAATAGAGGACTAAGATTGAATCCCACTACACCGGCTCTGACGCTCATCAGATGTGGCAGGGCTTGAAAAGTATTATGGGCTACAAAGGGAAACCAAGCCGCAAGCTGCCCAGTGACGCAAGTCTTACAGACGAGCTAAATGCATTTTATTCTGGCTTCGAGGCAAGCAACACTGAAGCATGAATGAGAGCACCAGCTGTTCCCGGACAACTGTGTGATCACGCTTTCCGTAGCCAATGTGAACAAGACCTTTAACCTTTCTAGGGCAGGGTTTCTGCTAGCAACAACATTCTGCTGAAAAGGCAGTGCGCGAAAGTCAAAAATATTTTTTAGAAATATGTAACTTTCACACATTAACTAGTCCAATACAGCAAATGAAAGATAAACATCTTGTTAATTTACCCATCATGTCCGTTTTCAAAAATGCTTACCAGCGAAAGCACAACATATCATATGTTAGGTCATAACCAAGTAAAAAAAATACACAGCCATTTTTCCAGCCAAAGATAGGAGTCATAAAAAGCAGAAATATAGATCAAATTAATCACTAACCTTCAATGATTTTCATCAGATGACACTCATAGGACATCATGTTACACGATACATGTATGTATGTTTTGTTCGATAATGTGCATATTTATATCAAACATCTCAGTTTACATTGGCACCTTACGTGCAGTAATGTTTTGATTCCAAAACATCTGGTGATTTTGCAGAAATACTCATAATAAACATTGATAAAAGATACAGTTATTCACAGAATTAAAGATAGACTTCTCCTCAGCAGGGTAGCCTAGTGGTTAGAGCGTTGGACTAGTAACCAAAAGGTTGCAAGTTCAAATCCCTGAGCTGACAATGTACAAATCTGTCATTCTGCCCCTGAACAGGCAGTTAACCCACTGTTCCTCGGCTGTCATTGAAAATAAGAATTTGTTCTTAACTGACTTGCCTAGTAAAATAAAGGTAAAAAATTAATGCAACCGCTGTGTCAGATTTTAAAAAACTTTACGGAAAAAGCAGAATCTGAGAACGGCGGTCAGAGCCCAAAACAGCCAGAGGAATATCCACCATTTTGGAGTCAACAAAGTTAGAAATAACACCATAAATATTCACTTACCTTTGCTGATCTTCATCAGAAGGCACTCCCAGGAATCCCGGTTCGACAATAAATGACTGATTTGTTCCATAAAGTTCCATAAATTCCATCATTTATGTCCAAATAGCCACTTGTTGTTAGCGTGTTCAGCCCAGTTATCCATCTTCATGAGGCGCAGGCACTTCGTCCAGACAAAAACTCGAAAAGTTCCGTTACAGACCTTAATAAAAAAGGCAAACGATGTATGGAATCAATATTTAGGATGTTTTTAACATTAAACATCAATAATGTTCCAACCGGAGAATTCCTTTGTCTGAAGAAAAGCACTGGAACGAGAGGTACCTCTGTCGGGAGCACGCGTCATGACACCAAGGCACTCTGCCAGACCACTGACTCAAAGAGGTCTCATGAGCCCCTCCTTTATAGTATAATCCTCATTCAAGTTTCTAAAGACGGTTGACATCTAGTGGAAGCCGTAGGAAGTGCAACTTTATCCATATCTCAATGTGTATTCGGTAGGCCAAGCTTTGAAAAACTACAAACCTCAGATGTCCCACTTCCTGGTTGGATTTTTCTCGGGTTTTCACCTGCCATATGAGTTCTGTTATACTCACAGACATCATTCAAACAGTTTTAGAAACTTCAGAGTGTTTCTACCCAATACTAATAATGATATGCATATATTAGCATCTGGGACAGAGTATGAGGCAGTTCACTCTGGGAACACTATTCATCCAAAAGTGAAAATGCTGCCCCCTATGCCAAAAAGGTTAATCAGGTCAACATTCACAAAGCCGCGGGGCCAGACGGATTACCAGATGTGTACTCAAAGTGTCTTCACTGACATTTTCAACCTCTCCATGACCGAGTCTGTAATAACAACATCTTTCAAACAGACCACCATAGTCCCTGTGCCCAAGAACGCGAGGGTCACCTGCCAAAATTATTACCGCCACGTTGCACTCACGTCGGTAGCCATGAAGTGCTTTGAAAGGCTGGTCATGGCTCACATCAACACCATCATGCCGGAAACCCTAGACCCACTCCAATTTGCATACCGCCCTAACAGATCCACAGATGACTCAATCTTAATCAAACTCCACACTGCCCTTTCCCACCTGGACAAAAGGAACACCTATGTGAGAATGTTGTTCATTGACAACAGCTCAGCGTCCAACACCATAGTGCCTACAAAGTTCATCACAAAGCTAAGGACTAAAGGATCCTGGGACTAAACACCTCCCTCTGCAACTGGATCCTGGACTTCCTGACGGGCCTCCCCAGGTGGTAAGGGTAGGCAACAACACATCTGCCACACTGATCCTCAATACTGGGGCCCCTCAGGGGTGTGTGCTTAGTACCCTCCTGTACTCCCTGTTCCCCCACAACTTTGTGGCCAAGCACGACTCCAGCACCGTCATTAAATTTGCTGATGACACAACAGTGGTAGACCTGATCACCGACAACGATGAGGCATCCTATAGGGATGAGGTCAGAGATCTGATAGTGTGGTGCCAGTACAACAACCTCTCCCTCAATGTGAGCAAGATAAAGGAGCTGATTGTGGACTATAGGAAAAGGAGGGCCGAACAGGATCCCATTAACATCAACAGGGCTGAAGTGGAGCGGGTCAAGAGTTTCAAGTTCCTTGGTGTCCACATCACCAATGAACTATCATGGTCCAAACACACCAACACAGTTGTGAAGAGGGCACGACAACACCTATTCCCCCTCAGGAGACTGAAATTATTTGGTATGGGACACCAGATCCTCAAAAAGTTCTACAGCTACACCATCGAGAGCATCCTGACCGGTTGCATCACCACCTGGTGTGGCAACTGCTTTGCATCTGACCGTAGGGCACTACACAGGGTAGTGCATACAGACAAGCTTCCTGACATCCAGGACCTATATACTAGGCGGTGTCAGAGGAAGGCCCCAAAAATTGTCAAAGGACTCTAGTCACCCAAGTCATAGACTATTCTCTTTGCTATCGCACGGCAAGCGATACCGGAGTGGCAAGTCTAGATCCAAAAGGCTTCTTAACAGCTTCAACCCCCAAGCCATAAGACTCTATAACAGCTAATCAAAGTGCTACCCAGACCCCTCTTTTACGCTGCTGCTACAAGCCATTAGACTGCTGAACAATTAATCAAATGTCCACCCGAACTATTTACATTGACCCCCCACCCTCTGTTTTTACACGGCTGCTACTCACTGTTTGTTATATATGCATAGTCACTTTACAAATCTTAACTAACCTGTTCCCCCCGCACATTGACTCGATACCGGTACCCCCTGTATATAACCTCGTTATTGTTACGTTATTTTCTTGTGTTACTTTTTGATTTGATGAGATTTTTTTACTTTAGTTTATTTAGTAAATATTTTCTTAACTCTAATTCTGGAACTGTATTGTTGGTTAAATTCTTGTAAGTAAGCATGTCACAGTAAAGTTGTTGTATTCAGCGCATGTGACAAATAACATTTGTTTTGAATTGATTTGATTTGATAAAAATCATATAAATTATTGTAAATTCTTGCAATGTTTCATCTCAGTCCTAATTTGACCTTTAAGATCAGATGCAGCCTTGCTCCTGAGAGACCTTGGCATTTGGGTGTCATCAGCACCTTGCACCAGGATCATATTAGTCATAAGGTCAGTTTCCATTCCTTTAGGGAAGACACACTGGTACTTAAGAAAGACGCCAAAGCCAGCCAGTAGCTCTCTTCTCGCACCTGCTGACACCAATTGCTCTTGAAATGAAAAGGTTTTCCTTAAGTAAATCTGAGCTGATTTAACACCAACTTGATATAAAGGCAAATAAACACTATCTTCTGCCACTGAAATATTATGGCATGATACTCCTGATAATTTTGTGCAAGCTTTTCAAATTCCATTATTGTTTGTATCATTACTGTAAAGTTATTTTCCGCCTCCCTTACTAAGAAGGATGCCCCCCAAAAACAACTAAAGAACAAATCTGCAAATGGAAGAGAGGCACCTTTGACAGCAGGAGAGGGACATCCCACCACCTAGGAGGAGGAGTGATTTCATTGCTACACACAATGATATTGTCTTCTCCGTCAGCCCTCAAACATTAACGGCTCCCAGCTTGTGGCTTCTAAATAATAAGGAGTTCAGGTCTGGGAACTTTTCAGCCACCCCATCACACCACACCACATCACACCACATTCCATTGGAAACAGCAGCAACTTCACCACCACTGTTGCCTCCCACAGGCTGCATGAGAGCCTCCGATCTCCCTCCCTGCAGGTTTGGGAGCACATCCAATTTTGTGATGCACAGTGCCAAGCCTAGCTCCTCTTTGAGTGAACTCTTCACAGCTGGACCCAAATGACTTGCAGGTGTCTCTGTAGGCTGCACATCCCCGGCTCCCCTACTCATGGCCAACGGGGGCATCACCTTTGCCACATTGGGGATCACAGCTGGTGCAGCGTAACACTCAACAGGAAATATCTGACAGCAGCCCGCCAACGTGAATATGGAAAATGTCCATATATATATATATATATATATATATATATATATATATATATATATATATATATATATATATATATATATATATATAGAGAGAGAGAGAGAGAGAGAGAGAGAGAGAGAGAGAGAGAGAGAGAGAGAGAGAGAGAAATTGATGGGGTGGGAGGTCAGATAGTTGCTATGTAAATGCAACAGCCAAACAGGACATCTTTTGAATGTACTGTCCCATCTGACAAGGTGCAGGTGTAACAGTAAGTACTGTGATCATGAATTTTGCTGGACAATGGATGTGATGTTCAGTGGTTGAAAGTGTGCTATGGTTCTTACATGTTTCTCAATCATCGCCCAGCTGCTGTTTTATGGACCTGGTCAGGCATATATCAGCCCCTACATAGTGAAAGCTCTGAAATGTGGCTAACTGATTTAGGTTTAGGCCAGATCCATTGAGTTGAAGAGAGTTTTATCTCCTCTCCCGAGGGAGGCTCTCAGTCCTGCATGTTAACATGCTTCCTGAAATCAAAACACAAAACACACACACACACACACACACACACACACACACACACACACACACACACACACACACACACACACACACACACACACACACACACACACACACACACACACACACACACACACACACACACACACACACAGGCATCTGCATTTCCATCAACAACCAACATTAAATATTCTATGTCCCTCCTGTATTCCCTGTTCACTCATGACTGCATGACCAGGCACGACTCCAACACCATCATCAAGTTTTCTGAAGACACAACAGTGGTAGGCCTGATCACCGACAATGATGAGACAGCCTATAGGGAGGAGGTCAGAGACCTGGCAGTGTGGCCAGGATAACAACCTCTCCCTCAACGTGATCAAGCAGTACCGGAGCGCCAAGTCTTGGTCCAAAAGGCTTCTTAACAGTTTCTACCCCCAAGCCATAAGACTCCTGAACAGCTATGGTCCTTCTGTAGCTCAGTTGGTAGAGCATGGCGCTTGTAACGCCAGGGTAGTGGGTTCGATTCCCGGGACCACCCATACGTAGAATGTATGCACACATGACTGTAAGTCGCTTTGGATAAAAGCTTCTGCTAAATGGCATATATTATTATTATATTATTATTACTAATCAAAGTGCTACCCAGACCCCGCTTTTACGCTGCTGCTACTAACCGGTGCCCCCGCACATTGACTCTGTACCGGTACCCCCTGTACATAGCCTCACTATTGTTATTTTACTGCTGCTGTTTAAGTGTTTGTTACTTTTTTCCCTATTTTTTACTTAACACTTATTTTTTTTAAACATTTCTTAAAGCATTGTTGGTTAAGGGCTTGTAAGTAAGCATTTCACTGTAAGGTCTGTTCTATTCGGCGCATGTGACAGAAACAATTTTATTTTATATTAAATAGCTTTGTTTGTTTGAAGAACAATGTTTTCACTCCAGCTCAGAAGGTGGCGGTAATGCACCTAAACAATGTTTTCCACACTGGTATTGACCCTCAATGAGAGAGAAGAAGACGAAGCAAACGGCGAGGTTTCAAACCACTTATATTGTAGTTGTGTTGCGCAGAATATCACATCGTTAAGTATTGATGGGATTTCAGCCATATTAAACGCTGCTCCCATGTTTTAAAAGATCTGATACACAGCTGAATTGTCTCAGATCCCCACACATGCGGTCGTGTCTTCAAGGTGTGATAATTTGCTGAACAGGGTTAAAATGTAGCTATCTAGTCTGGAACGACACGGAAGACTGTCAGACTGGACCAGCACGAAGCCGGGTGCGCGCTATCGCTTGTCTTTCTTCAGTCTCACTGGCACACACTACTAAGGCATCACCATCTTCTGTGTAGCAAAGCATTTGGAATACAGTAGCTTCGGCAAAACATTTCATTTCGAGAAGTAATTTGGTATGTAATTATCGCTGTGAAAATCTAGCTAGCTGACCTATTAGCAACATAATGCTAGCTGGCAGCTCAGAAAAATGTTCATGTGCAATGAGCTAACAAGTTATCTAGGTTGACTTCAAATACAAGACATGTCATGTCAGACAACCTAAAAACGATTACTTAAATGCTCAACTAATGCTTATAAGATCATATAGCTAATGTATTACACTGACTGGGTGTCAAAGTTCATAACACGTTTAGCTGATAACAAATAGGTGAAAGGTTGAGTGTAGTGTGTTCTATTAATCTCAGTGAAATTGGACCATTCTCGAAAGGACAGGCACTACTAGCTACAGTAGCTGTGCAGTTGAGATGCATAGAAAATATTAGGCTATTTCTGTAAGCTATTACTAAGGATAGGATGTATTTCATAGGGTGTCTGATTAGCTCCATAATAACGAAGGCCCAATATTCATCCTATGAATAAAAACATTTTTTTTGTATACATAACCCTGTTTATGCCTCTCTCTCTTGCTAAGCCTTTGAGATGGGATCCTCAGTGATGGAGGATAAGGATGAGGCCTACACAGAGCACCTATACTGCTGTGGTGCTGTCACAGAAGTGCTCAAATTCGGCACCCGTAACCTACACTCTGGCAATCAACCTAAAGTGCTTTTTCTCATCATACCAGGTGAGTGTCATTAAAGCATTTTCTTAATTCAAGGGAAATGCATTATGCTATCCCTGGTTAGATTATTGTGAGATGCCTGTCGTTTTCATCCGAAATCTGTATTGGTAAATCGACTACAGCCAATGTATTTTGAGTGGGCTATCCCTTTAAACTGGAGATATAAAAGTGGTATTGATAATACTACAAATTAAATTGTATTCCTGACTAAGCAGTTTGCTGTAATTTACCCTTGGTGTCTCATCATCATGTCATGTGATGTTGATATTATTAAATGTGTTACGCACTATCCTGAAAGTCTGAGACTATGTTCTCTGGACCAAATAGTACACCAACATCATTTGGGTCTCGTATGCCTCGATACAACTCTGCCTATGTCACCCACTTCTTTGTGTTTAAATTGGGAAACTTTGAGAAAGATGAGCCATAGAGTCAGGGGGAGATTCAGTCATGCCAGTGACCTTTGAAAGGTCGCAGTGACTGGAGCTCGTTCATTGCCCTCTGAATATCACTGAACTTGGGGCTCAATGGACCCTTTATGGCTGACAGAGACACTGCGAAGGCCCTGTTATTGTAGACCAGCTGCCCTTTTCCCTGTGATCAGAGCAATGATCTTTGTGTCCAACCTTAGGTACAACCAGTGTTTCATACCCTAAAGCACTCACAGGTGCCTCTGTGTTCTCTGTAGGTGTGTGTGTTTTGATTGACGAATGGAAACCATGACCTCCTCCAATGAAACTTATGTTTTTTTGAATGTTTCGATAGAACACAGGTGCGACAGCCAATCATTCTAAAACGTCAATGCATGTAGCCGACTAGAATTATAGACATTCAGTAGATACTTTTGTATATATAGTGTATGTGGACACCCTTCAAATTAGGAGATTTGGCTATTTCAACCACACCCATTGCTAACAGGTGTGTACAATCGAGCACAATGCCATGCAATCTCCATAGACAAACATTGGCAGTAGAATGGCCTTACTGAAGAGCTCATTGATTTTCAATGTGGCACCATCATAGGATGCCACCTTTCCAACAAGTCAGTTCATCAAAGTCCTGCCCAAGTCCTACCCAGGTTAAACAATTTAAAGGCAATGCTACCAAATACTAATTGAGTGCATGTAAACTTCTGACCCATTGGGAATGTGATGAAAGACATGAAATCTGACATTTCACATTCTTAAAATAAAGTGGTGATCCTAACTGACCTAAGACAGGGATTTTTTTACTAGGATTAAATGTCAGGAATTGTGAAAATCTGTGTTTGAATGTATGTAAACTTCCGACTTCAACTGTATATACTATTCTCTATTCTACTGTATTTTAATTAATGCCACTCCGATTTTGCAAGTCCTAATATTTATATATTTATTTTTTCCGTTCTTTTACTTTTAGATTTGTGTATTGTTGTGAATTGTTAGATATTACTGCACTGTTTGAGCTAGGAACACAAGCATTTCGCTACACCCGCAATAACATCAGCTAAATATGTGTATGTGACCAATAACATTTGATTTGATTTGTAAAGTTTGGTTGAGGAGGAATAATGGTCTGGGGCTGTTTTTCAGACCCCTTAGTTCCAGTGACGGGAAATCTTTATGCTACAGTATACAATGACATTCTAGATGATTCTTTGCTTCCATCTTTGTGGCAACAGTTTGGGGAAATCCCTTTCCTGTTTCAGCATGACAATGCCCCGTACACAATGCAAGGTCCAATGGTTTGTTGAGATCGGTGTGGAAGAACTTGACTGGCCTATACAGAACCCTGACCTGAACCCCATCCAATTTCTTTGGGATGAATTGAAACGCCGACTGCGAACAGGGCCTAATCGCCCAACATCAGTGCCCGACCTCACTAATGCTCTTGTGGCTGAATTGAAGCAAGTCCCCTCAGCATTGTTCTAACATAATGTTCCGAAATCCAACAAGCATTCCAACATGCACCCGCAATAACATCTGCTAAATATGGGTATGTAACCAATAAAACATTTGATTTTGATCTTGTTGAAAGACTTCCCAGATGAGTGGAGGCTGTTATAGCAGCAAAGGGGGGAGCAGCTCCATTTTAATGCCCATGATTTTGGAATTATAGGTTTGACGAGCAGGTATCCACGTACTTTTGGTCATGTAGTGTATATTCCTTAAAATATTTACATGAGAATTTGTTCGTAAAAAGTTGGAAAACTTTTAATACCAGCACCTAATATGTGTTGTAATGTGTAGGCGAATGTTCTATATTCTGTGTGATTGTGTTGTGTGTGAGCCTCTGACGTCTTGATTTCCTCCTGAGGATCAATACAGTTAAATTAAATAAAACGGATAAAAAATGTAACCAAGAGCAGCTCTCTTTAGCCTGAAGGGTAAATGGATAGGATAGCCTACTTGATACATAGGCCACCCTCATCGGCCACCCTCTATCAATATATCCCTCCAACCTCCCTCCAGGCATCCCTCCATTCTCAACAGATGGAGGAGAGTTAAAAAGGTCAGCAAGATCAAGGGAGGGAATGGCAATCAAATGTTACCTCCAGGTTACATTCCAAAATCATTCCACCAAATATTTCAGCAATGTATGAAAAAAGCTAAACCAATAACTTGGGCTGACATTCCAGTGCTAGCCCTCAATCCACATGCCACAATGCTATTAGCAGTACCAGGCATGTTACATATTCGATAAACGTCTGAATTGTGCCCCTGTAATACCACCGTGATTAAAGTGAGTTAAAATACATATTTTAAGGTGCAGTGACTGAAGTCTAAGATTTACCACTGCTCATTGATAACTTAAACTGCTTGATTTTCGCAGAGTAAGCCTACAAGGCAAATGTGTTTTTGGAAGTATAACTCAATCTTTGGAAGTGCAGTGGAAGTTCTAAGTGCACTGCAGGTGCGGGACTACGTCATTGCTGCGGTACTTCTGGCACCAAGCCGAGAGGTCAAAGACGCTAGGGAGGGAGGTCTGCACAGTGTTCAGCTCAGCAGGCCCAAATTTATAGGCACTAGAAAAGCGCCCTTTCTGGTGAGGGAAGAAGGGAGGAAAGATAACAAGTGGGAAAGACTGGGAGGGGTTGGTTTGACTTTTCGTTGAATTACTCAAGCTTAGAGGGATTCAGGAGTTGTCCTCTTCAAAAACTGATACATTTGGTCACGAGACATCTGTATTTAAAGAATTAGGCCTAATATAGATACCCAATGGACTATTGTGTAATGAGTCAGTCTCACATTAAGGTAGTTACAGTATGTCACTACATTAATAGTGCATCATCATGTGTCACTCTCTTATTGCCATTGTCTGCTATATATATATTTTGGAACTGAACTGTGGCTAACAGAGAATTCCGTTAAAGGTGCACTATTCAGAAATTGCTCTACCATTTCCTGGGTGCTAAAATTTTAATTGATTGCATAATTTCAGTTTGTGACAAAGCAAGCAAGTATAGTGTAGAGTCATTGTACCATCTAAACCGCTGTGAAATATACTTTCCATAACCAAAAATATCAGTAGCTGGTGTACAAAACTGAAAGTAAAAGATGCAAAACCTCAACTTTAGAATGGGAAGCATAGAAATAGTGCCCATAGAACAGATGTATCACTTCTTAGACTTGCTTTCAATGAGAATGACAGATCTATAACTCATGTCTATGTGAATTTGGTTGGGTCGCCCAAATATTGAAATATTACAGCTTTAAAGCGAAAGACACACTAAAACAATAAGAATGTACTTTTATTGAGTTATTATATCTTAGAAACAAAGAATATTTGATTAAATAATGGATATTTCCAACAATGTAACATATAATAATGGAATAACTGTTTTACTAACTTTAACCTCTTACTAACTTATTCCCGAATCAAGAAGACTTCTGACTTTCTTTCCTTCTATAGGCTGTCTGCTTCGTTCCTCCTATAGAGGGAGTGGTGTTACTGTCACACAGTGCTAGTTGGGGAAGGGAAACATATTAAAGTGTGGATTCAAGCCTGACAGCTCTCTCTCTACCCATTGTCTGCAGTTTGAACAGATGCAGGACCTCCCCTGGTATTTGATACTTTGACCCACAGATCTCTTTAAAGCATTATAAAGTAAACACCTTCTTCCTTAGGCTGAATGAAATACCATTATAGCCTCATAATTTGTCTGGGTCGACCCTGCAGACTTAAGGAGCATGTAGTTCACTCTGACTGGTTAAATAAACAGATATTATTTATATGTAGTAAGACATTACATTACTAACTGGCTGCTCACCCTTTCAAGTTTTTCTTTCCCTTTTTTTTGTCAAGAGTTAGAATTATGTATTTAAAATACATTTTAAGAAGGCCATCTGTGAGATCCCCAAGAGAGCAGGGTGTGAGAGGAGATTTAGTAATAAAGAGAGAGTGAATGATGACTGTCAAGTCAAGACCCCTTGCCTGCAATGTGCAGCGTCGTCACAGACAGCTATGAAGAATGGCCTAACCAGTGAAGAGTAGCGTGCTGCTTATCCTTCATCTCCCTGTATATCCTTTATCTCCCTGTAGTCTGTAATATTTATTGTATCAGTTACATTTTTGGTACCAGTTGCTGAAATCAAAAATAGTTTTACATTTCCCAATTTCTTTAGGTGCATTTGGGTACAGTGTGCTTGTGAAGTCCTCATTGTAGTCTAAATTAGTTATGACTTGTTTAATGGCTAGCCGACATCTGGTGTGGCCTTTGCTGTTGGCGGTAGATGGTGTAACTTCGTCGGAATTCCCCATCGCTGTCTCATCGAAAACAATGACATCTGAATTTCGTCCTGGTGTTGTGTTTTACCTACAGTACCTGAGTACAACAAACGGAAACCCTCTTTGCTCCGACTACCTCAATACCTCTGTCATGGATCATTCAGTACTCAAGTGTTTAAGAGTCTTATTGTGGAGTTAAGTATTCAGGCTTTTCCCTCTCAACCACTGACTCATGATTCTGTGAGACCTCAGCCATCTCTCTCCATCAACTCATTTGTAACCCATTGTTAGTTCAGGTTTCTTACTATGTGCTCTGTCTCTCTTTCAGCCCACAGACTTAACATTGTGTACTGATGTCATTTGTTCTATCCATTTGTTTTTGTCTTATTTTTTCACAAAAGGGGACTTCTGCAATCTCATTCATGACCTCTCTTGAGTGAGAGGTACACTCGTCGCAACATAGAACCCACGTAATCCGCCCCTGGTCCATCAATTGGCTGTGAACACCAGACAGATGTAACCTCCAGCGATTCACATTCCAAACTCGGCTTTGCTGATAGAGACAGATGTTGGGCCCAAAACTCAAACTGAAGCTTATGTTCATAAAGACCAAGAATCAGTTGAAAGTTCATCTGTTCACATCCCAATTATGTGTTCAGATTCGGGTACCTGTCTATTTTTTGCAAAAGCGCGGTCTGAGGTGTGGTCCCAGACTGCTACAGTATAAAGCTGTTTTCTTTTCTACACTTGCCCCGAGTTCAAACTTATTCAAGCTGTGTGACAGTGGGATTCAGGGGGCCTTCATTACTTCTCTTGGGAGTGCAAGCCACAAGCGGGATAATGGGGGCGTCTGTTGTGGTGCCTAGCAAAAATAGCACTGTCATTTCCAATGGCACATCTCTGGTATGGGCTAGGTTTCTGAAAACCTGCTTCTTGAGCATGTCTGGGGCCATCTGGGAGAGATTTAGAAACCCAGCGTGAATAAAAACATACAAATGTATTTAATCAGTAGGCTAGGAGGGGCTGTGGATGGAGTCTAGAAAAGGGTGCTGCATTTAAGGAAAGCCCATCCCCTGCACACTCCCCACTGTCTGGGAGAAAGAGGGAGTTGACTGTTTACTCAGCTTGTGGAGAGCAGGAGAGAGTCAACACAATGTTCAACTGCGGGAGCCTGGCAGATATGGAGAAAGGTTGCCCAGCGATGAGAGAAAAGAGGGGGCCTTATCTGTCATGGTCGGTTAAAGGGGAAAGTTGGATTTCACGTTCAAGAAGGTCAAAACAAAGTGATGGTGTCCATTCTAACTGAATCTACTACAGTGGAGGCATGAGCTTTCATGAGATTCAAATGAGTTGTTTTTTCACTGATCATCACAACCTAGGCTTACTTCTGTCAATGAAATGAATGAAAAGACTGAATAAGTTTCCACCTCCCTGAACTCTTTCTAGGGGGAATTGTCCTTCTAATAACTTGTGCTTCATAAATACAGTGCCTTCAGAAAGTATTCACATCCCTTGACTTTTTCAACATTTTGTTGTGTTAGAGCCTCAATTTACAATTTCTTAAATACAACTTTTCTGTCACTGGCCTACACACAATACCCATTAACGTCAAAGTGGAATTAGAATTTTAAAAATAATAATGGGCAAATGTTGCACAATTCAGGTGTGGAAAGGTCTTAGCGACTTACCCAGAAAGACTTGCAGCTGAAATTGCTGTCAAAGGTGCTTCTACAAATTATTGACTCAGGGGTGTGAACTTATGTAAATTAGATATTTCTACATTTAATTTTCAATAAATTTGCCAAAATGTCTGAAAACATGTTTTCACTTTGTCATTATGGTGTGTGTAGATGGGTGAGATTTTAAAAAATTTAATCAATTTTGAATTCAGGCTGTAACTCAAAATGTGGAATAAGTCTAGGGGTATTAATTATTTCTGAAGGCACTATATCTGTACTCTTCTAAGTATATTTGCCTCCCATATTTATTTTTGTACACTCTGCTCAGCAGAGAAGCTTGCTTGCTCTCACACAAAGTGTTGTGCAACATCTTCAGCTGCATTTGGCTCTTGATTAATGACTCAGGATATGTGAATGAAAATATGAAAACACTACCGAGAACTGCGGCAAGTGTTCTGAACTTGGGGCCCACTGTAGTGAGAGTTCAGACTCCGACTACAGGTTTTATCCCATATCCCTCACCCTCAAAACACTATTTATCATTATTTCCCACAAAACTGTCATCCATGGTAGGTCCATGTACTTTATGGTTGCCGTCACCCACCTTAGAAGAATAGAGTTGAACTCATATCCTAAATGTTTAGGATTGTTTCAAGATTGCATCAGCTTTCACAAGGAATCCAAGTCCTTCTGCCAGGCAAAATAAGACAAGTTCATTATTTTGCTGATATTAACTATGTGTGATTGTTACTTATTAGATTGTTAGCTTGATGGGAGCATGTGGTTAGCTGCTTTCAGAATGCAATACATGTGGGTTCAAATCCAAGACTGTAGAGCTCTTAAATACAAAAACATCTAGATTCACATCTGTGTGTTGCAATGGTTTTACTTCGTCCTGAGGACATACCAGGGGGAAAAGTATGGGGTCTGCGTGTTGGCAGTTATTTCTTATGTGTTTTATACACACCCAATATTCATAAAACTAATTGGATGTATTTTGGGTATAATAGACAAAAATGAAGCAATGTGTTCACTCATTGACTGTATTTTCTCCCACCAATAAATGTTCCAACATTCAATTTTTAACAGTGACATAAGAACTATCCTACCAACAAACAACTCAACACCATTTTAACTAACACATAATCCAGGTGAATTTTATCCAACGTGTTGGATTGCTTTAGCTAATTGTTCCACATGCTTTAGCCTAAATGTGGCATGTTATTGGACGATGATTGTCCATGTGTTGTTGTAACACTCCTAATGGGAGTGTTCTTCCAAAGATTGCATCTGTGGCTCTCTCTCTCAGCACCCTCTCACGGGGGCTGTTATACATTGAACGCTCATGAAATGACACATACAGGCAAAATCATCATAACAAAGATTTGGATAATACGCACTCACGCTTACAGTATACATCAAAATACCATATATATGCCTACAAGCAACTCAAACAAGCACTATACAAAACATTGACGAACATTTGTCCTGTTGGACAAAAAAAGACAGACCACACAGAGTAGCCATTGTTCTTTAGCAGCTGCTATACAGTTTTCTTTACACTTTTATCGCACCCTGATAGTCCGAAATAAACCCCCACCCAGGATAAACTCTCTTTTTGTTAACCTATGGAATAAAAGTCCCTCTTTGTTCTGTGTAAAGACATCAGTACCATGAGCTAAATAAAGTTCCTAGCTAGCAGCTGAGCTGACAGTGCTAACTATGACATGCTGCTGTATGGGGGCTGATGAGATTGATGGCAAAGGCCAGGGAATGACAGCCATTACATGGCCAACACTTTGTTGTCATGAGTAGAGTAGAGAAGAAAATGATTAACATACTAAGAAGTTGGTACGGTTGGCTGTCAATATATGTTTTATATGGTTTGTTTTCTAGCATTTAGTCATGTAGCCTACCTCCATAAAGTGTAGTTTGTTTTCTAGCATTTAGTCATGCAGCCTACCTCCATAAAGTGTAGTTTGTTTTCTAGCATTTAGTCATGTAGCCTACCTCCATAAAGTGTAGTTTGTTTTCTAGCATTTAGTCATGTAGCCTACCTCCATAAAGTGTAGTTTGTTTCTAGCATTTAGTCATGTAGCCTACCTCCATAAAGTGTAGTTTGTTTTCTAGCATTTAGTCATGCAGCCTACCTCCATAAAGTGTAGTTTGTTTTCTAGCATTTAGTCATGTAGCCTACCTCCATAAAGTGTAGTTTGTTTTCTAGCATTTAGTCATGTAGCCTACCTCCATAAAGTGTAGTTTGTTTTCTAGCATTTAGTCATGTAGCCTACCTCCATAAAGTGTAGTTTGTAGCATTTCTAGCCTACCTCCATTTAGTTTGTAGCATTTAGTCATGTAGCCTACCTCCATAAAGTGTGGTTTGTTTTCTAGCATTTAGTCATGTAGCCTACCTCCATAAAGTGTAGTTTGTTTTCTAGCATTTAGTCATGTAGCCTACCTCCATAAAGTGTAGTTTGTTTTTGTTATGGATGTGCATCTTTCCCTTTCAAGATGATTTGATACATATCTGGAGACATGGGCTCTGATATACAGGAACGATATTTTTGAGTATAAAATGATTCGGTTTGATTAGAGAATGAATCAAAGTGATTCTGTGCGATACGATTTGATGCATTTGTTTCATAAACACATTCATTTTCCATTGTAAATAAAAAATCTGCTGCTGTTGTAGCTCATGAGCTGAGCCTCTGAGCTGACTTGTGTGTGTGTGTGCGGTTTGTGTGTAAGTAATTATGTATGTACTGTAGGCACCTGATCTGATCAGATTAGGGGAGGGCAAGGTAGCCTATGTATCCAACACTGCGGTTTGTGGTCCACAGACAGATGCATTCGTATCTTTTTTGTTGTTGTGTATTTTATCTTTATTTAACCAGGCAAGTCAGTTAAGAACAAATTCTTATTTTCAATGACAGCCTAGGAACAGTGGGTTAACTGCCTTGTTCAGGGGCAAAACAACAGATTTTTACCTTGTCAGCTCGGGGATTCAATCTTGCAACCTTTCGGTTACTTGTCCAACGCTCTAACCACTAGGCTACCTGCCGCCCCAACTTGTGGATCTGAATCGCTACATCCCTAGTTTTTATCATGTGGTGATACATTTGCAGAGCACTTTATGATGTTTATAGTGTTTTTGGCATCTTTGCAGGTAACCCAGGTGTGGTTGGCTTCTACAAGACCTTCATGCAGACGCTTCACCAGACATTGGGGCGGCGCTACCCTGTGTGGGCAGTGAGCCATGCTGGACACTGTGTGCCTCCTGATACTATGGACATGATTGAAGGTACATAACTAATTCATATCTCTTATTGAGAATGCTTTGTTCAGCTGGACTTATTCACATCAACAGTACATCTCCTGACCACTAATGACTGATTAGCTAGCTTTGAAATGGGCAGGTCCTTGTTAGCTCACTCTCCAATACAAAAGACGATGCTAAGGATGGCGCAGGAGAAGAGGAATGTTAGCTGAGCTGGACGAGTTAGCCTGAGCCAAGGGGCCTCTCCCTCTCCCTCTCTAGCCAGCACCACCATATGAGCCCTGTAATATTCATTCATAAAGCAGTGAGGACGTTTTTATTGTGCCTGATACATGGGAAAGACATTACCAAGCCCTCACATGTAGTAAGTTAAATCCCTTCTCCGAGGGCTCATGAGATACATTGGACGATACAGTTTGGATCTGTCCACCTTGAGAAGGACAAAGGACAAATATATCCATCTTGAGGGTTTGTAAAGGACAGATAAGTGTGTAGGTGTAAGTTAACATTCTGTCAAAGTGTACCCTGGTAGGTAGACTCATTTGGATGTGCGATAACTAGCGTGAGTCCTGATGATAACTTGACGGAAGTCTTGATTTCCAGGCTTCTCTTTACGTAGCTCAAAAGCCTGGAGACAGACATGACAAAGTCACGTAATCAGACAACCTATTTTGACCATATAGATTCCAATGTTGAATTTGCAGATGTAAGATGATTATGGTCATGACACAATATATATATATTTTATTATAATGAGAAATAATGATGTAATACTTAGTATTGTCCAGAGGTTTGTTAGAGTTGGTCTAGATTAAATAGACATTCATGTAACAAAGTGAAGCATTGAACAGTTCCTCTTTTATTGTGAACACATGGCACACACTTGTCGAAACTTCCAACTCATAAATGATTCATGGAACACACAAGGCAAAGTCTGGAGATAGTCAATAGATACAGTAAAAATAAAATCAGACAACCCTGCCAATTCGTAGCATGTCATCCGATCATCAGAGAGAATAAATGAAAACCACTCTGTTCAGCCTGGTGTTCTAGGGGGTGACAATGAGCAGCAGCCCTATCTCAAGATGGGCAGGGAAGGACTCATCTTTTATCCCAAAACCTCAACAACTGCCCTGATTAAGACCAGAGAAAGGCTCAAATTGTCTAGCAGCAAGTCCTGTGTTCATCTCAATAGTCCCTCATCATGTCTTTCCATTTGATGAGATGCCCTTATCCAAGGAAATCTGCTCACTATGATTAGGATTTACTGTAAATACTACTAAATAATTTATCTGCATGTGGCTATGATAACCACATGAGCGTGCAGCCTGGCTATCATGCAGTATTATTCCAGCATTACTAACTAGGTGTTCATTCTTAGGATGGCACTTTCCATATCCACTCGACTATTACCCACATCCAACATGGAAACACAAACATGTCTGACATATCAGCTTCCTTTTCACCTCTCTTCTTGCGGCTTCAATCCAAGCCTTTGGGGATTTACCACCCTGGTCAACCCCTTGAATGCTTGCCATTGATTTACAACTCGTCAAAGAGCATTCAGTTTGCTAAGGGATAGGGTGGCATCGTAGAGCAGCAGCTTCTAAAACCTCTGGGACGTCCAAGGAAAGGCCTCACCGATACAGAGAAACCCATACAGCATTGATTGGGCCTCCTCTGACTTTCCAGTGACTTGTGCAAATTAAAGACTGGCAGTTATTATTATTAACAGCTAATGCATACTTGATGAAGTTGAAAAAAAGTTTTCCAGTTTTGGAAAAACAAACAAGAGTAAAAAAAAAAGTGCAGCATTAAAGGTTCTATTCCAGATCTTCCAGTGGTAGAAGTGTTCCTGTGGCAAGGCAAGTTTTACTTGATGGTTTTGATGACTGTAAAAATATCTGTTAATGCAAACACAGGGAACATTCTCCCTGTGCCAGCATCAATAATCCATTCCTGGGTCACGGGATCCTCCAGGGGCCTCAGATCTCATTCATTTTGTCAGAATGAGTTTGCAACGCTACTTTTCACCAGCAACTTTCTCACTTTGATATGGCTAAATTGCACACTATTAATGTCCAGAGTACTAAAACACGCATTCAGAAAATGTAATCCCCCCCCAAAAATGCTACACCAGCCAAGGTCTAATATCACGAGAGGTTTTTATGGAGACTTTCTGATTCCAATTATGCTCCCACCGCTATCGTCGGTCACGTCTACAACTCCATGTGATTTTTGCCATGGATATTGTTTGGTTGAATGTTTGAGCATATCTTTTGAAATAAGTGTTGGAGACAAATGGCACAAAATAGTAGAAATTTGCAATAATGACTTAAACCTTTTTGTTTACCACCACTTTATGACATTTTGGTCTGATGCCCAGCTTTTCAATCGGAATCAAATCATTTCAAGACAACATTCACTTTATCTTGTTTCTTGATCGCTCGTTTTTTATGCAAGGTCGACAAGTGTGGCCTACCACTGTGGTACAGATGTTGAACCCAGCTTCACAAACCCTTTTGAGAAGGAAGTTTGTAATTCTGAGAGGAAGTATGCACAGTACAGGAACTAGGCTGTTGCTAATCTCCTTCTCATCTCTTTCTCCGTATCCTCGTCAGCTTCATTAATGGTGCACCAACACCCAATTACAGAGGGGGGAGTACCAAAAGAAAGAGCCTACACCTCCCATGTCGCAATCAGTAACACCACAAGTTAGGTTTCTTTTGACACATAGGAAATCAGTTACCTTTTCCCTAGAAGAAAAAATGCAGCACACATTTATTGCACATTTGTGAGAAGGCTTTAATCGCTTAACGGGCCGCCCCAGCCTGGGATGTTCTTTCTCTTGCCAAGAGGATCATTATGGTGTGGGGGAATTTGTCTTTGCCATATGTTATTCTTTATTGATCCATTAATCACAATTTGCACTCATTTTGTTTTTTCCATTATACAGTAAGCATATCCCCAACCCCCACAACCTTCCCGACCCGATCCTTATGCTGTCTGTACAGAACGGCTGCTCCAAATTCCACTCTGAAAGAATCAAACATCAAGTCCCTCACCAATTATGTTCAATTCTATGCGGATTTATTTTTTTCGTTATTTTGAATTTTGAATTTGTCTTTTCCCGCCGGCTAAATCACCATGGACACTTTGTATTCTTCCTTTCGGTCTTTCTTACCTTCTTTCATCATCTCTCCATCTCCTTTTCTCATACCCTCTAATCATAACATTGTCTTGGATTTGACTGCTCTGCACAGGTAGGGAATTGTTAACCGCTTCCTTCAAAGTTTTGTTCTCTCACTAGATTTACAGCATTATATGATAAAATATCGTTAAATATCTTTCCAAAAAGATTACAGAAATGAAATCAAGATGTTTCTAGAGTACTTCTTAACTTCGATTGCCCTTTGGATGTTCTTGTTTTAATTTTGTTGTCAAAGGGACCTGCGTACTACTAATGAGAGGACATCAGTGAATGAAACAGTGAACATTACCGTAACATGATGTCCCTGGGCCTATGTTGGGGTGATCCATGTGCCAAATGTAACTAAAGACTATCTTGTGTACAGAGACATTGATGAATGATGCTTGCTCATGTCCTTGATCAGAATGATTTGGGTGATGGTGAAATAGATGATGTCATACTGATGTAATACTGAATACTAATGATGAACCTTGATCTTTGCAGACCCAACAGTGATGGCAGCGGGGGACGTGTTTGGTTTGAACGGGCAGATAGAGCACAAGCTGGCCTTCCTCACGGAGCATGTTCCCAGGGACTCTCGCCTGGTCCTGGTGGGCCACTCCATTGGCTGCTACCTCATCCTGGAGATGATGAAGAGGGATCCTGAGCTGCAGGTGAGTCCCCACTTTGATTCAAGTAATACTGTAGACGTGAAGTTGTAGTGTAATGTCTATAACATGGAGATTTGTCAAGCTTTAAGTGATCTATGAAGGTTTTCATAGATCTCTACAACCTTCTTGACCCACAGTTGACCTGCTTTTTATGTTCATACATTAGAATTACTGAATTCATTTACCACCATGATAAGCATTGATTCCCATATAGCTGCCTCTGCTTCATGGCACTCTGCTGTCCAGTGATGGGTTAGGCTGATTCCAGGGTGGGAGCATGGCACATTGCGAAGTGCAGTGAAAACACTGCCTCAGCATGTGAGAGGTGCATGTTAGAGACGGCCTGTGAAAACATCCTAGGCCGAGATAGGACTCCCCCTGTAACCTTACCACTCCGCTCGCAACGTTAAAGGTTAATGGATTGAATAACAAGAAATTGTCTTTTTTTTTCTGGGGGGCATTCCAGCTCTTATTTCAGATAGAGCCTTTTCACAGGATGTTTTTGTCTTGTTTCTCTACTTGTCTGTAATTTCCCTTCTCTGTGGGGCTTTTTCCTATGTCATATGTGTTGTAGAGACCAAAATGTAGAAACATTGGTAACTGCTCTGTCTAATCTTAATCGTGCTATCTTTAACATTTCCTTAAGCAAATAGTGCATAGTGATACAGTTGAAGTTGGAAGTTTTACATACACCTTAGCCAAATACATTTAAACTCAGTGTTTCATAATTCCTGACATTTAATCCGAGTAAAAATTCCCTGTCTTAGGTCAGTTAGGATCACCACTTTATTTTAAGAATGTGAAATGCCAGAATAATAGTAGAGAGAATGATTTATTTAATATTTTATTGATTTCATCACATTCCCAGTGGGTCAGAAGTTTACATCCACTCAATTTGTTTTTTTAGCATTGCCTTTAAATTGTTTAACTTGGGTCAAATGTTTCGGCCCATTCCTCCTGACAGAGCTGGTGTAACTGAGTCAGGTTTGTAGGCCTCCTTGCTCGTACATGCTTTTTCAGTTCTGCCCACAAATGTTCTATAGGATTGAGGTCAGGGCTTTGTGATGGCCACTCCAATACCTTGACTTTGTTGTCCTTAAACCATTTTGCCACAACTTTGAATGTATGCTTGGGGTCATTGTCCATTTGGAAGACCCATTTGCGACCAAGCTTTAACTTCCTGACTGATGTCTTGAGATGTTGCTTCAATATATCAACATTATTTTCTTTCCTCATGAAGCCATCTATGTTGTGAAGTGCACCAGTCCCTCCTGCAGCAAAGCACCCCCACATCATGATGCTGCCACCCCTGTGCTTCACGGTTGGGATGGTGTTTTTCAGCTTGCAAGCCTCCCCTTTTCCTCCAAACATAACGATGGTCATTATGGCCAAAAAGTTATATTTTTGTTTCTTCAGACCAGAGGACATTTCTCCAAAAAGTTTGATCTTTGTCCCCATGTGCAGTTGCAAACTGTAGTCTGGCTTTTTTTCTGGATGTTTTAGAGCAGTGGCTTCTTCCTTTCTGAGCAGCTTTTCAGGTTATGTCGATATCGGACTCGTTTTACTGTGGATATAGATACTTTTGTAGCTGTTTCCTCCAGCATCTTCACAAGGTCCTTTGCTGTTGTTCTGGGATTGATTTGCACTTTTCACACTAAAGTACGTTAATCTCTAGGAGACAGAACGTCTCCTTCCTGAGCGGTATGACGGCTGCGTGGTCCCATGGTATTTATACTTGCGTACTATAGTTTGTAAAGATGAACGTGGTACCTTCAGGCGTTTGGAAATTGCTCCCAAGGATGAACCAGACTTGTGGAGGTCTACAATTATTTATTTAGATTTTCTCATGATGTCAAGCAAAGAGGCACCGAGTTTGAAGGTAGGACTTGAAATACATCCACAGGTACACCTCCAATTGACTCAAATGATGTCAATTAGCCTATCAGAAGCTTCTAAAGCCATGACATCATTTTCTGGAATTTTCCAAGCTGTTTAAAGGCACAGTCAACTTAGTGTATGTAAACTTCTGACCAACTTGAATTGTGATACAGTGAATGATAAGTGAAATAATCTGTCTGCAAACCATGCAAAAAATGACTTGTGTCATGCACAAAGTAGATGTCCTAACCGACTTGCCAAAACTATGGTTTGCTAACAAGAAATGCGAGTGGTTGAAAAAATGAGTTTTAATGACTTCAACCTAAGTGTATGTAAACTTCCGACTTCAACTGTATGTAGGCCTTTATAGATATACAGATCTGTAATAGTCAAGGAATGAATAATAAAGTGCTTAGTCTGAAAACATGCAGTACATAAAAATAGCTAATTCTATCAGGTTATTTTATTTTATCTCATGTTTTCAAGTAAAAAACTTAAACAACCAGTTGGCTTTAAGTAGTGTTACCCAAATACCCCACGACCACTTAAATAGGCTACACGTTTATGCATCAACCTTGAGCTACGTCACTCTCCCTCTCTGTCTCTCCATGAGCTGGTATCTCCTCCTGAGATTTGGCACAGCCCATTCTGTGGTCCAGCCGGCTCTGCCATATTCTTGTCGGTAAAAAAAGAATGAAGAGAAAAATACTTCCTTTCCCACTGAAGATTGCAGGCTGCCAAGAAGAAAACACAAGCGATTATGTCTTGTAACGTATGATGTGTGATAATCAGAAACTCCTGTTCCTTTGGGTCTCAGGTATTTGTGTTGGAATAATGGCTTGCCTTATGGGTTGGGACACCGACGAGGCCTAGGTAAGCAGTGGCGGGCCTTTTTGTATACTTATGGACAGAAAAGGAGTCAGAGTTCAGCTTGTAGCAGGGACCAGACTGGGGTGAGTTAGCACACTGCCAGAGCAAAGCATCTGGCATGCTGCCTGCCCCTGAAAATTAGATTTGGGAGGAAGGCCTGATGAGAATGTCTAGGTTATGCCCAGAGTTTTCTCCAGGTGCATTATGAAGAGTTTATGTTTGGCCTGGTCTTTCTAACACCATGTTCATACAATACTACAAGCTTTGCTTTGCATCTGACACAATTTGGAGAGAAGTTGTTGTTTGTGTCTGTCTGTTTGTGTGTGTGTGTGTGTACAAGGTAGCATACACTTGGTATACAAAACATTATGAACACCTGCTCTTTTCAGGACATAAACTGACCATGTGAATACAGGTGAAGGCTATGATCCCTTATGGATGTCACTTGTTAAAGCTACATCAATCAGTGTAGATGAAGGGAAGGTTAAAGAAGGATTTTTAAGCCTTGAGACAATTTAGACAAGGATTGTGTATATGTGCCATTCAAAGTGTGAAGACACATTATTTAAGTCCCTTTGAACAGGGTATGGTAGTAGGTGCCAGATGCACCGGTTTGTGTCAAGAACTGCAACGCAAGGGCACCCGAGTGGCGCAGTGGTCTAAGGCACTGCATCGCAGTGTTAGCTGTGCCACTAGAGATCCTGGTTCGAGTCAAGGCTCTGTCGCAGCCGGCCGTGACCGGAAGACCATTGGGGCGGAGCACAATTGGCCCAGCGCTGTCCGGGTTAGGGGAGGGTTTGGCCGGCAGAGATGATCTTGTCCCATCGCGCACTAGTGACTCCTGTGTTGGGCCGAGCGCAATGCACGCTGACACAGTCGCCAGGTGCACAGTGTTTCCTCCTACACATTGGTGTGGCTGGCTTCCAGGTTAAGCGGGTATTGTGTCAAGAAGCATTGCGGCTTGGCTGGGTTGTGTTTCGGAAGACGCACGGCTCTCGACCTTCGCCTCTTCTGAGTCCGTACAGGGGTTGCAGCGTTGGGACAATACTGTAACTACCAATTGGATACCATAGAATTGGGGAGAAAAAGGGGTAAAGAGGGGTAAGAAATAAAAGAACTGCCACGGATATCATATTGGTCCATCCGCCAAAGGACATCCAACCAACTTGACACAACTATGGGAAGCATTGGAGTCAACATGGGCTAGCTTCCCTGTGGAACACTTTCGACACCTTGTAGAATCCATGCCTGACAAATTAAGGCTGTTCTGAGTGCAAAAGGGGAGGGTGCAACTCAATATTAAGAAGGTTTTCCTAATGTTTGGTATAGTCTGTGTATATTGGTTAAAAAATCAGTCTGATCTTCCTGGCAGCACCATCATGTTTTCCTTACCGGTACAGAGAACAGTCAAACCAAAAGCTCTTTAGAAGCCAACTCACTTAACCTATCCCTTTTCAATCTCTGTACCTGTCATTTACACACAAACAGCATCTCCCGTTGACTTGACAACAGATGGCTTTCCATCTTGCTCATACAGTTAGCATGTAAGAAAGGTGTCTCTGGGGATTCTCTGGTCAGAGGAGCGTTCTAAATCATTTTCAGCTTTGTGGCTGGCAGTTCTAACTGGAATCCAATTAATGTGAAATGATAGGTTAGACCATGTTGGCATGAGATAGCCATCAGATCATGTTGTATACATCCAATATGACTTTAAGGAAACCAGCTGCCTCAAAATATGTTTAGCGTGGCAGCTCTCTCTTCCTACCGCCTTTCACCACAAGGCTTGTTGTAGTAATGGAGAGGGTGATACCCTGATACTGGGCACAGCACAGCAGGCTACAAGGAGCCAAGTCTGTCTTGTTTCAAATGGAAATCCTCACACTGTTTCCACAATGGCACTTTGGTTCAATGGAGTGTGGCTTGAGTGAGGCTTACGCTGGAGATTTCTGGCTGCTCATCACTGAGTAAATGCTGTGATTCACATTAGAATGACGCCACCTGTCAGAAGACAATGATCTATGATATACATTGACATCTGTCTCCCCCGAGATCATTGTCTGGGGCCAAGATTAAGAGCACAGCTGCCAAGAGTGGTCTTAAGTGGGAGACTACACTATTGAGACGCCATCTTTGAATGGCAGGGGAAGGCTAGATTCAAACCAGCATGTTGAACGTTTATGCATTTGTTTGCTGCCTGCCCCCGTGTCTAATCTTTATGCTACTGTGCAAATACTACTGGGGTTTTTGTTGCCCAAACTTCAGAAGCAGACATTGGGGTCCAGTAGCAGGGGATAGCTGGAACACTGCTGGAGTGCAGGCATAAAGAGCTGATAGCCTGAGGGGTCAGGAGAAATATGCCGCAGGAATGTAGCCTCACAACCCACTGCAACAGGGGGTGCTGGAAGCTGTGAAAACAATGGTCGCACGCAGTTCAGGGGAGTTTATATTTGAGTCTGTCTATGTTTATGTGGGCTATTCACTGCAATAGATCAATACTATGTGTTCTGAGTTTGTGCTTACAGTATATAGATCAATTCTAAATTCTGTCTACTCGAATTATATTTTATTTTATTTATTTAAACTTTATTTAACTAGGCAAGTCAGTTAAGAACAAATTCTTATTTACAATGACGGCCTACCCCGGCCAAACCCTAACCCGGACGACGCTGGGCCAATTGTGCGCCCCCCGATAAAACAGTACTTTTTAGTAGGCTACGTTGTGATTGTATATTTAGCACTGTTTGGAAGAACATTGGATATGATATGCCAAAACAGTGATTTCACTTGTAACCACCGCTGACTTGTTTATGTTAATCTCCAGGGGATCATTATCAGGCCAGACAGACAGAAGCAGATTGGCAGAGAAATAACAGAGTGGAAAAGTGATTGTTGGATATCTGGACCAGGTTGTTTATGTCTAGAGGAAGAATATGTATGGCATCTAGACTATAGAGCCTATATGTTGTCAAGCAGGGTAACTGACCCAACAGCCTTCAGTTTCATCTTCTGTATCTTAACCTTGTTCTGAACACCTCCAAAACAAAGGTCATGTGGTTCGGTAAGAAGAATGCCCCCCTCACCTCATACAAGAACTTGGGAGTATAGACTTGGTTTCCTCTATCGTAATCGCTATTCTTTCACCCCAGATGCCAAACTAACCCTAATTCAGATGACCATCCTACCCATGCTAGATTAGGTAGGTGTAATTTATAGATCGGCAGGTAAGGGTGCTCTTGAGCGGCCAGATGTTCTTAACTATTCATCCGTCAGATTTGCCACCAATGCTCCTTGTAGGACACATCAATGCACTCTACTTCTCTCTAAACGGTCCATCTCTGTATACGTGAAGCAAGACCAACTGGTTGATGCTTATTTATAAAACGCTATTAGGCCTCACTCCCCCCAATCTGAGATACCTACTGCAACCCTCATCCTCCACATATAACACCCATTCTGCCAGTCACATTCTGCCAGTCCCCAAAGCACAAAATTAGGAAGCTGCTGCTTCCCTCTTTAATAATACCTTTCCTGATGACTTGAATCAGAATAATAAAGTCATACATTTCCAGAAACAGGCTAGATTCCCAAGTTCTTGTGAAGTGAGGCTCCAGTTACGAGGAAGTCGATACTCCAGTCCACACAATATGAAACATCAGTGCTGGGCCCTAACCTGAGGTGATGATCACGCTGGTCTGCTGGTCCACATTCACTCTCTCTTTTAGAGAGTCCGTCAATACAAAATATTTCAAGAACTTTGAAAGTTTCTTCCAGTGCAGTCACAAAAACCATCAAGCGCTATGATGAAACTGGCTCTCATGAGGACCGCCACAGGAAAGGAAGACCCAGAGTTACCTATGCTGCAGAGGGTAAGTTCATTAGAGTTAATTGCACCTCAGATTGCAGCCCAAATAAATGCTTCACAGAGCACAGAGTTCAAGTAACAGACACAGCTCAACATCAACTGTTCAGAGGATACTGCGTGAATCAGGCCTGGTTAAATTGCTGCAAAGAACCCACTGCTAAAGGACAGCAATAAGAAGAGTCCTCTCTGCAGATGACTTCGTCAACCATTTTGAAAAGAAGGTCGACGACATCCGATCCTCGTTTGCTAAGTCAAACGACACCGCTGGTTCTGCTCACACTGCCCTACCCTGTGCTCTGACCTCTTTCTCCCCTCTCTCTCCAGATGAAATCTCGCGTCTTGTGACGGCCGGCCACCCAACAACCTGCCCGCTTGACCCTATCCCCTCCTCTCTTCTCCAGACCATTTCCGGAGACCTTCTCCCTTACCTCACCTCGCTCATCAACTCATCCCTGACCGCTGGCTACGTCCCTTCCGTCTTCAAGAGAGCGAGAGTTGCACCCCTTCTGAAAAAACCTACACTCGATCCCTCCGATGTCAACAACTACAGACCAGTATCCCTTCTTTCTTTTCTCTCCAAAACTCTTGAACGTGCCGTCCCTGGCCAGCTCTACCGCTATCTCTCTCAGAATGACCTTCTTGATCCAAATCAGTCAGGTTTCAAGACTAGTCATTCAACTGAGACTGCTCTTCTCTGCATCACGGAGGCGCTCCGCACTGCTAAAGCTAACTCTCTCTCCTCTGCTCTCATCCTTCTAGACCTATCGGCTGCCTTCGATACTGTGAACCATCAGATCCTCCTCTCCACCCTCTCCGAGTTGGGCATCTCCGGCGCGGCCCACGCTTGGATTGCGTCCTACCTGACAGGTCGCTCCTACCAGGTGGCGTGGCGAGAATCTGTCTCCTCACCACGCGCTCTCACCACTGGTGTCCCCCAGGGCTCTGTTCTAGGCCCTCTCCTATTCTCGCTATACACCAAGTCACTTGGCTCTGTCATAACCTCACATGGTCTCTCCTATCATTGCTATGCAGACGACACACAATTAATCTTCTCCTTTCCCCCTTCTGATGACCAGGTGGCGAATCGCATCTCTGCATGTCTGGCAGACATATCAGTGTGGATGACGGATCACCACCTCAAGCTGAACCTCGGCAAGACGGAGCTGCTCTTCCTCCCGGGGAAGGACTGCCCGTTCCATGATCTCGCCATCACGGTTGACAACTCCATTGTGTCCTCCTCCCAGAGCGCTAAGAACCTTGGCGTGATCCTGGACAACACCCTGTCGTTCTCAACTAACATCAAGGCGGTGGCCCGTTCCTGTAGGTTCATGCTCTACAACATCCGCAGAGTACGACCCTGCCTCACACAGGAAGCGGCGCAGGTCCTAATCCAGGCACTTGTCATCTCCCGTCTGGATTACTGCAACTCGCTGTTGGCTGGGCTCCCTGCCTGTGCCATTAAACCCCTACAACTCATCTAGAACGCCGCAGCCCGTCTGGTGTTCAACCTTCCCAAGTTCTCTCACATCACCCCGCTCCTCCGCTCTCTCCACTGGCTTCCAGTTGAAGCTCGCATCCGCTACAAGACCATGGTGCTTGCCTACGGAGCTGTGAGGGGAACGGCACCTCAGTACCTCCAGGCTCTGATCAGGCCCTACACCCAAACAAGGGCACTGCGTTCATCCACCTCTGGCCTGCTCGCCTCCCTACCACTGAGGAAGTACAGTTCCCGCTCAGCCCAGTCGAAACTGTTCGCTGCTCTGGCCCCCCAATGGTGGAACAAACTCCCTCACGACGCCAGGAAAGCGGAGTCAATCACCACCTTCCGGAGACACCTGAAACCCCACCTCTTTAAGGAATACCTAGGATAGGATAAGTAATCCTTCTCAACACCCCCCCTAAAAGATTTAGATGCACTATTGTAAAGTGGCTGTTCCACTGGATGTCATAAGGTGAATGCACCAATTTGTAAGTCGCTCTGGATAAGAGCGTCTGCTAAATGACTTAAATGTAAATGTAAATGTCTTGATTGGGCCAAGAAACATGAGCAATGGACATGAGACTGGTGTAAATCTGTCCTTTGGTCTGATGAGTCCAAATTTTAAATTTTTGGTTCCAACCGCTGTGTCTTTGAGATGCAGAGTAGGTGAACAGATGATCTCCACATGTGTGGTTCCCACGTGAAGCATGGAGGAGGAGGTGTGATGTGTGGGGGTGCTTTGCTGGTGACACTGTCAGTGATGTATTTAGAATTCAAAGCACACTTAACCAGCATGGCTACCACAGCATTCTGCAATGATACACCATCCCAACGGGACAATAACCCAAAACACACCTCCAGGCTGTGTAAGGGCTATTTGACCAAGAGGGAGAGTGCTGGACTGCTGCATCAGATGACCTGGCCTCCACAATCACCCAACCTCAACCCAATTGAGATGGTTTGGGATGAGTTGGATGAGCATATTTGGGAACTCCTTCAAGACTGTTGGAAAATCATTCCTCATTAAGCTGGTTGAGAGAATGCCAAGAGTGTGCAAAGCTGTCGTCAAAGCGAAGAATCTCAAATATAAATATATTTAGATTTGTTTAGCACTTTTTTGGTTACTACATGATTCCATACAGTATGTGTTATTTCATAATGTTGATGTCTTCACTATTATTCTACAATGTAGAAAATAGTTTTAAAAAACCTTGAATGAGTAGGTGTGTCCAAACTTTTGACTGGTACTGTACAAGCTCTAGGATGCCCACAGGCCTCACAAGACTCATCTGAAGGTCCCCCAGTACCAGCTGAAAAAAATTGTGTATTTAGTGACAAAAATAAGGGGTTAAAGACATAAAAATGTTTGCTGATCTTTCTTATATACTTATACATCAAGGGGTCTTAAAATTCTAAATCAAATATCAAAATTATCCTTGGTATGACCTTCTTAAAAGGTTCCATATAGCTTAGTAGACCCCCCCCCCCTCCCCTCTCCTGGCTTTGCGAAAGTATTCACCCTCCTTGGCATTTTTCCTATTTTGTTACCTTTCAACCTGGAATTAAAATAGATTATTGGGGGGCTTGTGTCATTTGATTTACACAACATGCCTACTACTTTGAAGATGCAACATATTTTTTTTTATTGTGAAACAAACAAGAAATAAGACAAAAGAATATAGAGAACTTGAGCATGCATAACTATTCCCCCCCAAAGTCAATACTTTGTAGAGCCACCTTTTGCAGCTATTACAGCTGCAATTCTCTTGGGGTATGTCTCTATAAGCTTGGCACAGCTAGCCACTGGGAATTTTGCCCATTCTTCAAGGCAAAACTGCTCCAGCTCCTTCAAGTTGAATGTGTTCTTCTGGTGTACAGCAATCTCAATTGAAGTCTGGACTTTGACTAAGACATTTAAATGTTTCCCCTTGAACCACTTGAGTGTTGCTTTAGCAGTATGCTTAGGGTCATTGTCCTTCTGGAAGGTGAACCTCTGTCGCAGTCTCAAATCTCTGGAAGACTGAAACATTATTCCCTCAAGAATTTCCCTGTATTTAGCGCCATCTATCATTCCTTCAATTCCAGTTTCCCAGTCCCTGCCAATGAAAAACATCCCCACAGCATGATGCTGCCACCACCATGCTTTATTGTGGGGATGGTATTCTCTGGGTGATGAGAGGTATTGGGTTTGCACCAGACATAGCATTTTCCTTGATTGCCAAAAAGCTCAATTTTAGTCTCAGCTGACTAGAGTACTTTCTTCCATATGTTTGGGGAGTCTCCCACATGCCTTTTGGTGAACACCAAACATGTTTGCTTATTATTTCCTGACCTGTTTGGAGAGCTCCTTGTTCTTCATAGTGCCACCTGCTTGGTGGTGCCCCTTTGCTTAGTGGTATTGCAGATTCTGGGGCCTTTCAGAACAGGTGTGTATATATACTGAGATCATGTGACAGATCATGTGACACTTAGATTGCACACAGGTGGACTTTATTTAACTAATTATGTGACTTCTGAAGGTAATTGGTTGCACCAGATCTTATTTAGGGGCTTCATAGAAAAGGGGGGTGAATACATATGCACGCACCACTTTTCCGTTTTAAAATGTTTAACATTTTTGAAACAAGTTTTTTTTTTTCTTCATTTCACTTCACCAATTTGGACTATTTTGTGTATGTCTATTACATGAAATCCAAATCCATTTAAAAATCGATTCCATTTAAATTCCAGGTTGTAATGCAACAAAATACGAAAAACACCAAGGGGGTGAATACTTTTGCAAGGCACTGTAGTGGGCTAATAGCAGTAATGACAAATATTTTTTTCATATGTTTTATTGATACGTCAAGGAGTCTTAAAATCCTAATCTGGTATGACCTTCTTAAAACAATTCCATATAGCTTAGTAGTTCCCCCAACCTGCACCCGAGTCTATAATATTGGGACCGCAGCGCATCCCGCCATAAGGAGAGACTGCTATCACGACCCAGCCATAGCCACATAGAATTGAGCTGCCACAAGCTCGATACCCACTAATATCATAAATATTATAACACTTACCCCATGAATGTGTCTAGTTTAGTTCAGGACGTTACACATTAACACATTTACAAGCAGTCTGAGATACCTACTGCAACCCTCATCCTCCACATAGAACACCCATTCTGCCAGTCACATTCTGCTAGTCCCCAAAGCACAAAATAGTCCAATTAAGTCAAATGACTTGATATGAAAAGGGTTGAGAATCACTTTGATGGACTAACATGATAAATCTTGTGTTCTGATAAATGTGACCGACCACCTTGATTGTCTTATGTAGCAAAATGTGATATTGTGTTTTTAACATTGGATAAAAGCAGATATACAAAATGGTATATCATACACTGCATTTGAAGAACAATGGGAAAGTAATTATGCTTTGAAAGTTGATAAACTTGTAACTTCACTTTTGAGAAAATGTTTTGATCCGAGCGTTCTGTCATAACAACAACAGTCAGGCACTCAAGCTAACTGGCTAACGTGAGATAACCGTTCATAGACCATTTTACTCGCCCTAGCAGAGCTGGTTAGGCTGTTTTTATGTTATCCAGAGCTTTGGTGACTGCAACTGTGCTGCTGGCAACAATATATGATTCTTTGCCAAAGTTTACTGACACCAGCCATATTCAACAGGTGTTGAGCGTTCGTAAATATGTCAGTTATTTTGCGCTCTGGCACACTCAGACGAGAGTGCTCTGAAATCGGAGTAGATAGCCAGAGCGAATTTACCAGCTACGTCTATCAACAGTTGTTACGGTGACATTCTATTGAAATGGTTACTTGTATAGTGGAGTCTTTTGTTAAGACATGTAGCTAGCTAGCTAAACAATGAACCATAATCCCAACTCACCCTGCATGAATCTGCAGGTAGCTAACCAACCAGGTTCAATGTTAGCTAGCTAACATTAGGCTATAACTAGCAAAGCAAATGGCTCTGAGATACGAATAATAAGATCATACACGTAACATAACGTTAGCTAGCGAGCCAGCCAGCTAACATTAGCTTGCTAGCTAACAGTACGCTTTAACTTGAAATTAAAATGATTTTCTGTCAAAATTAGAAACGTGTAATATCATGGATGTATGCCTCTCCCTGTCACAGATGCCATGGTTGCCCTTAGTCTGAAGATGTAATCCAGATACAGGTGTTTTCTCCATCTCCTTACCTATCATACTCTAATTCCACTGATTTCAAACCTCAGTCCTCCATTTAAGCCAGAAAGTAGAGCGCAACACTTATGCAGTTCTACTACGTGATACATTTAAAAAAAGCTGCGTTAGACAGGATTACCTACTGCACACATACTGATCAGCTCAAATAGACAGAAATGTGCTATATGGCAGACCAATCCAAACTCATCTCTAGGCATGTCCAGCCTGCTCATTATCTCAGCCTATCATGGCTAGCGGGAAGGTTGCTGGCTTTTTCTATGGCTAAACCAACTAGGCTTGTGATTTAACACTTTTATTTGTATTTACAGATTGCATACAAGTCTGTTATTAAGGCACATTAATCTTCACATGTTCCAGAAGGCATCTTTGCCAAATAAACTTATTTTAATTAAAAAAAAAGTTTAAATGTCTCTCCTTTGAAGTAGTGACATGCGCCTAGTTTCCTGAAACAAGTAACAAATATTAGTTAACATGTATAATGATGGGGAAAATGAATCTTCAGAATTTCTTCTAGAAGCTATGGAGTGATGACAAATGGTGACAAGGCCTCAAAACACAAGTCTCTGGAAAGACGCCAGATCTGGGAGGCCCTTAAAATCTCACTTTTTCCTAGGTGCTCAAACTGCCCCAGCTGTTTCTGTTGAATGGCAACATTTTATCACACCCATTATTCATGGTTTTGACTTCGCAAAGCCAGGCTCTACATCTCCACCAGGCTCAGAACATCTTTCGCATAGGAATGTGAGGCGGTAGTTAGAAATGGAAATGTACTTTCCTATGGGACTGAGTTATCATCAGTACCGTAGTAGCCTTATGAAGTCTTTGTCACTGTTTTGGGGTGGATGCTGAAGCTAAGAGAGTAATGGCCAAGGTTGTGTACCACACCTCAAATGTTGAGTGACTGGAGACATGGGTTGGACATGGATAGAAATGTTTTGAATGCCTTTTAATGGAGATATGTGTATCATATCATGGTCCTTCTGTAGCTCAGTCCTTCTGTAGCTCAGTTGGTAGAGCATGGCGCTTGTAACGCCAGGGTAGTGGGTTCGATCCCCGGGACCACCCATACGTAGAATGTATGCACACATGACTGTAAGTCGCTTTGGATAAAAGCGTCTGCTAAATGGCATATATTATTATTATTATATTATCATTAATGCAGCTCTGTAGCTGTTCAGTGCCTTACAGCAGGAGTGTCAAAGTAATTTTGCCAATGGGGCCATTTCTGTAAAGCCACATTTCAGGAGGGCTGCATATTGGTGACGACAAAAAAGTGCATTGTTACACACTTATGTAGTCTATATGCTTACTTAACACCATAATCTGGCAATTGCCTTGACTGCATTAACAAGCTGTTTAAATAAGTTGGGTCCTAAAATGTCCACTGAGCCTCATGTTTGACCCCTGCTCTAGAGGTTCTATATACAATGTACACACCCTATATAGTGTAATGGAGTCTAATAGTGTAATGGAGAATATTGATGGCTTGTTAACTGTTTGGGTGGGCTCTGGCAAATTTGACAAACTAGATCATTTTCATCAGCCTGATGGGAATATTACATCTACAAATTATAAATAAATGAATACATATTGAAACATTTTAATCTGCTTTTGTCTTTCATCTGGATAATGAAGGCGTTTCTATAGAGCAAGAAAAAGATTGACCTCTCATTACCTTTCTCTGTGGTCAGGAGTATTCATTACATTATGACCTTCACCATAAGTGTGTCGTCACAAATCTACCTGTCATCCCCACATACGTTCTCTGGTCCAGCTTTCCATAACTGTACTTTCCACCTGATGTCACTTACCACCCGAGACAGCTGACACATGTAGACACCACATTATATGCCATGGAGACTGGAGAGTGAGCCCTTAGGTCAACTCCATCCTTCCCTGTCTCCAGCTCCCTCCTCTTTCCTAGTCAGAAAATTCACGGAGCAGGCCTATAGCAGGGAGTTTGGGCATATCAATGGAGCCTGAGCAGTCCCCAGGCTACTTCTCTCTTATGAGGTGCGAGAGAGGTACGCGAGGAGAGCTTTAGTGCAGCCCTTAACCCACACTCTGTCACTTAACAGCAGCGGCTGCAATGGTCTGCACAAGGCCTTCCACACGCTCCATGGCCAGGTGGCCTGTATACTAATGTTTTACGACCAGAGGAACACCTGCTGTCTAACAGTGCGCTGGGTCTGGCCTGGCACTGCGTGGCCTGTCGGTCCATTGGACCTCGTTACCGAGTGTGTTAGGGCGGGCTGAAAGCCCCTGACCAACGTTCCATGCTGTTCCCAGAAACTTCTGTTAACTTTCCTTCTCTCTTTCCTACTCCTTTCATTTCTCAACTCAGCAACAATAAAAAAGGAAGGTAATATATCTATAAAACAACTAATGTTGGAATTTTTAGTCGTTGACAAATTGTTCCCATTTCGGAAAACCATTTGGTTTCCTTAGTTCCTGGGTAAAGCTGTACCTCTCTGAGCTTGTGTGTTCTTTACAAATGTTTCACTGTCTCAGGAGTTTGACTTCAGGAGTTGACTTCAGTAAACAGTACGTACGTGTGCATGCGTGCGTGTTTTATTTCACGAAACAGACTGAACATACACCCAAGTGAAATGTACGTGTCCTGTTGGCTGCAGCTCTGGTGCATCTGTAAAACATTAACATTCCTGCTCTGTCACATTTAGAGCTCAGGTCTTTAGAAATCAGCCCTTTTCACTGGGACATCTTAAGTCCACTCCTTTCGTCCATCCTCTGTCCGGCACAGTACAGCCAGATGCTGTTGCAGGTTCAAGGACTCTTCTGACCCGGCCACAGGGACTGGTCGTGTGTGTGTCCTAAGAAAACAAGCCGTAATTGAAGGGAAGACATGAAGCTTGTGTACAGTGCTTTCAGAAAGTATTCACATCCCTTGACTTTTTCCACATTTGTGACCCAACACCTTGATTCAGTCGTATGTAGCAACATTTTAAATTGTGTTTTTTATTTATTTTTTATTTTATTTTTTTACATTGGAAGAAAGTATAGACTCAGAGCTAGAAAATTTTATATCAAACACTGCAGTTAAGGAACAATGGGAAAGTAATTCTGCTTTGAAAGTTGATCAAATTGGCCCGTGAATGTTTTGGTACGCCTACTGGAGAGCTTTTCTTTGTCTACACCCATTCAGCATTGCTCACACCCTCTTAAGCCTTAGCCCCATCCATCTCTTTTAGGATTCACATTTGAGGCCATGTGCTAAACAGAGTATGGTAGTGTAGCAAACAATCAAAGATTAAGACTAAAAGTGCTGAAAGTAATAGTAAAAGCTGACTTTGGTGCCGGTCATGTTGTATTTCACATTACCGTCTTTGGTAAACACAATATCAAATAAAATCAAAATGTATTTGTCACATGCACAGGATACGGAAGGTGTAAATACTACAGTTTAGACCTGTAATCCCAACCCATACTACACTATATATAGTATGTGGACACCCCTTCGAATTACTAGATTCAGCTATTTCAGCCACGCCCCTTGTTGACATGTGTATAAAATCGAGCACACAGCCATGCAATCTCAATAGACTAACATTGGCAGTAGAATGGCCTTACTGAAGAACTCAGTGGCTTTCAATGTGGCACCGTCATAGGATGCCACCTTTCCAACAAGTCAGTTAATCAAGTTTCTGCCCTACTAGAGCTGTCTCGGTCAACTGTAAGTGCTGTTATTGTGAAGTGGAAACGTCTAGGGGCAACAACGGCTCAGCTGGGAAGTGGTAGGCCACACATGCTCACAGAATGGGACCGCTGAGTGCTGAAGTGCGTAACACGTACAATTTGTCTGTCCTCGGTTGCAACACCCACTATCGATTTCTAAAACTGCCTCTGGAAGCAATGTCAGCACAAGAACTGTTCATTGGGAGCTTTATGAAATGGGTTTCCATGGCAGAGCAGCCGCACACAAATCAAATCAAAATCAAATAAAATGTATTTATATAGCCCTTCGTACATCAGCTGATATCTCAAAGTGCTGTACAGAAACCCAGCCTAATACCACAAACAGCAAGCGCATTGTGTGTGGAAACACGGTGTCTAGGAAAAACTCCCTATAAAGGCCAAAACCTAGGAAGAAACCTAGAGAGGAACCAGGCTATGGGGGGTGGCCAGTCCTCTTCTGGCTGTGCCGGGTGGAGATTATAACAGAACATGGCCAAGATGTTCAAATGTTCATAAATGACCAGCATGGTCAAATAATAATAATCACAGGCAGAACAGTTGAAACTGGAGCAGCAGCACAGCCAGGTGGACTGGGGACAGCAAGGAGTCATCATGCCAGGTAGTCCTGAGGCATGGTCCTAGGGCTTAGGTCCTCCGAGAGAGAGAAAGAAAGAGAGAATTAGAGAGAGCATACTTAAATTCACACAGGACACCGGATAAGACAGGAGAAGTACTCCAGATATAACAAACTGACCCTAGCCCCCCGACACAAACTACTGCAGCATAAATACTGGAGGCTGAGACAGGAGGGGTCAGGAGACACTGGCCCCATCCGATGATACCCCCGGACAGGGCCAAACAGGAAGGATATAACCCCACCCAATTTGCCAAAGCACAGCCCCCACACCACTAGAGGGATATCTTCAACCACCAACTTACCATCCTGAGACAAGGCCGAGTATAGCCCACAAAGATCTCCGTCACGGCACAAGCCAAAGGGGGGCGCCAACCCAGACAGGAAGATCACATCAGTGACTCAACCCACTGAAGTGATGCACCCCTCCTAGAGACGGCATGAAAGAGCACCAGTAAGCCAGTGACTCAGCCCCTGTAATAGGGTTAGAGGCAGAGAATCCCAGTGGAAAGAGGGGAGACGGCAAGGGCGGTTCGTTGCTCCAGAGCCTTTCCGTTCACCTTCACACTCCTGGGCTAGACTACACTCAATCATATGACCCACTGAAGAGATGAGTCTTCAGTAAAGACTTAAAGGTTGAGAGCGAGTTTGAGTCTCTCACATGGGTAGGCAGACCATTCCATAAAAATGGAGCTCTGTAGGAGAAAGCCCTGCCTCCAGCTTGTTTGCTTAGAAATTCTAGGGACAATTAGGAGGCCTGCGTCTTGTGACCATAGCGTACGTGTAGGTATGTACGGCAGGACCAAATCAGAGAGATAGGTAGGAGCAAGACCATGTAATGCTTTGTAGGTTAGCAGTAAAACCTTGAAATCAGCCCTTGCCTTGACAGGAAGCCAGTGTAGGGAGGCTAGCACTGGAGTAATATGATCACATTTTTTGGTTCTTGTCAGGATTCTAGCAGCCGTATTTAGCACTAACTGAAGTTTATTTAGTGCTTTATCCAGGTAGCCGGAAAGTAGAGCATTGCAGTAGTCTAACCTAGAAGTAAGAACAGCATGGATTAATTTTTCTGCATACTTTTTGGACAGAAAGTTTCTGATTTTTGCAATGTTACGTAGATGGAAAAAAGCTGTCGTTGAAACAGTCTTGATATGTTCGTCAAAAGAGAGATCAGGGTCCAGAGTAACGCCGAGGTCCTTCAGTTTTATTTGAGACGACTGTACAACCATTAAGATTAATTGTCAGATTCAACAGAAGATATGTTTGTTTCTTGGGACCTAGAACAAGCATCTCTGTTTTGTCCGAGTTTAAAAGTAGAACGTTTGCAGCCATCCACTTCCTTATGTCTGAAACACAGGCTTCTAGCGAGGGCAATTTTGGGGCTTCACAATGTTTCATTGAAATGTACAGCTGTGTGTCATCCGCATAGCAGTGAAAGTTAACATTATGTTTTCGAATGACATCCCCAAGAGGTAAAATATATAGTGAAAACAATAGTGGTCCTACAACGGAATCGTGAGGAACACCGGAATTTACAGTTGATTTGTTAGAGGACAAACCATTCACAGAGACAAACTTATATCTTTCCGACAGATAAGCTCTAAACCAGGCCAGCCTTTTCTAAAGATTTTGAGAGGAATGGAAGATTCGATATTTTGTCCGATAGTTTTTTATATTTTCTGGGTCATGGTTTGGCTTTTTCAAGAGAGGCTTTATTACTGCCACTAGGAGGTTACTGTAACTAGGAGGTGGGGCCTCATTTAACACAGTAAATTCATCAGGCTTAAGCCATGTTTCAGTCAGGCCAATCACATCAAGATTATGATCAGTGATTAGTTAATTGACTATAATTGCCTTTGAAGTAAGGGATCTAACATTAAGTAGCCCTATTTTGAGATGTGAGGTATCACAATCTCTTTCAATAATGACAGGAATGGAGGAGGTCTTTATCCTAGTGAGATTGCTAAGGCGAACACCGCCATTTTTAGTTTTGCCCAACCCAGGTCGAGGCACAGACACGGTCTCAATGGGGATAGCTGAGCTGACTACACTGACTGTGCTAGTGGCAGACTCCATATGCTGGCAGGCTGGCTAACAGCCTGCTGCCTGGCCTGCACCCTATTTCATTGTGGAGCTAGAGGAGTTAGAGCCCAGTCTATGTTGGTAGATAAGATGAGAGCACCCCTCCAGCTAGGATAGAGTCCGTCACTCCTCAGCAGGTCAGGCTTGCTCCTGTTTTTGGGTGAGTCCCAGAAAGAGGGCCAATTAACTACAAATTCTATCTTTTAGGAGGGGCAGAAAACCGTTTGCGACCAGCGATTGAGTTGTGAGACTCACTCCCCCTAACTGGGAGGGGGCCAGAGACAATTACTCGATGCCGACACCTCTTTCTAGCTGATTTACACGCTGAAGCTATGACCTTGGTGACCTCTGACTGTTTCATCCTAACATCGTTGGTGCTATACTCTCTACAATCGCCAGTTTTAGCTTTAGCCAGCACCATCTTCAGATTAGCCTTAACGTCGGTAGCCCTGCCCCCTGGTAAACCGTGTATGATCGCTGGATGATTCGTTTTAAGTCTAATACTGCGGGTAATGGAGTCGCCAATGACTAGAGTTTTCAATATGTCAGAGCTAATGGTGGGAAGCTTCGGCGTCTCAGACCCTGTAATGGGAGGAGTGGAGACAAGAGAAGGCTCGGCCTCTGACTCCGACTCGTTGCTTAATGGGGAAAGCCGGTTGAAAGATTCTGTCGGCTGAATGAGCAACACCGGTTGAGCATTCCTATAGCATTTCTCTCCAGAAACCGTGACAAAGTTGTCCAGCTGCGGGGACCGTGCGAGGGGATTTATACTAACGTTACTATCTGTACCTACTGGTGGCACAGACACTGTTTCATCCTTTCGTACACTGAAATTACCCTTGCCTAACGATTGAGTCTGAAGCTGGGCTTGTAGCACAGCTATCCTCGTCGTAAGGCTATCGTTCTCCTGTATATTATGAGTACAGCAACTGCAATTAGAAGGCATCATGTTAATGTTACTACTTAGCTTCGGCTGTTGGAGGTCCTGACGAACCATGTCCAGATAAGGCATCCGGGGTGATAAATTAATGAAAGTTTCATTCATGAAAGAAAGTTGAGTGAGGGAAAAACCAAAAATATAAACGGTAATTAAAAAGTAAAAACCGTAAAGTTGTCAGGTAGCAAAGTAAGGTTGGCAACAAAACGTACAGCAACACGTAAACAGGTCTGCAAGTTGTGACCGGAAAAGCCTAAGATCACCATGCACAATGCCATGCATCGGCCGGAGTGGTGTAAAGCTCACCGCCATTGGACTATGGAGCAGTGGAGACACGTTCTCTGGAGTGATGAATCACGCTTCACCATCTGGCAGTCCGACTGATGAATCTGGGTTTTGCAGATGCCAGGAGAACGCTACCTGCCCAAATGCATATTGCCAACAGTAGAGTTCAGTGGAGGAGGAATAATGGTCTGGGGCTGTTTTTCATAGTTTGGGCAAGGCTCCTTAGTTCCAGTGAAGAGAAATCTTAACGCTACAGCATACAATGACATTCTAGACCATTCTGTGCTTCCAACTTTGTGGCAACAGTTTGGGGAATGCCCTTTCCTGTTTCAGCATGACAATGCCCCTGTGCACAAAGTGAGGTCCATACAGGAATGGTTTGCCGAGATCTGTGTTGAAGAACTTGACTGGTCTGCACAGAGCCCTGACCATAACCCCATCAAACTCCTTAGGGATTAATTGGAATGCCGACAGCGAGCTAGGCCTAATCTCCCAACATCAGTGCCTGACATCACTAATGCTCTTGTGGCTGAATGGAAGCAAGTCCCTGCAGCAATGTTCCAACATCTAGTGGAAAGCCTTCCCAGAAGAGTGGAGGCTGCTATAGCAGAAAAGGGGGTACAAACACAATAATGCCCATGATTTTAGAATGAGCAGGTGTCAACATACTTTTGGTCATGTAGTGTACCATGCACAATGCATGAATCTGCAGGTAGCTAAAGCTAACCAACTAGGTTCAGTGTTAGCTAGCTAGCTAACATGAGGCTATAACTAGAAATGCAAATGGATTTATGAGATATGAAACAGCTCATAAACGTAAAGTTAGCTAGCGAGCCAGCCAGCTAACCTTAGCTAGCTAGCTAACAGTACGCTTTAACTTGCAATGCAAATTGCTTTCTGACAAAATTAGAAATGTATTATTCCGCATTCAAGACAACTGGGAACTTGGCCAAAAATGAGCCCCGACTGGGAAAAGTCGTTTTGAACTGTCATCTAACTCTGAATTCCAACTCGGAAACTCGGGCCTCATTCCAGAGCTCCCATTTTCCGACCTGAATATCATTGATGTCATGATTTGACCTCGTATTTTGTTGAGTTCCCAGTTGTCTTGAAAGCACCATAATAACTGAAAATGTAGCTGGGCCCGTATACATGGATGAACGCTTCTCCCTGGTTGCCCTTAGCAAACCAACTATGATCAATGTCAGCTAGCTAACATTAGGCTATAACTAGCAAATGAAATGCAAATAATATTACTACACAGCTCATACACATAGTGTTAGCTAGCGAACCAGCCAGCTAATGTTAGCTAGTTAGCTAACAGTATGCTTTAACTTGCAATGAAAATGACTTTCTGACAAAACGTCAAACTTACAATTGCTGAAAATGTAGGTTTACTCTTACCCGTATACATGAATGAACGCTTCTCCCTCTCTGTCATGGATGCCATGGTTGCCCTTAGTTTGAAGATGTAATCCAGAGACAGGTGTTTTATACAACAGCCATCCTTGTTCTTTCTTCGATTCCCACTGTATTTGCAATCATACTCTGCTTCCACCAGACACAACTCTGTCAACTTCTTCCGTGACAACAACACTGATGATCGCCATATCTTCCCCATCACTTTCATCAGAAGACTCTACAATGTCTAGTTCATTTTCAGATCCAGAAAGAGTCAGCATTGCACAATAGTCCATCAGAATTCTTCCAACAAAATCTTTGTTGATAGTGCCTTTTAAATTCATTGTGAGCAGTAGCAACACTTTTGCAGTCCTTCGTGATATCTTTCAAAACATCTGTGGTATAATGGATTATCTACACATACTGAGCAGCTCATGTTATAGACAGAAGCATGCTACATGGCAGACCTATCCGAACTCATCTCTCGGTATGTCCAGCCAGTCCATTATAAATCAATCATGGCTAGCGGGAAGGTTCCTGACTTTTTCTGTGGCTTAACAATTTTATTCGTATTTACAGATGGCATGCAAGTTTGTTATTAAGGCACATTAAAGTTCACAGTTCTTGTTCCAGAAGGAATTTCTGCCAAAATGTTCAAATGCCTCTCCTGTGAAGTAGTGATGTGTGACATACGCCTAGCTTCCTGGAACAGGTCACATTTTGGTGTTACAACCTGAATTTAAAATGAAAAGCTGAAATATCTTGAGTCAATAAGTATTCAACTCTTTGTTATGGCAAACCAAAATAAGTTCAGGAGTAAAAATGTGCTTAACAAGTCATATAATAAGCTGTGTTGACACACTCTGTGCAATAATAGTATTTAACACACAATTATCTGTAATGTCCCTCAGTCAAGCAGTGAATTTCAAACACAGGTTCAACCACAAAGACATGGAGGTTTTCCAATGCCTCGCAAATAAGTTATTGTATTGGTAGATGGGTAAGAAAAAAGCAGACATTTAATACCCTTTTGAGCATGGTGAAGTTATTAATTACATTTTGGATGGTGTATCAATACACCTGTCATTACAAAGATACAGGCATCCTTCCTAACATTTGCTGGAGAGGACTTAAACTGCTCAGGGATTTCACTATGAGACTAGGGCTGTGGCGGTCATGAAATGTTGTCAGCTGGTGATTGTCAAGCAAATCACTGCTGGTCTCACGGTAATTGACCGTTAATTAACATAAACACATTTAGCCTCCTGGATTCCACACAAAGCCTACAAGCCACTGATGCAGACCTTTAGAACATCTACATTTTAAAAAGTCTAATAAATTCATCTAATATAGCCTACACTATCACAATAAATCCATTATTAATTTTAGACAGGTCGCAAGAAACATGATATGAAGAAAATGTAGTCTATTTCAGAAGAACAGAAAAGCATACTCTGAGTTGTCCCTATGTTAGGTCCTGATCTGGCTATGCCATATGACTGTGTGCTAGTTCATAGTTCATTTAGCAGACAAGATTTGCTTAGAATTCCTCGGCATTATTTTTATTTTATAGTATGAAGAATACAATTGAACATAGCTGAATAAAATAGAAAGGATATTTTCTCCAAACGATTTGAGGGAGTGCGCACATTCTGTGTTGAGCGTTAACAAAGAAACAGGTACTCCTATATGCTTAATTTAGTTATTTATGTAACTTTAGTCGTGATACAAATGTTGGTCTATATGTTTTGATTTGTAATACATTTTAAGGCTGCATGATGCGACTCTAATGTTTTTTTTGCGCAGGCTGTACACACTTCATCAATCTCTCATTCACAATTTGACAAGCACTTGATAATGCCTCAAATTTCCTGGCTGCATCCCCTTTGTGTGGCCGTAATGCCCCCTATAAAAATCCATGCCTTTTGCGGCCAGTAGCCATTGTGCCCTTGGGCTGAATATAATCATTATAATTCCCTTCTCCCAGGTGTGTGCCAAAGCAACTCTCACTCACATGCCTCTCCGTCATGTGATCGGGTCTTTTTCACAGGCTACAAGTGAAGACAGACACATCGGGGACGCAACTGCGCACGTCCTTATCCATTTCCGAGGCGCATATTGAAGATATTGGAAGAACTGTCCACATTTACTTTTCGTCAGCCAACAAGATGAGTAGGCCTAACAAACAGCAAAAGCATTAGCCTATGTCAATCTACCATCCCCCATAGTACAAAAGTTGACCTATTCCATGTGAGAAATAAATATTCCAAACAAAGTCGGGACAGTTATGGGATGCGATAGATCCCAAATGAATACAACCACTAGCATTGAAACCCAGTTTTAAGCAACGAGCCTGATGAAACAGATGAGAATGTTTAGCTTAAAATGGCTTCACATTATAAGCGCAGCAATGCACACACGGCAATGGGCTATAAGCGCAAATGTTCCATTAGCAGGAAAACACCATTCTCAAAAGTGACCACAAATGCGACTGTGCATGTAATGCTTTTATTATAATTTTCACCATAGAAATGCACCGTTGTCTTCCCCCTTCGTTGTAAAGCGGATTAATGTGCTTCATTTTAAGTCATTATTTGGCCACTTTTGTTGTGATACAAACCTTATCAAAACATTATAGGCCTATGGGCAAGGCTACTTGAGGTGTGTGACTATGATTAGAAAAAGTTATTATTTAAAAAAAATGTAATCTATGCACTTCAATAGCGAATGGAGGACGCTTTTCCCGTGCTTCCTTTTCATGCCAGCCAGGTAGTCTATACTCCTGTTGTAAAGAGAAGCAACCTGCTTAATATTAGGAAAGTTGAGAAATAAATATAGTAGGCCTAGCCTATAGAAAGCTGATGGGATCTTCCTCTTTTTAATAGAGGCCATCACTCTGTTTTCTCACACAATTGCATAGCCTATAGAAATGTTGCGCAACATGAGCTTGATTCGATTTTCGATTACATTTGTATTGATGTCAGAGTCATTAGAGGGACAATAGAGTGTTTAGTACCAGGCAGTTAGCAAGTTTGGTATAATGACCATCAGCAGCATTAGAGCTTGGAGAAGCCTGATTACCGTTACTAAACGGTCACCTGGAATTTGACTGCCATCATGACTCGTGACCGCCGGTGTGACGGAAATACAGTTACTCTTAAAACAGAGTTTAACCTTTTATAACTAGGGGGCGCTATTTTAATTTTTGGATGAAAAACGTTCCCGTTTTAAACAAGATATTTTGTCACGAAAAGATGCTCGACTATGCATATAATTGACAGCTTTGGAAAGAAAACACTCTGACATGTCCAAAACTGCAAAGATATTGTCTGTGAGTGCCACAGAACTGATGTTACAGAAAAAACCCAGATAAAAATCCAATCAGGAAGTGCCACATTTTTTGAGACCGCCTCACGGCAATGACTCCTTATATGGCTGTGGAGGAGCTAGGAGTCAGCTTACGTTTTCCACGTTTTCCCCAAGGTGTCTGCAGCATTATGACGTATTTGGAGGCATATCATTGGAAGATTGACCATAAGAGACTACATCTACCAGGTGGTCGCTTGGTGTCCTCCGTCGCAATTGTTGCGTAGTCTCCAGCTGCAGTATTTTTCCGTTTGCCTCTGATGAGAAACCGACTGCCACGAATGATTGTTCATCTAATAGAATTGTGAAAACACCTTGAGGATTGATTCTAAACAACGTTTGCCATGTTTCTGTCAATATTATGGAGCTAATTTGGAAAAAATGTTGGCGTTGTGTTGACTGCATTTTCGTTTTTTTTCTTAGCCAAACAAGAACAAAACGGAGCTATTTCTCTTACACATATAATCTTTTTGGAAAAAAATAGCATTTGCTATCTGAGAGTCTCGTCATTGAAAACATCCGAAGTTCTTCAAAGGTAAATGATTTTATTTGAATGCTTTTCTTGTTTTTGTGAAAATGTTGCCTGCTGAATGCTAGGCTTAATGCTATGCTAGGCTATCAATAATCTTACACAAATGCTTGTGTAGCTTTGGTTGAAAAGCATATTTTGAAAATCTGAGATGACAGTGTTGTTAACAAAAGGCTAAGCTTGTGTTTCCATATATTTATTTCATTTAATTTGCGATTTTCATGAATAGGAAACGTTGCGTTATGGTAATGAGCTTGAGGCTATGATTACGCTCCCGGATACGGGTTTGGAGTCGCAAGAAGTTAATGGCTGTGATAGGAGAACACTGAGGATGGATGGATGAACAGCGTTGTAGTTACTCTGTAATACTAACCTAAATGACAGAGTGAAAAGTTGGAATAAAAAATATTCCATAACATACATCCTGATTGCAATAAGGCACTTAACTTGTTCGGGCTAGGGGTTCCGCTTGCAACAACATCCGCTGAAAAGGCAGAGCACAAAATTCAAAAATATTTTTGAGAAATATTTAACTTTCATACTTTCACAAGTGCAATACACCAAATTTAAAGCTTAACTTCTTGTTAATCTACCCATCGTGTCCAATTTCAAAAAGGTTTACAGTGAAAGCACACCATATGATGATGTTAGGTCAAAGCCTAGTCACAAAGACACATACAGCCATTTTCCAGCCAAAGAGAGGAATCACAAAAAGCAGAAATAGAGATAAAATTAATCACCAACCTTTGATGATCTTCATCAGATGGCACTCATAGGACTTCATGTTACACAATACATGTATGTTCTGTTCGATAAAGTTCATATTTATATTCAAAAATCTCAGTTTACATTGGCGCGTTATGGTCAGTAATGTTGTGCCTCGAAAACATCCGGCGATTTTTCAGAGAGCCACATCAATTTACAGAAATACTCATCATAAACTTTAATAAAAGATACAAGTATTATGCACATAATTATAGATATACTTCTCCTTAATGCAACCGCTGTGTCAGATTTCAAAAAAGCTTTACGGAAAAAGCAAACCATGCAATAATCTGAGTACGGCGCTCAGACACAAAAACAAGCCATACAGATACCCGCCATGTTGTGGAATCAGTAATAGAAATATCAGAAATAGCGGTATAAATATTCACTTACCTTTGATCTTCATCAGAATGTACTCTCAGGAATCCCAGTTCCACAATGTTTGTTTTGTTCGATCAAGTCCATCATTTATGTCTAAATACCTCCTTTTGATAGCGTATTTAGTAAACAAATCCAAACTCACGAGGCGCGGGCAAGTCCAGATGAAAAGTTCAAAAAGTTACATTACAGTTCGTAGAAACATGTCGAACGATGTATAGAATCAATCTTTAGGATGTTTTTAACATAAATCTTCAATAATGTTCCAACCGAGGAATTCCTTTGTCTTTAGAAATACAATGGAACGCAGGTCGCTCTCACGGGTGCAATCGTGATCAGGTCATGGCCTTCTGCCAGACCTCTGGTTGAAACAGCTCTCAATCGCCCCCACTTCACATAGAAGCCTCAAACAATGTTATTAAGACTGTTGACATCTAGTGGAAGCGTTAGGCAGTGCAATATGACCCCCATAGACAAACAGGTTTTACGTAAAACTGCAAAAAAATGTGGCAAAGGAATTAACATTATGTCGTTATGTTTGGGGCAAATTCAACACAACACATCACTGAGTACCACTCTTATTTTCAAGCATAGTTGTGGCTGCATCACGTTATGTGTACGCTTGTCATTGGCAAGGACTAGGGAGTTTTTAAGATAAAAATAAAAGAAATAGAGCTAACCAGAGGCAAAATCCTAGAGGAAAACCTGGTTCAGTCTGCTTTCCAAATTCACCTTTCAGCAAGACAATAACCTAAAAGGTAAGACCAAATATACACGGGAGTTGCTTACCAAGATCACATTGAATGTTCCTGAGTGGCCTACTTACAGTTTGGATTTTAATCGGCTTGGAAATCTTTTGCAACACTAGAAAATGGCTGTCTAGCAATGACGAACAACCATCTTGACAGAGCTTGAAGAATTTAAAAAGGAATAAAGTGGTAAATATTGTGCAATCCAGGTGTGCAAATCTCTTCGAGGCATACCCATAAATACTCACAGCTGTAGTCGCTGCCAAAGGGGATTCTAACATGTATTGACTCAGGCTTGTGAATGCTTATGCCAATTAGATATTTATGTATTTAATTTTCAAGAAATGAGCAAAGATTTCTAAAACATGTTTTCACTTCGTCATTATGGGGTATTGTGTGTGGATTGGTGAGAATAGTAATACATTTAATACATTTTGAATTCAGGCTGTAACACAACAAAATGCTGAATAAGTCAAGGGTTTTGACTACTTTCTGAAGGCACTTTAGGTGTGTTAAAGGGAGAGGAAGAGACCGAATAATAAAGTGTGTTTGTCTGTGCATGTGTGTGGTTGTCTGGGTGTGTTTTGTGTGTGTTTGTGATATTAGTTATTTTATTGGTTAGTAAGTATTATTCTTTCATTAGGGTGTGTCTGAGCCTATGCAGTTTGTTCAGTGTTTAAGCACCAGCCTCTTCTTTCTATAGTCTTTAGAACATTCCTCTGTTCCACTGGAAGAGGAGCTGCTTCCCATCAAAACTACCGCTTTACACATCAAAGCTCACCTGTGTCCCTCTGCGTACCCTCTTTCTCTCTGTCTCTCTTTCGCTCTCAAACATACTACATTTTCTCTCACACACACACTACCACATATTGGTATCTATTAACATCTCCATTAATCTATAGTTACAAGGCTACATTGGTACTCAATGTTGAAGTATTGCCAAAGCGAGCCATGAAATTAGAAGATTAATGATGAAGCAACATTGATTATTTTAAAAGGGAGAGCCTCTAACTGAGCCCCACTGTGGACGCGTCATAATACCCATAAAACATAGCAGTTAAACACCGAAATGGTTACAACTGTTTTTTTCACCATTTATTTTATCCAATGTGGATTTTAGAAACACTTTTAAATAAGGGCTGTGTTTCGTGTAAATTACCCTGGCGTGAATTTTTGGTAACTTTGTAAATCTCTCTTGGACAAGGTGATTTTTTTATCAATAGATTCGTCTAGCTAGCTAGCTACTTTCTACTTTAATCTAAAATGAAAGATATATTGAATTTTTCAAATTTACTGTTCCATATTTTATTTAACTAATATTTGGTGTCTTGTTTATGCATTTGGTCTTGTGTCCTGTACAGCATACTATCCTCATAGCAGTAAAGATATTTATAATGTGCCATGAATACTATGCTAGTTTTTTTTTAAAGAAGCTATATAGCTAGCAAGATACCTACCGAGATGATATTAGCAACATACCCTTATTTTACTAGATCATCTTCTTCAGCCGGTGGAAGTCTTTATTTAATCCCTTATCATTTCTGCCAACTATATGAACAATGTGAAATCGATTTCAATTCATGGTGTCAGAATGCACTGCTGTATTAAAGCAATTCAGATCTAATGTGTTGGCAGATTCAAAGCCAAATTAACTCATTGCAGAATGTTTCTATAATCATGAATGAATAAGCATATTTATTTGACAAGAATGCACCTAGTCACCCATCAATTCGTCAAACACCTGAACTCAAACAATTACATTGTTTTAAGGAAATCAAAATTGGAAACAATGCATACACAGCTCTGGAATAAATTAAGAGACCACTGCAAAATTATCAGTTTCTCTGGTTTTACTATTTATAGGTATGTGTTTGGGTAAAATGAACATTTTTGTTTTATTCTATTAACAACATTTTTCCCAAGTTCCAAATAAAAATATATTGCATTTATTTACAGAAATTGACAATTGGTCAAAATAACAAAAACTGCAGTGTTGTCAGACCTCGAATAATGCAAAGAAACTAAGTTCATATTCATTTTTAAACAACACAATACTAGTGTTTTAACTTAGGAAGAGTTCAGAAATCAATATTTGGTGGAATAACCCTGATTTTCAATCATAGCTTTTATGTGCCTTGGCATGCTCTCCACCATTCTTTCACATTGATGTTTGGTGACTTTATGCCACTCCTGGCAAAAAAAATTCAAGCAGCTCTGCTTTGTTTGATGGCTTGTCACCATCCATCTTCCTCTTGATCACATTCCAGGGGTATTCAATGGGGTTCAGGTCTGGAAATTGGGCTGGTCATGACAGGGTATTGATCTGGTGATCCTCCATCCACACCTTGATTGACCTGGCTGTGTTGCATGGAGCATTGTCTTGCTGGATAAAACAATCCTCGGAGTTGGGGAACATTGTCAGAGCAGAAGGAAGCAAGTTTTCAACCAGGACAACCTTGTTCGTGGCTTACTTAATGCGTCCTTCACAAAGACAAATCTTCCCGATTCCAGCCTTGCTGAAGCACCATCATCACCGATCCTCCACCAAATTTCACAGTGGGTGCGAGACCTGGAGAGGCCTGCAAGCCACAGTGTCTCACACCCACTGTGAAATTTGGTGGAGGATCGGTGATGTTATCAAATCAGGAGAAGAACAAGTGAAACAAGCAGCATAGAGAATATGGGTGAATGTGGGGAGGGGCTAATAGAGATGAGATGGAGAGTTCCAAACTGTCTGAAGTTGAGGGACCATGGGGCATAAAAGGCATAGTGTGGAATAAAGGGCATCTAGAGCAATGGTTGCCCATGGAATAAACATAAAATGGGGTGCTAGAGTGCTTCTGCATCCTTTTTAGGTTGTCACAAGTATCCAGCGCATGTCCAGTCATACTCGGGGTCTCAGCGTGTGTCCCTCGGCATCATTCCGTCTCAGTTGCAGCATTAAAATCGTGGTCATTGTGTGTCTGTGTATCACAACATTAAAGACAATTACGATGCCTTCGCTATTGTTGGCAGTGAGACCTGCTCACGTTGTTGGTAGATAAAATGTAAACATCAACAAAAAATGACTCATGGCACTCTGAGGTCGTCCGATTGTTTCCTATAGGGGAATTATAGGCATGTCTGTCTATTTCACCAAATATCTCACAATGTGTATATTAAGATTTGTTTCAAGTCGGACGCCATTTTAATCATGAGAATCTCCTCTTTCTAATTATGTAAGTCTGGGCAGCGAGCTTGGTTGTCATCAAATGCTAGCCCCAAAATACTTTTTGCCCGTGGAGCGCTGAGCTCCCCCCATTGTTTTCCTATGGAGACGCATGCCGGTCTATTTCACCAAATATCTCACTATGTATATTTCGATTTTTTCAAGTTGGGCACCATTTTAGTCATGAAAATCTTCTCTTTGTAATTATGTAAGTCTGGGTAGCGAGCTTAGTTGTCATCAAACACTAGACCAGAAATAGTCAGAAGTTTTCATTTTTTCCCTACTTTCTCATTATGCAGACATAAGCACAGTTGACACTCATCGAGGTGTTCCAGTTTCGTCTGACGAACAGATAGTAGTGGTCAAATAAAAAGGATACATTTTTCTTGTGCCATTTAGGCGAAATGGAATTCCAAGCATCACTCCAGTCAAAACAGGCTCTGGGAACGTTCGATTCCATTCATTTGCTATGGGCTCGTGCTAGTGTTCCAGCTTAGCCAACGTTCTTTTGCCATTTTTCAGCCTTGGGTGAATTTTGACTCGTTCTATTGTCCAGGCTAGTGATGTGAAGCTTGAGACATTAATTTTTAGTTCTGTATGACAGCCACATTAGCAGCTAATTAGCATTTTGACGGTGGTAAATATAGGCGAATATATTGTTAAAAGTCACCTTGCCCGAGTCAGATTTACACGGTTATCAAAACGTCATGCCAGGGTAAACCTACACGAAACACAGCCTTATTTGAAGTGTTTGTAAAATCCACAATAGATCAAATGAATGGTGGAAAAACGATTGGAACCATTTCAGTGTTTGACCGCTAGGTTTTATGGGTATTATGACTCATACTGTGGTAAACTATGAATGTCACAGGTTTCACAGTCGTAGATCACTGTTAATGCATGCTATTATGTTATCTCTTAATATGTGGTTGCTTGCCCCCGTCCCCCTCCCCATGTAAAAAAAAAACAGCCTTTCTTCCTACTATCCGGTCTTAAGGGGATGCCTTAGTCTTTTAGTGAGTTTGTTTCACTCACATTGGAGGATGGCCTTTCTCTCTTCCTCCCTCCTTGTCTCTCTCTTTCCCCCTCTTCACCCCTTTTACCCCTAAATTTGAAACCTATCCTTCCGCCCACCTCTCCATCCATTCCTTATGTCCCTGGTGCAGTCCTTGAAAAGGAGTTAAACCTCCGTGTCCCCATAAGGATCTCTGGATCTAATTTATCAATCCCTGCTTTGAACCGGTCAGAAAAAGAGAAATACAGCAACCACAAAGGATGGATAATATTCACATCCTTGCTCTCTCTGGGTCGATGACTGACTTATGTTGAGGTTTATCACTCTTCCAGTCTGCTGCTGGCCAAACAGTGGCAGGTGCTTCCTGTTTCCTAGGACTGGTGTCTTTAATCTCTCTGACTCTCATTTTATCTATCTATACCTGCATTGCTTGCTGTTTGGGGTTTTAGGCTGGGTTTCTGTACAGCACTTTGAGATATCAGCTGATGTACGAAGGGCTATATAAATACATTTGATTTGATTTTGAATTTGATTTGATATACAGTATCTATCTCTCTCTCTTTCACTTTTTCTCTCTCCTCATGTCACGCCCTCTCTTTTTCTGGACTTCTCATCGCTTTTACCGCTTTCATTCTACCACTACGAAACACATGCTCTCACCAACAATATATTTCTCTCTCTCGCTTTCTCTCTCTCTCTCTCTCGCTCTCTCTCGCTCTCTCTCTCTCTTTCTTTTTCTCTTTCTTTCTCTTTCTTTCTCTCTCTCTTTCTTTCTCTTTTTTTCTCTCTTTTTCTCTCTTCTTTCTCTCTCTCTCTTTCTTTCTCTCTCTTTTTCTCTTTCCCTCTCTTTCTCTCTCTTTTTCTCTCTCTCTCTTTTTTTTGTCTTTCTCTCTCTTTTTTTCTCTCTTTTTTTCTCTTTTTCTCTCTTCTCTCTCTCTTTCTCTCTCTCCCTCTTTCTCTTTCTTTCTTTCTCTCTCTCTCTCTCTTTCTTTCTCTCTCTCTCTCCATCTGTTTTGTCTTTTATGCCCTTGCTCCTCCACTTAAGCAACTCCTTCTTCACATAGTGCCCCCTGGCAGCACTAGTGTAGCATAACATTAGAGTTGCACACAACTTTTAACTCTAGACTGAATGTTGCAATAAGATACCTGCACATTGTCAAAAAGTTTGGAAAAATCCAAAACCAAATTCATTGTATTTATTAAAACATGATGCCCAAAAAGTGCAATAGTCCATCTTTAAAACTGAAGCCATAAAAAGCTGAAGTTAGGTGAATGTCATGGACTATCTATGCTTCTATATTTATTGTAAGACACACTGAATTAATGCATAGAAGAGGGAGGTTTAAGTTGGGTATTGCTAACATCCTTTCTTCTACACGTTCTTGTGCAGGTGGTGAAGTCAGTGATGCTGTTCCCCACCATCGAGCGCATGGCGGCAACCCCTCAGGGAAGGGTCATGACCCCGGTGCTGTGCCGCCTGCGCTATGTGGCTTACCTGCCCATCTTCCTCCTCTCTCTTCTACCTGATGTACTCAAGACCTTCATGGTGAAGCTGGTCTTTAGAGGGCTGCGTTCATTGGACCACTCGACCGTGCCGCCTACTGTTAGCCTCATTAATGTGGACACCGCTGGTGAGTCTCTCCCTCTGTTCAATTCAGTTTCATTTCACTTCAGAGCCAAAGAAGAAGGGGAAACAAGTAAACTCAAGCGTTGTCAAACTACAGTGATTAACCTGTCCATGTAAAGACAATCCAATTTTGGCCTGTCTATATTATAATTTCCATAGTCTGTACATGCTCACAATTACAGTTGAAGTCGGAAGTTTACATACACTTTAGCCAAATACATTTCACAATTACAAATCACAAATACAAATCACAATTCCTGACATTTAATCATAGTAAAAATTCCCTGTCTTTGGTCAGTTAGGATCACCACTTTATTCTAAGAATGTGAAATGTCAGAATAATAGTAGAGAGAATGATTTATTTCATATTTTATTTATTTCATCACATTCCCAGTGGGTCAGAAGTTTACATACACTCAATTAGTTTTTTTAGCATTGCCTTTAAATTGTTTAACTTGGGTCAAATGTTTCGGGTAGCCTTCCACAAGCTTCCCACAATAGGTTGGGTGAATTTTGGCCCATTCCTCCTGACAGAGCTGGTGTAACTGAATGTTCTATAGGTTTCAGGGCTTTGTGATGGCCTCTCCAATACCTTGAATTTGTTGTCCTTAAGCCATTTTGCCACAGCTTTGGAAGTATGCTTGGGGTCATTGTCCATTTGGAAGACCCATTTGCGACCAAGCTTTAACTTCCTGACTGATGTCTTGAGATGTTGCTTCAATATATCCACATACTTGTCTTTCCTCATGATGCCATCTGTTTTGTGAAGTGCACCAGTCCCTCCTGCAGCAAAGCACCCCCACAACATGATGCTGCCACCCCCGTGCTTCACAGTTGGGATGGTGTTCTTCGGCTTGCAAGCCTCCCCCTTTTTCCTCCAAACATAACGATGGTCATTATGGCCAAACAGTTCTATTTTTGTTTCCTCAGACCAGAGGATATTTCTCCAGAAAGTTTGATCTTTGTCCCCATGTGCAGGTGCAAACCGTAGTCTGGCTTTTTTATAGCGGTTTTGGAGCAGTGGCTTCTTCCTTTCTGAGCGGCCTTTCAGGTTATGTCGATATAGGACTAATTTTACTGTGGATATAGATGCTTTTGTACCTGTTTCCTCCAGCATCTTCACATGGTCCTTTGCTGTTGTTCTGGGATTGATTTGCACTTTTCGCACAGAAGTACGTTCATCTCTAGGAGACAGGACGCTTCTCTTTCCTGAGCGGTATGACTGCTGCGTGGTCTCTTGGTGTTTATACTTGTATACTATTGCTTGTAAGGTTTAACATGGTAACTTCAGGCATTTGGAAATTGCTCCCAAGGATGAACCAGACTTGTGGAGGTCTAGAATTGTTTTTCTGAGGTCTTGGCTGATTTCTTTTGATTTTCCCATGATGTCAAGCAAAGAGGCACTGAGTTTGAAGGTAGGCCTTGAAATACATCCACAGGTACACCTCCAATTGAATCAAATGATTGCCTATCAGAAGCTTCTAAAGCCATGACATCATTTTCTGGAATTTTCCAAGCTGTTTAAAGGCACAGTCAACTTAGTGTATGTAAACGTCTGACCCACTGGAATTGTGATATAGTGAATCTGTCTGTAAACAATTGTTGGAAAAATGACTTGTGTCATACACAAAGTAGATGTTCTAACCAACTTGCCAAAACGATAGTTAACAAGAAATTTGTGGAGTGGTTGAAAAATGAGTTTTATTGACTCCAACCTAAGTGTATGTAAACTTCCGACTTCAACTGTATGTGTATATTCTCCTACAGTGTTCTCTTTTATCCAGTAGTGACTTCCCCCATAAAACGTTGCGTGTGAATCTCATGTTGCTTTATCCAGTCTTTTGAACGAAGAAAGAAAGTATCTCCGTTTTGGCACACGAAGGCATACATTACTGTAGCATCAGGAGATACGATGTTTGTAATTAGGTTTATATAAAGCAAAGATAATCCCAGCCGGGAGTGGCTGCCAAGAGGAGGATGGCATATTTCACTGTCAGAGATTATATGTTATTTATTAGAACTCCTAGAATATATCCCCTCCTCTTTATTTGCCAGATGATTGCTGGGGTATGGGTATAAGCGGGAGTAATTAAGACCGCTCCTTGGAGGAGGAGAAGAGCCAGCCATCCCTCCTTCCTGCACAGAGTGGAGGAAAGCTCACTCTCTCTTTCCCTCGGATTTGAAGTGCGCTCTGTTTTCCCCCACCGTTTGTCGTGGGAGGGGAGAGATTGATGTTGTGGCGGCCCGAGGGCCTATGCCAAAAAAACGTCTCTACAGCAAGTAGCCATGCCCTCAGTCTCTCCTGTGAGGTCAGAAAGCCTCTTCTTCTTCTTGCCTCTGTTGAGCATGTTTTTTATCATTAGCACTTCCCTTTAATTTGCTTTTGGAATTTTTATTCCCTCATGGTCAAAATGCTTTGCGTTTTCCTGCTCAATTAATTATATTTGGACTAGTTAAATATGGCATTAAACAACCTAAAATCTTCATGGTTTTATACCTTTTTTCGAAAGAGAAGATCAGTTTTCTTTGATTTCTAAATGCAAGGTGGAATAGAGTTGTTCCTTATTGGTGTTGCGCTATTGAACATTGGCCCTTGGCTACAGATGGTTCTCTGTCATGTGTTACATACAGTATATAATAAATGGCCAGTTGACAGGCCTAATTAACAAAACATGTTGCGATTAGATGGAATTTCCTGCGTACATTTCAGCGTTTATTTTTTCTGAAATCCCAAGCAGAGAACGTTGATGTTTTGGTGCTGAAGGAGGGTTCTGGGTGCTCAATAGCAGTAGCAGTCACAGGCCGCCACCATTATTATACAGCTTTGAAGAGAAAGCAATAGTCTGTACCCCATTTCTTAGCTTGTACTGCTCTAGACAATTGAGTTGACCATAAATTGTAGCCTAATGCCAATTATTATACAATACGAAATATATAGAATTGTGTTCACACTTTATTGTTTGAAGTATTCATTTGATTTATTTAGTAAGTATAGCTTACTTATTAACTGAACTGTGTCAGACATTCCATCCCACCCATCTGTCTCTTGGAAAACAATATTTGTTTGTTCTTCAGCTTATTTGAACACATCTCATTGTTCTCTCATTCCTGCATGCCTTTGCTTGTTGCTGGTATTCATCCTGTTTGCTGGTGAGTTGGCAATCTAGTCAGAGACTGACTCCACAGCCTGTCTCTTCAGACTCCGGGGCCAAGTGGAACAGAGTTAGCAGCATATACATCAGGAGCACAGCAGGAAGGGGATTAAACTCCTCTAAGCAGGCAACCTTGCACCAGGTAGAGCAATGTCATCACTCAGCTGGAGGGAGACTGGCCTTTTTTCTTCTTAAGGAAGTCCAAGTAACACAGTGAACAATATCCTCTCCACGTACTCCATACTGGGAAGAGGGATGTGCAGCACGAAGAGAAAGTCTTGCACCAACTTTCTTTGATATGTGTAATGTTTTTCCATCATTACCTAAACACAGGGTAAATGTGACTGGACTTCTCAACTTCCTCATTGTACTGGTCTTTGCTGATTGCATGAGATTTTATATGTTATAAAATCAATGTTATGCTACAGGTAGATTACAACCTCACAAAAACAGCAAGACGATAGCCTGTTTTCGGTGGGAGTGTTTCGCTATAGTAAGGCACTGCAGCTACTTATTAGTGCTGGCAGCAGCAGTGAGACAGTGGTTTCAATCTGATCTGGGATCTGTGTTGCTGATTCTCTCTGGTCTTATCTCCTCAGCCAGTCACTAACGAGCCACATGTGTGAGGATCTGTAAATTGGGCTGGAATGCCATGCCCTACCAAGTACAACCCCCCAACTCCACTGCTAGAGATAAGGGAGCTTGCTACAGCTGGGGATGTCTCCCCCAACAGATCTCATGGACAGGTTGGATTCTCCCTCCCCTTAGCCCCCCCACCCCTCTCTCTCTGTTTCTCTCTCTCTCTCTTGCTAAGTTCCTATTACTCTTACTCTCTTTGTCATCCCATCTGTTTTCCTTACTGTGCTCTAATTCACCTTTACTTACATGCAACTCAAGCTGCATCACAAGTCTTCCATTGACATTGATGCATGATTTACCTTGACTTCCTCGAGTTAGGATTCTGTCCTCAGTCATGTGTTACAGAAAGACCAGGAACGTAGCCTAGAGGTTACTATGCTCAAACTTGACATGTGAGTGACTGAGGTAAACAGAATATTTTAAACATAATATTGCTGATATCGGCAGGTACACATGAGTCACCATGGCTACGCACAGAGGAAGGGGGTACAGATTTTGTTTTCTGTCATAATACGCAGATAACTGGCCATTTGTGAGAGATCAAACATCACCCAACCCAAATGCCTAAAGGCTTTGAAATCAAGGTGTATTTGCATTGAGGTTGGTTTTTCCTATATCACCATATACAGTACAGTATATTCTCTCAAAATAGGATAACATCTACCTGAAACAGCATCTAGTTGGTTTCGTTGAATACTCAATGCATTTTTTACTTAAAGCCACACTGTCAAATGTGCATACCATCAAAGAGGAATAATTTATTTTGATGTAGTATTGCTCCATATGCAACAGTAAGGCTGTGTAACTAAATGGAAGTAGATTAACCATTTATGAGTAATTACACAATGGTGGGAAGGGAAAGTATTCAGCTTGACCAGGTTAAAGACCTTTGGAACCAAGGGGATGCTATCATGAAGTAATTTACACACTCAGAAAAAGCTGGATTTTACAGAGAGTGAAGATTTACGGAGATAGTTAAAAATGTGTGTGGAATGTAGGAAGTAGCCCATAAAGACCCGGGGCAGCACCTCAAGATGTCTCACAAACAGGAGTTACTGGTTGAGTTTTTCTAGACAGCTAGATGTTGATTGAGACAGGGTTACGGTGAGGTTTCAATGTTTCCTATCTATAATAGTCCCCCCCACCCCTGTCTTGAGTGTCTGAAAGCACAGTCTCACAGAAGCTATGATTGACTCATCTTGGATGTACAATTGAATTGCTTATTAAATAGCCAGATGGTAATATAATATCACATTTTGATTTAATTTTCAAGGGAGACTGTATTTTAGAAACATATGTGCAGCACATCTGTTGAGATCCTTCAGGTTGCAGTGTGTCGCACAGTTTTTGCACAAATTGACACACACAATGCCTGCATTCACTAGGCCGTTCTCTCCTGTTGGCCATCCCTCTGCAGCATAAATCAGAGAGCTAAGTGTGTCCCTCTTGTTGCTGTGAAGCTGTTGAAACCCCCAACTCACCGGGATCTCTGGGAGACGTACAAGCTGCCTTACAACCCTGGGCTAAGCCCTCAAAATGTAGGAAATTACCTCAAAGACTAAACAAACCAGTGCTATATGAAAGAATCACACCCTCTTTACTGACTTGGAACTTTTCGTCTTTCACTCTTTCTGCCTCTCACCCTTGGCCTTTGGAGTAAGAAAAGCATTCTTTCTCTCCAGTCCTGTGCCAGGTACAAAGCGCTTCAAAGCCGGCCCTCCACAATACAAGGCGACGCCGCTCACAGATTATGATTAATATGCGCACAAGTGGTGCAGATTTGCAAACGGACATTCGCTTCCTCCTCCTCGGAACAGCAAAAGATGGAAATATGAGTGGCTAGCTATGGGGACCTGAATCCCCCCTCCCCCTTCCACACACAGACACACACACACACAAACCCCCCACTGCCACCACCTCATCCAGAAAGGGACCGTGGCAGTGAGGAGATAGGCGTGAGTGATCACTCACAGGACAGGAGGATATTCGTACAGGATATTAACAGTTTTCTCATCCATATATTCCTCCCCAACCACCCACTGAGTACAGCCTAGAGATTACTCTCACTGAACATTTCCTTGAATCATTGTGTTGAGCAGAAATTAGCTATTCGGTTCGATGATTTTGTGTGTGTGTGTTTGTGTGTGTGCAGCTTGCGTGTCTGAATTATTGATGGACTCTCAAAACTTCTGAAATAGCAGCAATATTTTCCAGCGAGTGCAGCTTTAAAAAAAAAAGTTTTTTTAAAGTGTCCCTCAACTAATGTTTTTAATAAAAAGTTCATGCTGCTGAATGGGAAATGTAATGGAACGTAGAATCAAAGGCATTGGGTTACACTGCTCTCTGGGGAGGGTTTTCCCCATCTTTCACTCACATTTTTACCGTTATCATTTCTGGTATCCAATGAGCCATCCATGTTCTTCCCCATTATATTTTCCAGCTGTGTAAGATTGAGATGGATAATTGGGAGTTAGTGGGGGGGTGAGATAAATTCATCTCTGATTTCTTAGTCCTCGTACTCTTTCCTTTGAATTTTTGTTGAATGTTAAAACAATGATACTACACATGCCTGTGTGATACTACATGTCTGTCTGTGTGTTTTTACAGCTTGAGAAAATAGAAGGAACAGTGTTATACACTCAGTGGCCAATTTATTAGGTACACCCATCAAGTACCCGGTCGGACCCCTGTAGCATGAAGGGATGCACCTGGTTAGCAACAATGTTCAGATATGCTGTGGCGTTCAAATGTTGCTCAATTGGTATCAAGGGACCTAACGTGTGCCAGGAAAACATTCCCCACACCATTACACCATCTGTATCGTTGACACCAGGCAGGATGGGGCCATGGACTCATGCTGCTTACGTCAAATCCTGACTCTACCATCGGCATGACGCAACAGGAACCGGGATTCGTCGGACCAGGCAATGTTTTTCCACTCCTCAGTTGTCCAGTGTTGTTGATCGTGTGCCCACTGGAGCCGCTTCTTCTTGTTTTTAGCTGATAGGCGTGGAACCCGGTGCAATAGCCCATCCGTGACAAGGACCGAAGAGTTGTGCGATCCGAGAATCCGTTCTGCACGCCGCTGTTGTACTGTGCCGTTATTGGCCTGTTCGTGGCCCGCCTGTTAGCTTGCACAGATTCTTGCCATTCTCCTTCGACCTTTCTCATCAACAAGCTGTTTTCGCCCACAGGACTGCCGCTGACTGGATGTTTTACGTTTGTCACACCATTCTCGGTAAACCCTAGACACTGTCGTTTGTGAAAAGCCCAGGAGGCCGGCCGTTTCTGAGATACTGGAACCGGCGCACCTGGCACCAACAATTATACCATTCCTAGGTCACTCGTTTTGCCCATTTTAGCGTTCAATCAGACAGTAACTGAATGCTTTAATACCTGTCTGCCTGCTTTATATAGCGAGCCATGCCCTAGTTTTATGAGCCTAACCCTAACCTAATAAACTGGCCATCGAGTATGATAACAACAGCCTAATTATTTGTCTTGTTTTTCCTCTTTTATTTCAGCCAATGCTATGTACATGGGGAGTCAAGAGATGTTGGAAGTTCTGGAGAGAGACAACTTCACCATCAATCAAAACCTTGACAAGGTAGGAAACATACAGTATATATTTCATGTTTATTGTGATCTTGTTGGAATATACAGTGCATTCGGAAAGTATTCAGACCCTTTCACTTTTTACACATTTCGTTACATTACAGCCTTATTCTAAAATTGATTAAATATCAATCTACACACAATACCCCAAAATGAAAAAGGGAAAACAGATTTTTAGAAAAACATTTTTTTATTTTATTTATAAAAATACTTTATTTACATAGATATTCAGACCATTTGCTATGAGACTCAAAATTGAGCTCGGGTGCATCCTGTTTCCATTAATCATCCTTGAGATCAAATCAACAACAAAAACAATGTATTAGTCACATGCGCCGAATACAACATGTACAGCCTTATGTTGTACAACTTGATTAAAGTCCACCTGTGGTAAATTCAATTGATTGGACATTTGGAAAGGCACATACCTGTCTATATAAGGTCCCACAGTTGACAGTGCATGTCAGAGTAGAAACCAAGCCATGAGGTTGAGGGAATTGTCCGTAGAGCTCAGAGACAGGGTTGTGTCGGGTAACAGATCTGGGGAAGGGTACCAAAAAATGTCTTCAGCATTGAAGGTCCCCAAGAACACATGGGCCTCCACCATCCTTAAATGGAAGAAGTTTGGAACCACCATGACTCTTCCTAGAGCTGGCCGCCCGGCCAAACTGAGCAATCGGGGGAGAAGGGCCTTGGTCAGGGAGGTGACCAAGAACCCAATGGTCCCTCTGACAGAGCTCCAGAGTTGGAACCATCTCTGCAGCACTCCACCAATCAAGCCTTTATGGTAGAGTTGCCAGACGGAAGCCACTCCTCAGTAAAAGGCACATGACAGCCCTCTTGGAGTTGCCAAAAGGCACCTAAAGGACACTCAGACCATGAGAAACAAGATTCTCTGGTCTGATGAAACCAAGATTGAACTCTTTGGCCTGAATGTCAAGCATCGCGTCTGGAGGAAACCAGGCACCACTCATCACCTGGCCAATACCATCCCTACAGTGAAGCATTATGTTTTTCAGTGGCAGGGACTAGGAGACTATTCAGGATCGAGGAAAAGAAGAACGTCACAAAGTACAGAGAGATCCTTGATAAAATCCTGCTCCAGAGCTCTCAGGGCCTCCAACTGGGGCGAAGGTTTACCTTCCAACAGGACAAGACCCTAGGCACACAGCCAAGACAACATAGGAGTGGCTTCGGGACAAGTCTCTGTATGTCCTTGAGTGGCCCAGCCAGCCCGGACTTGAACCCGATTGAACATCTCTGGAGAGACCTGAAAATAGCTATGCAGCGACACTCTCCATCCAACCTGACAGAGCTTGAGAGGATCTGCAGAGAAAAATTAGAGAAACTCCCCAAATACAGGTGTGCCAAGCATGTAGCATCATACCCAAGAAGACTAGAGGCTGTAATCGCTGCCAAAGGTGCTTCAACACAGTACTGAGTAAAGGGTCTGAATACTTATGTAAATGTGATATTTCCATTTTTATTTTTAATACATTTGCTAAAATGTCTAAAACAAACTGGTTTTGAATCTATTTTAGAATGAGGCTATAACGTAACAAAATGTGGAAAAAGTAAAGGGGTCTGAAGAATGCACTATAACTCCATCCCGATATGGGCTTGATAAAGTTTACCCATAGATACAGGGTGAATACAGATGGTAAAACAAACATCTCTGGTGGACATATTGAGAAATGGACTGACATGTTACATGCTGACCACACCCACCCGCATTGCATGTGCGAGCGTTGCGAAATAAATGTACACATACATGTTATTCATTAATTTAGTCCAAATTGCTCGCACGCCAACGAGCGTCTGCATAGCCAGGCGCTAAAATATAACTTGGTTTTATGTTTACTGCTTGACACCCTGGGAAACCCCACCTCTCCCATCTCCTCATTGGATTTTAGGAGCATATACCCACATGGGTGATTGAAAGATTAAATGAGGTCCACACTCCAGTCAAAGGTGGTGGCTAACCGCCATATAAAGTCCACAGAAGAATAAGAAGACTGAAGGAGGAAAGATTACTAGAAGCTAACTAGGTTTCCCATTTTATCTGTGGATTATTAGTTGGAGTAGAAAAGATTCTACAAAAATCCCCAAAAAGGGAGCTTGTGCATTTCAGGTGAAATTACAACCCAATGTTTATGAACCCAGGACAAATTAGCTAGCAACAGCAAACTAGCTAGCTAAATGTCCATTAATGTTTCATGTGTTTCCACCTGTCCCCAAATTCATATAATTGGTTCAGAGTTCATTTTGATATTTCAACATGCTTGTCCTGATCACGTCTGTTGGGGATGGACAAAATCAAAATGCGCCTAATGGAACATGCGGACGCACGCACGCACATGCCCGGTCTAGTCAGCATGTTAATATAAGGTGTTGTTTGAAACACAGTGACAGAAGTTCTCCCATGTGCCAGTCCTTCAAAGTGTTAGTCCCTCTCTGACCCATTTAAACTACCGGAGGACCTGCAACATATCCTCCTACACACCATCCATTTACCTTCCCGTTACCTATTCACAGGGAGGTGTTGAACTCCTGAGGACTCTTGGCCCAATGCAGTGGAACACTTACAAACTGCAGTTAAGAGATGTCTCAGTTGATCCATTTTATTAGCCTCATAAATCTGCTGTTCATATACCCTCACGTTTTAATGTTTCCTTGTTGGCAGATGTGAATATTTTATGGGTTATACTCTCTGTAGCTATAACATTCTCACACATACACTCTCTTTTTCTCGAACACAAACACATACACAGTAAAGACAAAAGCCAGACATTAAATGGCAGATACTCCTTTTCTTCCTTTTCAAAGAGAGTGGAGAGTCGAGTGCCACATTCAAGCTGATCAAAGGGAGATAAGCTCTTGCTTTATAGTTGATGTGCAGAGGGTGTGGTCAGATTATAATAGCAGGTGTCACTGTAAGGATCCCCCTTCCACTCTCTCTATCAGGGTTGTGCTCAAATCAGAATTAAATTGAGGATGCCTCACATATTCCAATTAAATTATTGTATTTGAACTGAATTTGAATTAAAGTTTTTATTAAAGGCAATATAATTGAATTCAGGGAAATAGCACGGACCCTTCAAAAAGAAGCCAAACAAACAAAATGGTTGATGGAAATATATAATAGCCTATTCTTTAGCACTAAGGCTAAAGGAGTATTATGAACCCTGTTTCCAGAGAAAAGTGATATATTTTTTTGGTGTCTGGAAGTGTGACCTGTCAGATTCAATGAAACTCTCATGTTTTATGACTGAGTAGAATTTCTTTGAATTTCACTGAATTAAATTCTACTTCCTTTCACTCAAATTAAAATTCTACATCCCATGTGGTGTGGCCAATTCAATTGGATTTCAACTCATGAGGTGAATGCGAGTCAATTCCAAAATTCTGAATTGAGCCCAACGTTCTCGCTCTCTCTCTCGCGCTCTCTCTCTCTCTCTCTCTCTCTCTCTCTCTCTCTCTCTCTCTCTCTCCCACTTTATTCTGATCCATTTTTTTCATCAAGAATAATGAGAATCCCCTTCAGTGTGTGTGCATGCGTGTATGTGTTCTCGCTAGTGTACTCCTTCTCTCTCTGTGATATTAACCAGAATCCTCACAGAAGATGGGTGGAGGCGATGGATCTGCACTGGTTGACAGTCTTTAGACTTCATCTATTGTCGGTTAAAAAGGAGAATTAAAATAAGTGAATGAAAACCTTGGAATCTTCCAGTGCCAAGTGTATCCACAGATCAAATGGAGTTGTAAATTCATAATGAAAAGTGTTAATGCGATGTTAGTTATGGATATTTTGTCATTCCTCTGTTCAGCTTGTGTTTTACTATGGAGCCAGTGACCACTGGTGCCCTGTGCAGTATTATCAGGAGATCAAGAGGAAGTTTCCAGAGGGAGACATCAGACTGTGTAGTCGAGGAATTCGTCATGCCTTCGTCTTGGACGCAGGAAAGGAAGTGGCTGGTATGATCTTTGAATGGATCCGCGAAGATTTGCAAACATGGAGCTAGTTTCAAATACGGTCCAAGCAGCATGACAGTGTGACCGTGATTTAAAGAAATTGTCATTGAAATATCAATTGGATAATGATATTGTCGGTTTATGTTACCTAAATTAATGTAAAACTTTAAAGGAGTGATGACATCTGGTAGTGAAATGAAAGAATGAAGATATTTGTCCAAATCATTGTCAAAGCTCTTTAAGCACTAAACCAGTTCCCTAGGCTATAATGTGTGATTATAGCCACTACAGTACCATCACTGCCTTATAGTTACAGAGATATCAGGTAGGCTTCAACAACCACATAGTTTTTATGAAAATCCCAAAATTGACTTGTATTTTGACATTGGACCCCAAAACTTTGTTCTGTCTGTTTTCTTTCCCGATTTTACATTTTAAAATGAGTTTTTATTTCAATATACTGTATAGCTAAGTAATGCATAATGACCAAAACTTTGATAGGATTATTAATTCTAATTGTATTGATTTGCGTATCGCGTTGTATCTTTATTGGACCACCAATCATATAAATATGTATTTTTTGTTACCAAATTTCTGTTGGGTTGGCAGGCAATTGTGATACTTCACTTTGTAAAGTAATGGTATGTGTTTGCTGAAGAGGACCAAGAGAAATCAGCTGGAATCTATTCATACATTTGATTAGTTCATAGGTTCTTAATTACCCTGTAATGCAATGTAACTATTCAATCAAAAACAACATCCTTTTTGTTTTGCAAAAATGCACATTAATGTCAAACAAACTCAAAGGCATATTAACTCAAACATGCTTTCCTGATGCATGGAAAGAAAGAATGCTGTTTCTGAATGATTCCAGACACGTGTTGAACATGTTTGATTGCGCATGGCAAAATGTGTTGGCAGATCAACTCGATGGTTTTATTTGATTGATGTTTTTCTGTGTTCTGTCAACACAGCCTGATACAGATAACTTGTCTCCATTTCCTGCCCTACAGTGCAGTGCCGGAACAATGTGTTTTTAGTGCATGTTTGATCGAATTTTGCCATAAATCTGTGATGAAATAACAAAAAGGCATGTTCGTCATTCCAAAAGTTTAACTCCATCTAAAGTTGGATTTCCTATATTTTGGAAGTCTAAGAAAGTCTATTTCTGACAAAGGAATCTGCAGACTTAGTGTTCATCTTTGACCTCCAACCTCTGACCGAGCACTCCTTCCACTGTTGGCCACCAGCCACTGGTGATGTAACCATTTACAGGAAAGCTCTTCAAAAAGCCTTTCTTAATTTACGTGTTTGATGGGGAATCTTGGTTTATTAGTTGTCTGGATGTATTTGATATCTGCCCATTTTGAAATGCAAATTAATATGGAAGGCTTAGTGTTATCTGAAGCTTAGGCTCCTGTTGAATACACACTGAGACTAATGTTGTTTATACCAGTGTGATGGATGAGATCTGGGCGGAGAGGGAGAGAGAGTTACTAGATGGGGTTTTGTTCATCCTAGTCACGACAGCAATGCAGTAGAAAGGATTTCAGATACAGAGACTTAAGAGAAATTCATTAAACAAAGCCATTGGTGGTTGATCCTCTACAAAAAAAATGTTTTTTGAGTTGTGTAAATTTGGTTTTACGTTACTTTAGATTATATTGCTTTAAATTACTAATCATTATGTACCCTGTATTAACTAAATGTTTTGTAATTGTTATGAAATATATGAAATTAAACATATATACAGTACTTGTCAAAAGTTTGGACACCTACTCATTCCAGGGTTTTTCTTTTATTTTTACTATTTTCTACATTGTAGAATAATAGTGAATACATCAAAACTATGAAATAACACACATGGAATCATGTTGTAACCAAAAATATATTTTAGATTTTAGATTCTTCAAAGTAACCACCCTTTGCCTTGATGACAAAAAAAGGAAAATCCCTGGAATGAGTAGGTGTGTCAAAACGTATATATAATTATTAAAAAGTGATAGAACAAAAGCTATGTAAATATTTTGAATTGAAATAAATTAAGGACAAATATTTATCTGGGGAATGTATGTTCTTTCACATCCATTGACTTGCTTTGTGATTGCAGTGCCTCTACCTTCACATTTCCTTTGAAAAAAATAAAATTTGTGAGACAAAGTAATGTATCATTGATGACTAACTATTGGGTTTTTAAATTATATTTCCCAGCTCCACAAAGAAAGACAATGTAGTGGTGTGTGAGTTAATATTTGCTCTGACATTTCAGCATACCCTTTTAAAGCCATGGCATGGTCCCTTTATATCTAATTGCCCACAGTTCAGAAAATCCTGTGACTTTTTTCCGCCTCTTAGAAGGAGGGGTTAAATAGTCAATTTCTTCCATAAAAGTACAACAAGATGGCAATAGAGACAGACATGTGCAGCCAAAACACACAAGAGCTGATGCAGGACAATTATCCCCATTCTGAAGATGAAGTGGCATTTCCCTCAGTTGTGTTTTACAGAGGCAGGCACCAAAAACACTCCAGGGCCTCTATAAAGAGTCTCTGAGTAGGAGTTCTGATCAGTTTTGCCTTTTAAATCTTAAATTAATATGATTATATGGACAGAGGGGACCTGATCTCAAAATGAGTTTCTCACAGTGTATTAACATTGCCAGAATTGCAGTACTTTAATGTAAGTTTTTCTGAACCTGGAAAAATATTGGAATTTTACAATTTATTGACTGCTTACGTGAAGGCGATCTCTTTGAGTTTTGAATACAAAAAACAAAATCAGTTATTTGACAACAAAAAAAAACTAATCTTGGAAGTAAGAGTTTGCTTTTGTCAGAGTAAGCTGTCAGCCCTTTTTGGGTCAGGAAGGATGTGTTGAGCTTGCTGACATCTGAAGGCTTTCAAATTCTAGGACTATAAAAAAGAAAAGGTTCTTAATATGCCTTAGGGGAAAGTCATCTAAAATCTAAATGTTTTTTTGAAGGAGTTCATATTTAGTTTTTTCTTGATTTAAATAAACTCAAGCTCAGGAATGACACCAATGGATTGAACTCCATTGAAGTTCTGAGGACTAAATCTTGGTCTGAGCATTGGCTACACATTGTTATATCCCTCGTGGTCATCGTTTAGATTTTTCTGTGAATGGACTTGGCATGGACTGATGGCCAAGGTGCCTGTGCTTGCTCTATCAAAGATCTGCTTTAGGTAGATGTCATATCTTACCCAACCCAAACCCCATGCTGGTTTTTACTTATGGAAAACATAGATGGAAACATCTCCCTAGAGAAAACCATCACCAGCTGCATTGTGGAGACATTGGAAGAAAGAATCCCTGTGTAAACCAAGCCTACTTTAATCTCCCTCTTTGGCCCCATCAAAAGGAATGACAAAACCCCTTAATTAACTTATCCTTGATTTAAACCATGAGACACGGGTATTTTGTGGCGGGAAATGGAGTAATCCTGCCCTGGTGGTTTAAACTGTGGCAAAATCAAACTAGCATTACTGTGTTATGTCTCTTTGGTGGTGCAGGTCCCCTTGCGGGGACAAAAAAATACCCTGAAATATTCTGTATTTCTCCTGTTCCACCATCGTCTGCAACAAATCATCATTTTACAAAGTCCCTTTAATTGTTTCCCTTTGTTATGTTTTCTTTTGACATTGATACAGTAGCTTATTTTCAGCCTTCCTCAAATGTTTCTAACAAAATTACATCATTTAATTTCCAAATCCCACAACAACAACTACAGTGCCTGAAGAAAGTATTCACACCCCTCAACATTTTCCACGTTATGTTGTGCCTACAATGTCAAAGTGGAATTATGTTTTTGATATGTTTACAAATTAATTCAAATGAAAAGCTGAATTGTCTTGAGTCCATAAGTATTCAACCCCCTTTGTTATGGCAAGCCTAAATAAGTTAATGAGTAGAAATGTGCTAAACAAGTCACATAATAAGTTGCATGAACACTTTGTGCAATAATAGTGTTTAACATGATTTTTTAATGACTACCTCATACAATTATCTGTTTGGTCCCTCAGTCGAGCAGTGTATTTCAAACATAGATTCAACCACAAAGACCAGGGAGGTTTTTCAATGCCTCGCAACGAAAGGCACCTATTAAAAAAGCAGGCATTGAATATCCCTTTGAGCATGGTGAAGTTATTAATTACACTTTGGATGATGTATCAATACACCCAGTCACTACAAAGATACAGGCGTCCTTCCCTAACTCAATTGCCGGAGAAGAAGAAAACCGCTCAGGGATTTCATTATGAGGCCAATGGTGTTTTTAAAACAGTTACAAAGTTTAATGGCTGTGATAACAGAAATCTGAGGATGGATCAACAACATTGTAGTTACTCCACCATACTAACTTAAATGACAGAGTGAAAAGATGGAACACTGTACAGAGTACAAATATTCTAAAGCATGCATCCTATTTGCAATAAGGCACTAAAGTAAAACTGCAAAAAATGTGGCAAAGAAAGTAACTTCATTTCCTGAATTCAAATCATTCTATTTGGGGCAAATTCAACACAAAACATCACTGAGTACCTCTCTTCATATTTTTAAGCATGGTGGTGGCTGTATCATACTATGTGTATGCTTGTCATCGGTAAGCACTAGGGAGTTTTTAAGGATAAAAAATGAATGTAATAGAGCTAAGCACATGTAAAATCCTAGAGGAGAAACCTGGTTCAGTCTGCTTTCCAACAGACACTGGGAGACAAATTCACCTTTCAGCAGGACAATAACCTAAAACACAAGGCCAAATATACACTGGAGTTGAATGTTCCTGGGTGGCCTACTTACAGTTTTGACTTAAATCGGCTTGAAAATATATGGCAAGACTTGAAAATGGCTCTTTAGCAATGATCAACAACCAACTTAACTGAGCTTGAAATTTTTTTTAAAGAATAATGTGTAAATATTGTACAATCCAGGTGTGCTAAACTCTTAGAGGCTTACCCAGAAAGACTCACAGCTGTAATCATTGCCAAAGGTGATTCTAACATGTATTGACTCAGGGGGTTGAATACTAATCTAATCAAGATATACTAGTGTTTTATTTTACATGCATTTTTTACAAATTCTATATTTTTTTCTTCCACTTTGATATTACACAGTATTTTGTGTAGATCATTGACAAAAAAGGACAAATCCATTTTAATTCCACTTTGTAAGACGACAAAACATTTTAAAAGTCCATGGGTGTGAATACTTTCTGAAGGCACTGTGTGGGTTATTTTTGTCCCAAGGTCAAAAAGTCTGTGTTTCAAATCTAGCTTGTGCTATACAGGGAAGACCGTGGTTGTCACAGTTTTTGCTCTAACCTGTATTACTAAGGCTCTCAAAGTCACTCACAGGAAGACTCAAAGGAAGATTATTCATATTATTATGAATATAATATTTAATAAAATAATCTTTACAAAAAAAACTGGTGAACATAAAATGAGGATAAAAAGTGTGCTTACATATACTTTTTCAAATATATACTACTATAAAATATTTCCAAAAGAGAAAATAGCTGTTTACAGTTCATTTACAATTACATTATGTACAGACCTTTATAACCCATAAAATACATACATACATACATACATACACACAGTGCATTTTACATGAACACATATAAAACTAATGGCCGTCTAACGGTTAAATCTCAAAACATTTCCCTTCTCAACAAAATATGAACTTGACCAAGCTTTTCCTTGTACAATGATCTTTATACAGAAGCTTACATGTCTTTAAAAATATGTGGTTGACTTTCATACAATTTGCGTTTCTTGCCAGAAATCAAATACTCTCTAATATTCAATAAATCCAATCCATAAATGTGGAAAGGAGGAGAATGAAAAGGAAAAGGAAAAGATGACCTTTATCTGAATTTCCCTTGAAAAGCACGGGGAAGACATCACATTTCAATAGGTTAAAGCAGAATTATGGGGAAATACACATTGCATAGATGTTGTTAAGTACTTGGAATTTTATATCAGAATCCCAATTCAATAACGAACCAATGCTCTTACACAAACAAAACTCAAAATATATTTTGTCAGTGTTAACAGCTACTAACTTTAACATTGCCCAAGTCAAACCGCAACTGATGATATTGTTAAATTAGAATCAAGCATGCAGATCTCAAGTCAGAATACCTCCCACGGTGCCTTTGTAACAGGCCATCCTTGGATAAGCCGACCCAGGAGTCGGTCAGATGTTCACGACAACACTTTGTACTCGTGAAGCATCCATGAGTCTTGAAACAACATCCATCCTAACCATGGCACAGCTTTCACCTTTTGTTGCGTTAGAGTCTAGGATTTTGAGGCATTTTCCCCCAATGATCTTTACAACACTCAACACTACATAACATGTGTCCATTGTTCTTGGCAAAATTGCTCAAGCTTTGTCAAGTTGGATGGGGATCGTTGATTTACAGCAAACTCTGTCTTTCCACAGATTTTCAAACAGATTTAAGTTGAGTGGAGTCGCAAAATGTGCAACAAAATGTAACAACTGTGCAGGGGGAATACTATTTCAAGACAATGGACATACTAAGACAAGCTGGCTGAAGTAAACATGCAATGAAGTATGGAAAAGCCCAATCACTTCCTTGTCCTGCCATTTTCATGAAAATGTGTTTGGCATTATGGATCACAAAGAAGCAGAAAAAAACAGTCATACAAAGTAGCTGTAATAGGACACGCACACAAACAAAGTGGAAAAAAATACAAATGTATCTAATATCAAGGCATAGCATACCAAAGGAGCTACTCTCTGGACTAAATTAGCTTTTGGGGTTTATTTTCTGCCTGCCACTTTTGTTTTATTATCCTTTGCCGTATTGATGTAATTTAGATAAAGGGTATACACACTAATCAAGAAGCTCTTATGGTAACTATTTTCCACTGAGCAGAATGTCACTACAGTTGAGAAGATATTCAAAAAGGACGGTAACTTTGGTAGTAATGATGTTTCCATCAAAAATATGTAAAACAGGAATTTACAGGATGTTGTATCATTACACCCCCTTTTTCTTAATGTTTGGGCAGTTTTATGTTTACATTTAAATAGAAACTCTGGAAAGTTGATTCGAACATTGCTATTGATCAATGTATGTTAGGCGAATTCAATGATGTTTGGGGAGTTGCATTATAGCCATGTATCGGCCTCCTGGAAATGATGTGCCACTCAATTTCCTCTGCTGTTTGAAAATATAACACAAGCAGAGGATTTCTTGTTTGTTTTTGAGCGTAGTCCTTTGTTCAAAATGCCACTATAGTCCGTTTTGCAGGATTTTGTTTTAATTCATAAAGAACCAAATCGGTTTAACATAACCGTAAAAGAAAACCGTAAAAAAATAAACAATCTCTGGTTTGGACTAAAACATGGTGGAACAAAATGCATGAAAGCTGCTTTGGATTTTGGTTAGAAATGAAATGAAATATTTTAACAGACAGAATTCCAAACAAAAGAAGCAAACACTCAAATATGGTAATTAGTACATTACATTTGACTCACAAATTGTATATCAGTACAAATACTCCTGTACTTAGAAATGCACTAGTCTGTAGTCATAAATGATCAACTATTTGCCTTTTGTGCAAAAACATGGGAATATATCTATTTGAAGAAATAAAACTAAATGTACATAAATCTTGATACACCACACGGGGGTCAATGCAGACAGAATGGTTAGGTAACTTCAAATTCTATTCAAGAATCTTTGTTTGAATTTGACTTGGAATTACAGGAAATATAATGACATTTAAACTGAAACTCAGTGATATGACGTTACCACAAACAGCGTTAAATATATTACAGAGAGAGTGTGAAGCAAAAGGCTGATCTCTTTCACTAATACTATGACATATCTGCAAGGCAGTTCTCTCCTAGGGACACCACATATGATCTGTGCCTAGTTTACACTTTGCAAGTGGTTTTGTTTCCTATGTGTTGACTGTGCATATTTAGTTACCTTGTATTAATGTGATTCCACTGGGATTTGTGAAATAATATAGTGGGGAATTTACACTTAATTACCACCTTTGAAAAGCAGGTAATAACTTATTTCTTGCTGTGATACCTGTATGTTTAGGATGACAATGAACAAACACGGCAGGGAAGAGTTGGCTAAAGCACAAACATACACTACATGACCAAAAGTATGTAGACACCTCCTCATGGAACATCTCATTCTAAAATCTTGGGCATTAAATTGGGGTTGCTTTGCCTGTTGCTGCTATAACAGGCCTCCACTCTTCTGGGAAGGCTTTCCACTAGATGTTGGAACATTGCTGCAGGGACTCGCTTCCATTCAGCCACACGAGCATTAGTTAGGTCAGGCACTGATGTTGGGCTATTAGGCCTGGCTCGCAGTCAGCGTTCCAATTCATCCCAAAGGTGCTCGATGGGGTTGAGGTCAGGCACTGATGTTGGGCTATTAGGCCTGGCTCGCAGTCAGCGTTCCAATTCATCCCAAAGGTGCTCGATGGGGTTGAGGTCAGGGCTCTGTGCAGGCCAGTCAAGTTTTTTCCACACCGATCTTGACAATCCATTTCTGTATGGGACCTCGTTTGTCCGAAAATTTGGAGGCACGGAATCATCTAGAATGGCATTGTTGGATGTAGCATTAAGATTTCCCTTCACTGGAACTAAGGGGCCTAGCCCGAACCATAAAAAACAGCCAAGACCATTATTCCTCCTCCACCAATCTTTATAGTTGGCACTATGCATTGGGGCAGGTAGCGTTCTCCTGGCATCTGCCAAAACCAGATTTGTCCGTCGGACTGCCAAATGGTGATGCGTGATTCATCACTCCAGAGAACACGTTTCCGCTGCTCCCATAGTCCAATGGCGGCGAGCTTTACACCACTCCGGACGACGCTTGGCATTGCGCATGGTGATTTAAGGCTTGTGTGCAGCTGCTCTGCCATGGAAACCCATTTCATGAAGCTCCAGACAAACAGTTAGTGTGCTGACGTTGCTTCCAGAGGCAGTTTGGAACTCGGTAGTGAGTGTTGCAACCGAGGACAGATGATTTTTACGCGCTTCAGCACTCAGCGGTCCCGTTCTGTGAGCTTGTGTGGCCTACCACTTCGCGGCTGAGCCGTTGTTGCTCCTAGACATTTCCACTCACAATAACAGCACTTACAGTTGACCCAGCACTTACAGTTGGCCGCTCTAGCAGGGCAGAAATTTGACGAACTGACTTGTTGGAAAGGTGGCATCCTATGACGGTGCCGTGTTGAAAGTCACTGAGCTCTTCAGTAAGGCCATTCCACTGCCAATGTTTGTCTATGGAGATTGAATGGCTGCGTGCTCAATTTTATACACCTGAAGGGGTGTCCACATACTTTTGTATATATAGTGTATTTGGACCAGCAGGCTAACATGCCACTCTGGACTGAACTCTAAAATAAAATGGAATAGATGGAAATTACATCCAAAGACCAACACATGTTGCTGTTTGATCAATAGTATTTAGAAAAATCATGTGCTCTTATAATTCAGTACCTGGAGTGTTAAATGGTGAATTCCAATGTTCCATTTCCCAGACAAGGAATCCCTATGGACATTATATAGCCTATAGGTTCTGTGCTGTTGACAGGGAAATTAATCGCCATATCAATCAAAGTTAGCACGGGATCTGCTTGTTTAAGTCATGTACATTACCAGCTGTAGTAGAAAGCCTACTCTGCAAAAAAATGAAATTTCTCAGTTGCAAGCAATAATAAATCGGAGTCATGCCATAAAAATCTGCTTCAAATTCACCTTGTCGGCCTTCATTCATACCGCCTTCATTCATACCTTAAATGTTCCATATCATATACCTCTGATCTTTGCATAGTAATGATATAGAGTGATATAAGCAAATGCATTGTGACACAGCTATTTTTCTAAGTTAACTGTGTAAATGGGTCCTATAGCATATCCCTAACTAAAGATCACTGTTCCTCCAACTTGGGCTGATAGACAGAGGTTTCTACAGCAGACAGCTCCATGAATGGGAGACGTTTTCTGTCTTGCTAAAGAGATGCATAACAATGTCCAGATTTCTCAATACTGACAGCAGCATTAACTAAAACATGTCCAAGGGATGACAGTAGGGTCTTGTGTGATGCAATATTCAAAAGTCCTTTTTTTAGTTTTAGTTAAGAGCAAGCACAGTGGGAGCAGTTCAGTGGAACTCAAACTGTCTTACTATCTCTTCTGATAGTTAAGGATATCAAATCATTTACTCCCATGCCTCTCTTATAGGCACACAAATGTACTCTAACGCTGTTGTCATAACGCTAGAAGTCTGGGGTTTTGTTCATTTCAATTCATTCTGTCTGCTGTTCAGCAAATTAAAAACTAGGGCTGATATTTTATACACCTTATCATAAATGGATCACTAAAGTAATGTAATAGAACCAAAGTCAGAAGCATATCAGTTGTTTAAGAATGGGATATTTACTCAAGTTGACAGCATCGAACAACATGCAGAGCCAAGGAGACAGACAGACAGAGAGAGAGAGAGAGAGAGAGAGAGAGAGAGAGAGAGAGAGAGAGAGAGAGAGAGAGAGAGAGAGAGAGAGAGAGAGAGAGAGAGAGAGAGAGAGAGAGAGAGAGAGAGAGAGAGAGAGAGAGAGAGAGAGAGAGAGAGAGAGAGAGAGAGAGAGAGAGAGAGAGAGAGAGAGAGAGAGAGAGAGAGAGAGAGAGAGAAAGCCAGAGCATGTTATGAGTAAAGAAATGCTAAAGAGCTCATGAAATTAAATAGCAGCTCAATGACAAATTCTAATAAATTAAGCAGCAAATTAGATTATGTTCCACTCAAGTTAAGGCAGATCAGTAATGAGCATACTTGTCGGGACTTTTTTTCAGCAAATCACAAAATACAGTTGGTTTAGGGGGAAGAGATAGGGGAGGCCTGCGTTAACAAGCGCATCAAACCACCAATTGATTTTCCGACAAGACAATCAGACATCCCCCTCTGTCGCAATGCTACCTGCAGCCACAGCTCTCCACCACCATGTCCTCATACTGCTTGTAGACCACATTGTTGCCAGAGTCAATGTAGAGGATGCTGATAGGGCTGAGTTTGGAGGGGACACAGCAGCTGGGCGGGCTGGAGTCAGGGTCCATAGAGTTCATAAGTGTCTGAATGATGGCGTGATTTGTTGGCTCCAGGTGTGAGCGCAGCGGAAAGTCACACACGCCCTCACAGTGGTGCGCCTCGTAATCCAGCGGTGCGATGATCCAGTCGTCCCAGCCCAGCTCCTTGAAGTTGACGTGGAGCTGCCTGCGGCTGCATCGAGTCTTCCTGCGCCCGCTGCCTCCACCACTCCTTCCTCCTCCTCCAACACCGACGCCTCCTCCTCCCCCACCAGCTCCACCTATAGATCTGCTGGTCAGGGCAGTCCGGCGTCTGCGACGCCTGGATAGGTGACCAACCACGTCACCAGAGAGGTCCAAAGGATCCAGAAAACCCATGTCTCCTCGCACTGCCTTTATCTGCTCCCTGATCTCCTTGAACAGGTTTTCTTTCCTGCGGGTGCGAGAAAAAGCCACCAGCAAGGCCCTCTCCTGGGGCTGCCGAGACTGGCGTCGCAGCCCTACTGTAAGAGGGTTGGCTGCCTCTTTGGTCAACTCCGAAACAACCAGCAGGTCAAAGCAGGCCACAAGGAGGTCGTTGCCTGCTGCTGTCCTGTGGCTCCTTCGTCGAGCCTTCACGCTTGCCCACACGTCAAATACATCCCATTTGGGAGGCTCGCCATCCAGAACGTCGACTGTCCTGGAATCCAGCAGCCGTCTTCCAGAGTTCCCCTCAGACGGACAGGTGTAGAGGAGAAGGCGATAAAGATTCCTGCCCCATGTCAGCACAGGAAGGAGATCCAGCGGTGGCTTTCTCAGGATCCTCAGTTCTGCCTCCACAAGCTCATCAGTCCTGGACAGACTGGAGAGATCGAAGAGATAGCGCTGGCCACTTCCCCAGGAGGAGTGATCTGTAGTGGAATCAAACAAAGGCTAGTCACTTGAATCTAACACTAACACACACATACACAGTTATTAAAACACACCTATTCCAAAAGAGGATGGGGAACGCAAACCAAGCACTGGACGTCAGCTGACTTAAATCTCTTTGAGTGTCTGCGGCCATATGTAAACAAGTCTTCAACGTTTGGCAGGAACTCCCCTCTCCTTGGTCAAGTGCAGTGGCTCTCTACGCTAGACAGAAAGCCTGTGGCCATGAAGCCCTGTCTGTGTGTCTCCCCCTCGGTGGGAATACCGTTTCCACATGCAAGCAACAGAGCTGACAAAAGCTGCAGGAGCAGGCCAGGAGGAAAGCACTTGGCTGACCTGTAGGCAGGCTCAAGTCCTTGGCAGTATGTGCTAATTACACTGATTGAGTGAGAGGAGGGCTTGGCGAGACACTGGAGAAACTGAAACTGAAGTGGCCTCAGCTCCCTTCCTCTCTTCCTCCTTCGGTCCATATTTCTCAAAGAGAGAAAGTGGTGGCTATAGAGATTTGAACACACCAAAGTGATGGGGATGTACTGTATATTTGGTAGAATGTTTGGATTTCATATAGTGATGGGTGCACATACAGCTGTAGTCCACAAACAAACAGAAACCTGACACTCACCTGAATTATCACATACATGAAAAAAAAAGACAAACAAATAATATTGAAATAATTTCTATGCATCTGATATGTTAGTCACGTCTACGTCCTCCCTCCCCAGAGAATTCAGTTTGGCACGTAACAGCTATTCACATCATCAGCCATACCACAGTTGCAACCATGACGGAGATGTGGCAATTGGCAGGGGGGAAAGCTTGCTAAGAGGGAACAGACTATCGCCTAACTTTCAAAAGTTTTCATGTTGACATTCAACCCAAGCAAGAGGTCTTGGGATACGGTGCAACCTGAGGACGAAACCGCAGTTCCATGGTTAAAACATGAAGGGACTTTCTTCTCCAATACAGATGGGTAGCATAAGAATCCAAGGCCAGATTGTGGTGTCGTGTCATCGATGCATTATGGAAGGGACCTCAAACTAAAACGGAATTGTGCACAGTGAGGCTCCTGCTGGAAAAGGACATTTAAGCCTTTGTTGAGTGCAGATGATCTCTACCCCTTGTCCCCCTCTGAGAAAGACCAGCCAGGCAGGCTTAAGTGGAATACCCAGACAATGAAAGGTGAAGGGAGCAGCACTATCCTAGCAAATATCCGCTTGCAAGACAAAACAATGACATAACCCAGACTATGTTGTAATCTCAGTGAATAAAAGATAAAGCTGCATTCTTTTCATATATTTTGTGTCTACATGTACCTGAGGTGAACTTGCTCTGTGAGCTTTATTAATAGGCAAGTTAATAGGACAGTCAGTGCACACATTTAAACTCACACACAGGTGCACATTGACTTGATTACTTTGTTGGCAAAAGTAAATTTACATCAATAAAAAACGATAATATTGTCTCCTAAGACTACTACTAATTGCTGACTTTGAAACCAAAATACATGGAAACGATACTTCTCATCTTTGATGCATTTAAATGATTGTGCATTGAGACAGAAAAGATGTTCATGTCTGTTTTGGAATCTAGTTCAAAATTGTTTTTAATTACCTCCACTTTTACCTTCTAATTGTGTTTGTTCTTTAAAACAATTTTGGAATCCTCAAAAAGATTATGTAAAATGACTATAGTCATTTGAAAATAAGAACACATTTCTTAACACACAAGAATAACACACAGTTCTAACATATTTTGAGAGGAAGTAGAGAAATAATTCCTTGCCATAGGTCTACAAACCAAAATGTTGAATAATCATTGTTGTTATTATTATTACTATTATTGTTATTGTTATAATGTATAGGTTTACATGAACCTAAAACAGTGTCATTGTTATTATATGTACATGAAAATGTATTCCTTAAAAATCCCGATTAACAAATTGCACTATGCCCAATTTAAAAAAAAACAGTTTTGGACATAGTTTAGGTACTTGTATTCCTGCAATTTAATTTGATGGAATAGGCCTACTGACAGAGTATACTTATTCAAACAAATATTCTATGTGAACACCCGTTTTAAATTACAAGTATGTTTTTATCAGCAACACCTGGACTCGGGGAAAGCAGGCCTTCTCGAAGTGTTTAGCTCAAGGTGCCAGTGAGGTTTATACATCACAGATGTTGGAAATACGAGACATTTGACTTCATATTTCGTTGGAAGTATTTAGAGTATTTAGAAAACTCCCATTTAAATCTGAAACAAATGTAGGCTACCTCCCCAAACAGACTAATGTTTCAGTTGTAGGTAGCCTACTTAAGACTTGTTAATACTTTTCAATAACGCATTGTTGCCAACATGACAGATGTCGGGATGTGGCGTAGGGGAGCATTTCAAATGAATGCATTCATCTTAAAAAATAATGACTGCTGGAGAAGGAAATTGTCAAGCAATTCGCTGTAAGGTTATCAGGTTTTTCAAGATATTGCAATTCAATCTTTCTATTTTAATTAATGAGGGGAAATCATGTTTTTTTTAAATGGCATAAAAGTTTTTTTTAAAACCCTATGACAGACATTTTTCTAAATATTCCCAAATCAGTTGTCTCGTATTTACCATATCATTTTCCAACACAGACTTGTCAAGATAGGTTGACCTATAATACAGCAATTTGAAGTAGGCTATGGATATTTGGATAACTGATTGATTGTAAAACCATTAATCACAATTAATGTATTTGAATTGCCTTCAACCCCCAAATAAATGGCAACCACAATAAACCTACTGATTTCACTTTCACCCACCTTTTCCTTGATCCACGAAACTGGTCACGGTGTTGGCGAGTCTTGCGGTGCGAGGAGCACTGCTGTTAAGCCCTCTGCTCTCTATCTCAGATAGTGTCCTGTATAGAGATACCATATACTCATGGGGAACGATAGTATAATTTATCGGAGGGTCTTTCCTGGACACCGCTGTCGGCTCTCTGCGACTCCGCTCATCCAGATGTGATACAAGCCCGTTATCATCCGCACCGGAGGGGTACTGCAATGATCCAAGTACCGCTGCCTCCAGAATATTCCCAAAGCACAGGGAAAGCCATAGCAAAGGAACAGCAGCCCTAATAGGATCCATTTTCAGTGGTGTATAGCTGTAAATGAGAAAGTTGGACGGGTTTGATGACTTTGGAAACTCCCCTTGCTCTTTAGATTGTGTTAATATCATGGATTTGGCTGACACTGAGTGGCTACATTGTCTTCTCTATTGCACTGTGTTCAACCAGCGCCCCTAGCGAGGAGCAACAATTGTAGGATACTTTTTCAATCAAGATGCTTTGAGTCTCACCATCTTTCCCAGCCAAAGTATAGGCTATCCTACTTATATTTCGGTAACTAGTCTACTTAATAGGATTTATTCATAAACCGTTACAAATTACTGTATATGGGGTCTATGAATAGTTTATGCATCTGTAATAAACCGTTAAAACACATAGGTTGAAATTGTGTTCTTGTTTTTTTGTTCCTTGCCAAATAGTGAGTTTATGTGACTTCACTGTTGCACATTGATAATTAGCCTGTTATTAATGCCAATGTATGCAGCTAATCACAAGGACACATATGAATGTGTTCGTTTATTTCTAGATGCATAAATGATATTGGATTAATCTAATAATTAACCGTTACAGTATACCTATGTAAACTCTTTTATACATAATTTCAAGTAGGCCCTATACCTTAATGTATATAGTTATCCATTTTCAGTTATTCATAATATGCTGAGACATGTTGGAGAGGAAATGATCCATAAAGATCCTCATCTACTTTCAGTAGGGATGTTAATAAAAAATAGTCCTGCACAACAAATTAACACTTTTTACTGCCTTCGTTTTTTACTCATATTGTACGTGTGTAGGCCTACATTGCCATCTGCCGTTTCATTGAGGGTTTGCATTTCAGAACAATCTTTTAACCTGAACAAGCTCAAGACATATCGCATAACAATTTCACAATGTCTTGCCCGTCTGCTTATTGTTTTCTTACCATTCTTTAGTGTTTATTTATAAATACAATTATAGTACATACTATTGTTATTAGTAGCCTAGGCAAGTAATTAGGCTAGTAGGTTGAATCAGTTGTATTGTTACTAGGCAATTAGTAATTCTATTGTTGTTGGGCTATTATTGTTAGGTTGTTGTTCATATTATAAAGTCTTTATAACAGGTGTGTATGAGCCGACCCAATTTGCTCAGGTTGACTATAATAAGATGCTTAGTGGAGAGGATAACTTCTGCATACCGACAAAGGTCACGTTACTTAATCTGAGTGAGGGAGTATTCAAACACGATTCTAAATACCCTGATTTCTTGTAAGACCCCACTGGTGTAAATGCTTTCTTGATCGCGACATTTTAGTCTGTTACCTGTATGTTTTATTCGATTAAATGTCTGCCATCAGCTCTCTCCGCTGCTGAATGCCTTTATTAAAAATTCATACCCTAAAAATCATAAGCAAATAAATCACGCTTTTTATGTGCAAAATTAACAACGGAAACTGGATAGACACAAGCAACTATATCTACGTTGGAGCAAGGAATCTAAGTAACCTCAATTAGGAAATTCGGCTGCGACAGCGATTTAGAGCAGTACAACCAACGTTTTCGAGGATGACACCAGAGAAGAGGTACCACTCATATAATGCTGCCATACAATTTCCACAGGCCTTGCTATAATAAAAGCAACACATGGTCGAATATGGATGGCAATCGAAAGATTCAAGATGTACATTCGTACATCAGATGCCTGCTTTTACTCAGACCTCACTGTATTCAGGTGTAGCCTAGGATGAACAAGGCGGAAATAAAGCCATATTTAAAAAAAACATTAAGGGGGTATGAACATTCATTTTATCCTGTTATTTCATTTTTTTGAAGTCAAGCAACCTTGCAGTGAATTAAATAGGAGCTTCTTAGATGTGGGGGAAAATAGGATAAACATTGTGAATAAAACGTCAGAGACCTCAACAATGGTCATGAAATGTTGAATGGTTTGAAATACACTATCCTCCCTTTTTTTTGCATGCTTTGAATTAACAGCACTTGAAACAATCCCTGATCAAGTCCCTGTGTAAAGAGAGCATCTGGAAAGGCCTGCTGCTCTCCATGCTCATGTATGGCTGCAAAGGAGCAATGTTGTGGTGCCATTTCACCAAGTTGACCCGCCTCACCTTTGACAGTGCCTTCAAAGGGAATTCCATGATGTAGCATGACAGCCCCTGTTCTGATGGCTACATCTACACCCCTCTGGCCTACTACTACACCTACTCATGCTCTACCTGCTCTACCTAGTGGAGTGCTGGCACCATGACAAGAGTGAGCTGCAGCATAAAATGGGACGTGGAAGGCATTTATGAACGTTTTCAAAGGATGCAGCAAGCTAAACCCTGCATCTGGTGGAAGACCATTAGCTACCACTATGTTAGACAGACCCGGCAGGTCACACGCTACCGTAATGGGGACGCCTACACCAGCACCCAGGTCTACCAATAATGGGTCAACGCCCATGTGGCTGAGGCGGAATATGACAACGTTCACTGTGGGGTGAAGGACATCTCAAAACAACTGCATGGCCCCACTCACAGACCTGAGGTTCACTGAGTGTTTTAGTTTTGCTAATGTGGAGTCTGAGAAGTACCTCACCCAAAGAGCAAGGTTCTTCACAACGAGGAGCTAGATGACTGTATGGAGGTATGGGAGGATGCACCTGAAGGACATCAACTTAAAGGAGTGTGTGATTGTGTTTTCTCACCCTGACCACTGTCCATGGTATGGTGTCTCATCATGAGTTCTGGGCGGAATAATTTCTTACCTTCTCATGGCCCCTGAGAGTTGTCACAGAGTAACACACTGCCTACGTCTATTACCGTGTAGAGAAGCTCTTCGGAGCGGATTACATCCCTGCGACCCCTCTCGACAAATTCCCTTACAGCCACCTGATCCCCCGGGTTAACACAATCGACAGAACAGATCTGGAGTGGCACATCCGTTCCAACCAGCAGCTGGTGCCTAGCTACTCTGAGGCTTGTCTCATGGAAATGGCCCAGTGCTCCTCTGGTGGCTTCAGACAGAACTGCAAGCGCTGCCAATGGGCAATGAGCAGCTCCTCCGTTTTCTCCAGCAGTGCCCTCAGCTTATGTACCGGCATTAGCCCGCGCGTCGTCCAGGTGTCCTACAGCGACAGTCGCTTCTCCTTGGGCCGGCGTTATTGCTCTCAGCACAGCTGTTTCTGGAGGAGTAGAAACAGTTTGGATGAGCAGTTGAGTCCCAGTGAGAACATCCACTGCCTGTCCGGACACCTAAGCACTGACGACGAGGACCCCCCTGGATTACCAGGATGCTCTCTGCTTCCCAGTGCTCATTGTCCACTGTAGTGACAACTGCCACAATTATGTCCACTGCAGGGAGAACTACCACAATCGCAGGTCCTTTCATAGGAATGGCTCCAATGTGGAGACCTCCCTTGGACAATGCAGTGTATTCACAGAAACCATGACTTTGTGTATGAACAAAGATGTATGTCCGCAGGAAACTAACAACTCCTGAAAACCGCATAGCATAAGATTGTTAATGGGTCTGTGTATATGCAAATCTTAGGTGATTAGTTCCTCAATACCTTTTAACTAGAAATCTCTATTGGTTACATTTTGGCTGTGATAACAAAAAAATGTGGAGATGTTACCAAAAAGAGAATTAGAGGGAGCATACTTAATTTCACACAGGACACCGGATAAGACATGAGAAATACTCCAGATTTAACAGACTGACCCTAGCCCCCCAACACATAAGCTATTGCAGCATAAATACTGGAGCCTGGAGGATGTTTCTACAACTTGATTAGAGTCCACCTGTGGTAAATTCAATTGATTGGACATGATTTGGAAAGGCACACACCTGTCTATATAAAGTCCCACAGTTGACAGTGGAAGTCAGAGCATAAACCAAGCCATGAGGTCCGAGACAGGATTGTGTCGAGGCACAGATCTGGGGAAGGGTACCAAAATATTTCTGCAGCATTGAAGGTCCCCAAGAACACAGTGGCCTCCATCATTCTTAAATGGAAGAAGTTTAGAACCCCCAAGACTTCCTAGAGATGGCCGACCGGTCAAACTGAGCAATCAGGGGAGAAGGGCCTTGGTCAGGGAGGTGACTAAGAAGCCGATGGTCACTCTGACAAGAGTGACTTCTGTGGAGATGGGAGGACCTTCCAGAAGGACAACCATCTCTGCAGCACTCCACCAATCAGGCCTTTATGGTGGAGTTGCCAGACGGAAGCCATTCCTCAGTAAACCTGCTCCAGAGTGTTCAGGACCTTGGATTGGGATGAAGATTCACCTTCCAACAGGACAAGACCCTAAGCACACAGCCAAGACAATGCAGGAGTGGCTTCGGGACAAGTCTCTGAATGTCCTTGAGTGGCCCAGTCAGTCTGGACTTGAACCTGAACTACCATCTCTAGAGGGACCTGAAAATAGCTGTGCAGTGACGCTACCCATCTAACTTGACAGAGCTTGAGAGGATCTGCATAGAAGAATGGGAGAAACTCCCCGAATACAGGTGTGCCAAGCTTGTAGCGTCATACCCAAGAAGATTTGAGGCTGTAATCACTGCCAAAGGTGCTTCAACAAAGTACTGAGTAAAGGATCTGAATACTTACGTACATTTCTATTTTCGGTTTTTATTTCTAATAAATTTGCAAACATTTCTAAAAACCTGTTTTTGCTTTGTCATTATGGGATATTGTGTGTAGATTGATGAGGGTAAAAAAACGTTTTAATCAATTTTAGAATAAGGCTGTAACACAACAAAATGTGGAAAAGGTAACATTTTGTGACTCTGAATACTTTGAAGGCACTGTAAACGGTGCCTTCAGAAAGTGTTCATACCCCTTGACTTATTCCACATTTTGTTGTGTTACAGCCTCGATTCAAAATGGATTAAATAGATTTGGGATGAGTTGGCTGCAGAGTGAAGGAAAAGCAGCCAACAAGTGCTCAGCATATGTGAGAACTCCTTCAAGACTGTTGGAAGAGCTACCTCATGAAGCTGGTTGAGAGAATGCCAAGAGTGTGCAAAGCTGTCATCGAGGCAAAGGGTGGCTACTTTGAAGAATCTCAAATATAAAATATATTTAGATTTGTTTAACACTTTTTTGGTTACTAAATTATTCCAAATGTGTTATTTTATAGTTTTTATGTCTTCACTATTATTGTACAATTTAGAAAATAGTTCAAATGAAGAAAAACCCTTGAATGAGTAGGTGTGTCCAAACCTTTGACTGGTATATATATATATACCAGTATATATATATATATATATATATGTGTGTGTGTGTGTGTGTGTGTGTGTGTGTGTGTGTGTGTGTGTGTGTGTGTGTGTGTGTGTGTGTGTGTGTGTGTGTGTGTGTGTGTGTGTGTGTGTGTGTGTGTGTGTGTGTGTGTGTGTGTGTGTGCGTGTGTGTATGTGTGTGTGTGTATATAATGTACTGTATGTATATATTAACAGTATAACATGTCTGGAAAATACATCAAATATGCAAACATGACAGTGATGGGAAAGGAAATTATTGTGCAATGTAAATAAGATTTTGCACCAAAATCATCACAAATCAAGAGATTACAGGAGGCATAAATAGGCTACATTGTCACCCGTTTTTGAGGAACCTCATGTACTTTAAATTATTTAAAAAACATAATTAACAAACACTGATGAAGGTTTTTTTCATTGAAATGCTGGAAATTATTAATTTAAAAGTTATGGCGCAAACAATAATGGTTTTCGTGAGGTGTAAATCCACCTGTACACCTTCTTTTCAATAAAAAGCAACAAACTCCTACTCTTACCCCCTGGCTCTTGCTTTTATGCAGATTGTATATTCCTCTATTATGTCTCGTAGAAATGTATGTGTTGAATTACTAGTCAGATATGATGATTTTGGTGCCAATGGTCCATCTTTTTTGCCTTCACAATTAATTTTCTATGTTTACGTCTCTTGTCTTAGGTCTCTCTTTATGGAGTCGTGTGTTGTCTCTCTTGTCGGGATGTGTGTTTTGTCCTTTATTTGTATTTATTCATGTTTAATCCCAGCCCCCGTCCCCACAGGAGGCCTTTTGCCTTTTGGTAGACAGTCATTGTAAATAATATTTTTTTCCTAACCGACTTGCCTCGTTAAATAAAGGTTAAATAAAAAATACAGCAGACTTTTAATTTGAAGGATTGTCTAATTTGACGCGGAAGTGATATTACTGCTGCTGACCTTCACACGGGTCATGTTATAAGTACCTAGCTAGCTATCAAGCTAACTGAATGAAGAGGACTCGTCTCAAAATAAAGGTAACTACGACATGAATGGGCTTAGCTACAACCACTAATCATGAGGGGAAACGACGTTTGTTAGCTACTAGCTGTATTGCTTATCTCTGTAGCAAGGTATTTATTTGTTAGCTAAACTAATGTGACACATTACAAAGTAAACTCACTTTAGCCTAGGTTGACGAAAACAATTATTTGTAGTATATTTTTTTTTTGGACCTAGACTTAAGTTAGCTAGCCACATATATCATGTACCCTAGCTGTGGACGAGAATAGGTTGAGTGCACTGCATAATATAAACAATGTGATTATGTTGCACGTCAATTAGTTAACCTTAGTTAAAAACAAAGGAGGTAACGGTAGCTTGTGCACTAGTTAGTTAAAGCTATTCAACCCTAATGAATGCTACTCTTATGGCCACACCCCCACATACATTTTCTTTAACGTTTTAATATACCCTTTATTAAACTAGGCATGTCAGTTAAGAACAAATTATTATTTACAATGACGGCCTAACCCGGACACCGCAGAGCAAATTATGCGACTCCCAATCACGGCCAGTTGTGATACAGCCTGGAACTTATCAGGGTCTGTCGTGACTCCTCTATCACTGAAATGCAGTGCTTTAGACCGCTGCACGACTCTGGATGCATACCATTACCATAGTGGGCCACCAACATGACAATGTATCCTATCTATATTACATATATAGTTACTGATTTCCTAAAGGCTTCTTGTACCAAAAATCCACATTCAACTGCTTTTTGTAACTCTAGTTGTAAACCACTGTATACTTTTTTCAAGTCACAAGGAGGAGCTACAGCATGCAGGGATTGTTGATACAGGCACTGGCACTGAGACAGTTGGGAAGGCTGAGTACCCGAAAGCTGCTGAACCCTGGACCGGGACCTTACTGGACAGAATGGTGCCCAAGGACACTACACACCCGCCAGCTGTGTGGTTCCCCCTCTTTCCTGACCCTTGGGGGACACAAGCTTCCTAAACGCTGGAATTCAGCTAAGAGCAGGTTGGTTCTTCATCACGTGAGGTTCAAAAGCAGCAAGAAGAAAGGAGGAGCAAAGGTCGTACAGGAAGAGGAAGAAGATGATGAAAAGGACCTGGAGGACAGTGACTATGACGATGAACCTGAGGATGACTCCAGTGTGTCAAAAGACTACAAAGACATAGAGAAATATGTGCAGTCCTTTCGATATGATGTTATCATGAAAGCTGGCCTTGACATAGCACGCAAGTGAGTTGTTACAGAGATATGCCTTTGTTTTCAAATGGATGCACTCAAGGAGATAAAGAGGGTTGGGTTATGGTATCATTAATATTTGACATCAATATTGACAACAATTTGAGGGAATCCAAATGGGTCGGCTTTGAGCACCTCTCTCCTGAAAGCTTCAATGAAGAGAGATGAGGTCAAATTATTTGATTGATATTACTTAAAATGCTCTAATCTAGGCCTATCCTCAGTGGCCAACTGAATTGTTGTTATTGTCTTTATTTCAGCAAAGTGGAGGATGCATTCTATGGCAACAAGCTTTGGCTAAATGGACAGAAACTTGTCAAGAAAAGTAAATTGGTGAGTTACTTTTGTTCCTAGTAATGATGTATAAAATAAACAATATTTCTGTCAACCTTCAACATCTTACAGGACTGTTAGGATCCAAACCCACCCCCCATGAACTGAAGTGGTAGAGCAGTCTAACCAACTGGATTGTCAGGGACAAGTCTAAGGGCTCGATTAAATCGGTAGCACAGAATATGCGCACTATAGCGCGACTGAAATTTGAAGGCAATGTTTCCTCGTTCGGGGACTGCATTTACGGTAAATAACCTTAATATTTAAATTGTGCTTGTAATAGCAGCCAAAGCATCACCCATATGGGTGCTACACTTTTCATGGTGCATCTGTTAAAGCCTACCTACAGAGAAGGATTAACTGTGAACTTCAGAAACAGAGGTGCCTAATGAACAGCTCCGGGCCTGCCTGCCTGTCTAATGTTTCTCCCTCCCTGACCATCGACACCACCTCCACTCAAGCTACTCCTTTACTGAACTGCATCATCATTCAGCTGTAGAAGACCATCTCCCATGAACTGCCAGCTCCCCGAAGTTTATTTTTTAAATCGACTAATAAATCGACTGATTCTGTATGATAACCGCTATATAAACAATCTATACCGAACAAAAATAAAAACAACATGCACCAATTTCAAAGATTTTACCTGTTACAATTCATAAGGAAATCAGGCAATTTAAATGTATTGGGCCCAAATATATTCATTACACATGACTGGGCAAGAGTGCAGCCATGGGTGGGCATAGGCCCACCCACTTGGGAGTCAGGCCCGGGCCAATCAGACGTTAGTTTTCCCCATAAGAGGGCTTTATTACAGACAGAAATACTCCTCGGCACCTGCTCAGACGATCCCGCAGGTGAAATTACCGGAAGTGGAGGTCCTGGGCTGGCATGGTTACACATGGTTGTGAGGCTAGTTGAACGTACTACTAAATTCTCTAAAATTACGTTTGAGGCGGCTTATGGTAAAGAAATTAACTTTCACTTCTCTGACAACACCACTGGACATTACTGCAGTCAGCATGCCAATTGCACGCTCCCTCAACTTTAGACATCTGTGTGGTATTGTGTTGACAACTGCACATTTTAGTGGCCTTCTGTCCACAGCACAAAGTGCACTTGTGTAATGATTGTGGTGTTTAATCAGCTTCTTGATATGCCACACCTGTCAGGTGGCTGGATTATCTTTGTAAAGGAGAAATGCTCACTAACAGGGATGTAAACATTTGTGGTCAAAATTTGAGATGCGCGTTTTGTGCGTATTAAACATTTCTGGGGTCTTTTATCAGCTCATGAAACATGGGATCAACATTTTACATGTTTTATATTTTTGTTCAGTAGATATCGCAGATCTTCAGCAATATGGATTGAATCAAACCCTAATTTTCTTAATTGTACCCATCTTTGGTTCTCTCTTCAGGTTAAAGTTGGGGACACCTTGGACCTGGTATTGTTAGAGAACAAAGAAACAGACACTGTCACGCTTTTGAGAGTCATCATTAAGAAGGAATTGGGTGAATCCAAGGATGGAGACCGGTACAAAGTTGTTCTGAGGCGCTGGAAAAACTTAGAACTTCCCAAGCAGAATGCCTTTAAACAATGAGTTTGTGTACAATACTGAATACACCACTCCCCATTGACAAGGGATTTGGAATATCTATGTCTATGCATGTTACTACATCAAAGTGAATGGTGCATTTTTTTTTTACATAGTCTTCTTGGTATGTGTCATAATTGGCTTATCTGTTTTCAAATGGCTTTGGGCCTTGACACAATTTTCTATTAACAAATATTAGTAAGACTACTTCTCAATATTACTATGTAATTATGAAATGGATGGTCATGGTTTGAATCAGATGCAAGGGGATACGTGTGGGATAAGTTATAGAGTGCTAATAAAGTGAAATGCTGAATTTGACTGACTTGATTACAAATGGCTTAACGGGATCTGTTGCCATGGTTTAATACATATTTATAATACAAAATTTTACAAGAAGGTAGAACATTGTTATAAAAGACCAGTAGTGCCACAAGCAATGGAAAAAAACAATCACCATTTTTACCCATCTTTGCCTGTGATCTGTCTTTGTAATATTTACATGGTTATTGTTAAGGCTATACATCTTATATACAGGGTAAATTAGATGAGCTATGACACTTGTTTTGGTGTATACATACAGTCTATAATTTCAAACAAGCAGACGATGAAAAACGAAACTAATACTGTAGTTCAATATTACAAATACATTGAGTACTAATTAAATGCCTTTACAAGTTGGCCTTATCCTACACAGGACAGTGTGCAAAGGCTCCACTATGCTATTCAGCTTCTGTCCTTGTGCAAATATTTAGAATAAAAAATAAAAATTGTCTTTAGCTTTGCTACTAGGACACAGTATTTGATCTCTTGGCCTTCTTCAGAATGTCACACTTCTTGCGGTTGGGCCGCCGGCATCGCTCATCGATGCTTGGCACACATTCATAATGCCAGACCTCCTCCATCTTCTCAACTGGGTACACGGCTTCTACATAGTGGCGGATGAGCCTGAGACGCACTGGATCCAGCTGCTTCTTGTTGCAGGCGCCTGAATGGTTATACTGAAGCCGCAGGTTCTCCTGAGTGAAGAGCTCAGGGAAGAGGCGCACCAGTAGGCGGGCGGCAAAGTTTCCCACTGAAAGGCTCTGCTGGACAATCTCTCGCACCTCAGTGTCTGAGAGCAAGTAGACCAAAGGCACTGGGAAGTCTGGAATCGACACCTTCAATTCCTCCAGGGGGATCATGCAGAAGTCTTTGCTACTTTTTTCAGGGGGTAGTGGAGGGATCTCAAAGTTCTCCTTCAAGTGCTCTGTGTTGAGCTGGTTCACTTGGCAAGCAGCCACAAAGTCCACAGGCCCTTGCTCCAACTCCGGAGCATAGACTTTGGGTTGCTGCTGGTACGACCTCCGTTGTTCCGTGTCTCGTCGCCTGCACCGCTCGTCCAGTTTACCCACAAATTCCAGGGTCCACACTCTGTCATTCTTGGCCTGTGGATATAGTAGCTCTACATAGTGGCGAATAAGGTTGACCCGCACAGGATCAAGCTGTTTCTTCCCGAGAGAGCCACTACAGTTGTAATGCTTCCGTGTGTTCTCGTAGGTGAAGAGCTCAGGGAATGTAAGTACCAAGAGGCGAGAGGCAAAGTTCCCAATTGACAAGCTACCGTCATAGTTGTTCCTCAGTTGCTCCCTCGAGAGCAGATACTCTTGAGGCACACTGAAATCTGGTAGGGGGATCTCAAGTTGTTCAAAATCGACTGGCACAAGCAACGACTTTTTTGACCTATGACCTGGTCTCTCGTAGTCACACATTTCACTGATCTTGATGATAGAGACATCATCAGGGAGGCTTGTGGAGCCATAGCTCTCATTGTTCATGTTCTCAGGCTCACTGCCATTACCGTTACTATGATAACCCTCTATTGCATCTTCTATGCGCTGCACACACACATGCAGCCAACTATCCTCTGGGACGTCAGGAAAATTAGCTTCCATGTACTTACGGATAATCTCTATCCTGTCCGAGTCCAGGATCATCTTTCCCACACTACCCTCTGGTAATTTCCCCTCCTTAAAAACCTCTGGGAAAACTCTGTTTACAAGAAACATAAAGTCTTCAGGGGAGGAGAGCTTATCAAGATCCTCTCCAACCTCCTGAGTGTCAAACACAAGGTCTGGCATTACTACTTCATTGTTGGTGTGGTCACTATTGGAGTCTAAGTCGATGTGCACTTCTTGCCCCTCCTCATTTATAAAATGGCAGGGCTGGTTCCGTTCAGCTTTTAAACCAAAGTCTGTAATAGTCTGTCTCCCACATGACTGTGGCCCGCTCTCCATATCCTTCTGAGCCCAGAAGCGGTTAAAGAAGTTATTAATCTGTAATAGGCATTCATCCTGCCAAATGTTGTTATTCTTTACCAGAGGAAAACACACCTTCACATAGTTGCGTATTAGCTGCAGCTGTAGGGAATCCAACGTTCTCTTGTTGACAATACAACCAGGAGTGCACACCTTGGCTTTAAAAAGTTCTGGGAAGAGATGTACTAGCAGTCGACAACCCAACTCGCCAGCATTTGATGTCTGCTCCATCAGTTGACTCAGCTCCTCACTTGTCAACAGGTATTCTGGAGGAGGCTGGAACTCAGTTGCCATCTCTGAGGGTTTGACCTGTTTTTTGATGCGAGTGACCTCCAGGGAAAGTAGATCCACCTTGCTGTGCAGTTGGGTCATGCTTGAGTTAAGCGTATTGAGGATGAAAAACATCTTCTCAATGAGGGAGTATAGATTAGAGTCTGTTGAAGACATGGACCCTGCTGCCCCCAGGGCAGAGAGGGGTTCACTTCGGCTGTGCTCCCCTGTATTGACCAGTTGAGGGGATAAGAGATTGCTGTAGCTTAGCTGCACTCCTCCCTCATGCTGAGCCTGCTGGTCCAGGCTTGATATGTGCTTCTTCTCTGTGATTCTGTGAGAGATGCTGTACAGAGGCTTCCTGTGAGAGGCTATAGTCTTCTCCTGGGCAGGGTCCTTCTCTGCAGATGTCAGGCAGAGAGATTGTGGCCTTGTGGACTCTTCAGACAATCTCCTCAGCAAGCGCCGCCCTGCCTACATAGAGACAACAACAACATTATGCATTTCTTATCTCAAATAAAAAAACGATGTATGGACAATGCTTTTCCATTCGTTAAAGTTAACAAATTGACAGCTTTAACGTGAACGAAAACCTTTTTTATCTTATTTTGAAATTATTTTGTGTAAATAAAAACAGGAATAAGCAAGTCTGTGTCTATTTGATGACATTTGTCTATTTACCAAATGAAGTTAGATTATGCCATTTCACTAATTTACCTCACTAGAGACCCTGACTCTTTTGCTGCTGGTAGACTGGAGCAATTCAGAATTGTGTGAGTCACAGCCCATGTCCTTGGCAATACGTTTCCTGGTGGCCTCACTAGTTCCAAGGTACCATCTGCGGGGTCCTTCAGTTGTCTCACTAATAGTACATTCATCTGTCTCCGTCTTGATGTCTTGAATGGGTTCTCGCTCTGCAGAAAATAAACATTTCAAATCATTGTTATGTTATTTCCAATACACAGCTTGATTAGATTTCCCCACTTTAGCTGTTGCTAAATCCAAACAGTTTGGAAGTGAATAGTTGCAATAACAGTATAATATTAAATGGTTTATACTTACCTATCTCCAGCATTTCGCCATCTGTGTTTTCCCTATGGTCAGAGGAATTCATATCCTATAGTAAAACAATAGAATCAAAATAAATAAAACCACATCACTGTTTATGCCATTTTCAGAATTCCAATCTCACGGCACTGGTAAGTAACCTTGACTGTTGTAATTTCTCTAAATAGGCACATTACTTTGATTGCATTGTTCTAATGTTGTTATATTGTTGGAGACTTTATCTTTCAAATTAAAAGTCACATTATATGCTTCAACAACAATTGTGATTGTTGTTCCATAGAAAATGTCAAGCATTTGATGTAATAGTGTTATAATCAATCAGGCCCTTGTCTCCTGCACCGCTGTATATGTTCATAGGCATACATGGATGATATTCTGAACCCGTGCTATTTGATCAGCTGCTTGGGCGCATGTTTACTTAACGAAAATTCGCAGTAAGCTACGTTCATTTTACAATTAAATATAAGACACTAACTTGTGCGCTATTGTTTAACTTCTAACAGTGTGTGAGTTTTGTGTTCTCTGATGCAAGAGGACTCAGTCTGTGGAGGCTTTATATGATTTGCTTCACTCGCCCCCTTCGGTATCTGTCCCATCCACTTCCTCATTCTTCTACACTAGAAGCCCATGAACCAAAACATGAACACACACACACACACACACACTGTTAAACTTTTCCCACTGGAAATAAAAACTTCAGCCTTTCGTGGCAATTAAAAAACGCTATGACATGTATTTGAATACACAGAAAATACATATTTCTACTTTGCATTACAGCTAGCTTATCATTTCGTGACGCGTCAGTGTATATCCTTGTACGAGTTTTCCCCCACTCTTCGTGGAATTGTCCAAATGAAAACACAGATGCTTTAGCTCGAACTCACCTTTACGGTTTAATGTATTCCTTTGCAGTAATGGAAGACGTGGTCAACATCTCTGCCGTGGGAATTTCACACTGTTCGTGTTTCTCCTTTTTTGGAAGGGGGGTCTGTGTTGTCTCGCGTGACGTGTCGGGGCGCGCGCCTGCAGTGTCATTTCCGCACAGCTGTGGATGTGTCTTTTGTGTGGCGGTGTGGCCTGTGAAGCTAGCGACAATAAGGATTAGCCACAAAAGAGGAATTTGCGATTTGCCTTCAAAGTGTATCAGACTGCATATTTCTGTTGTGTTTTGTGGGTGTCACTGAGTAGGCTGATAACCCCATTTCATTGGTGTGCACGCCATAGTACTGTCCAATATTAAATGTTCAACAATGCAATAGACTAACTGGGGAGGTGATTTCCCAGGGTCAAAATCATGCAATAAACTATGACGCAAATATTTGTGTAAACTCTTTGGGATTGTAATCTGTGTGTGTCACTGACAAGGCTGGTACCAAATGTCCATAGTTAAGGCTGCACATAGCCCTTGATATGACTCTCAGTTCCATTACGTTACACATAAGAGTCATTGGACGAAGGCGTCTTCTGTACGGGGAGTTTTGTTAAGAGCCCCAACACTCAATCTGAACATTAACAACTGTCGCTTGCGGTACGGTTTTGGAAGCATAAGGACCTTATATTCCATATCAGCTAGAAATTCTATTTAAAAAAAAGTTAAATTGATACATAGGGTTAGTGTTCCCACACGGCCATATTTTCATGTTACAATGCTTGTTTACGGAAGACATGAGGCGAACGACCACCTGCGCTAATGACCTATCTAGCATGCTCCGAACACCTGTGTGTAAACATAACTCGGGAAGCGTAGTTTCGTCGGATGGAGGTACCCGTAGCTTTATGGATATGTGCAAAACTACTACAGTAAATTAATCATTTTTATTTAAAGGATTCTTTCTGATGAAAGATGAGGCCCATATGTTTCTAAAGCAGTATCGCAAGCAACAATTATTGGTATTTATAAACGTTAAAATACAGTGTTAGGATTGTAGTCGTGGGAAAAGCTAATGGATTAAAACTGTAGGGGTAAGGCAGAATGCCACCTTGAGTTTGAGGGCAAAGCTGTATATTGAATAACTATGTATGCCCCCAATGCAATTATGCAGTCTTATGCAGTCACAGTGGGATTTGAACGTTGTTTACAGTTTCTTGTGAAATTAATTAATTATTGTATTAATTTAATTTATATAACATTCCAACCTTGTTTAGCATTATTCCACTATTTGGATCCGTTTCAAATGGGGCTTTTATTTAGAAGGCGAACTGCAAATTCCATTATTGTGATTTATACTTATTGTGGTTAGCGTCACAAAGGTGGCCGTTTGCATGATGACCGAGAAACGAAATTGCGCAAGTTATTTTAGTAGTATGTATGGGATACATCTTCCAACGAAATGCTTACTTGCAGGTTCCTTCTTGACAAGGCAACAACAATAAGAAATAGTACGTACATGCCCCAACCAGAATCCATGGATTACAGGCAACATTCTCACTGAGCTAAAGGGTAGAGCTGCCGCTTTCAAGGAGCGGGACTCTAACCCGGAAGCTTATAAGAAGACACTTGGCAGTTGGTCAAACCATCAAACAGGCAAAGCATCAATACAGGACTAAGATCGAATCGTACTACACCGGCTCCGACGCTCATTGGATGTGGCAGGGCTTGCAAACTATTACAGACTTTAAAGGGAAGCACAGCTGAGAGCTGCCCAGTGACACAAGCCCACCAGACAAGCTAAATAACTTATATGCTCGCTTTGAGGCAAATAACACGGAAACATGCATGAGAGCATCAGCTGTTCCGGACGACTGATCACACTCTCCGCAGCCGATGTAAGACCTTTAAACAGGTCAACATTCACAAGCCAGCTGAACCAGACAGATTACCAGGTCGTGTACTCCGAGCAGGCGCTGACCAACTGGCAAGTGTCTTCACTGACATTTTCAACCTCTCCTTGTCTGAGTCTGTAATACCATCTTGTTTAAAGCAGACCACCATAGTCCCTGTGCCCATGAACATAAAGGTAACCTGCCTAAATGACTACCGACCCGTAGCACTCACATCGGTAGCCATGAAATGCTTTGAAAGGCTGGTCATGGCTCACATCAACACCATTATTCCAGAAACCCTAGACCCACTCCAATGTGCATACAGCACCAACAGATCCACAGATGATAAAATCCGCCAAGCTGATCCTTAACACAGGGGCCCCTTAGGGGTGCGTGCTCAGTCCCCTCCTGTACTCCCTGTTCACTCATGACTGCACGGCCAGGCACAACTACAAAATAATCATTAAGTTTGCTGATGACACAACAGTGGAAGGCCTGATCACCGTCAACGATGAGACAGCCTATAGGGAGGAGATCAGAGACCTGACCATTTGGTGCAAGGACAACAACCTCTCCCTCATCGCGATCAAGACAAAGGAGATGATTGTGGACTACAGGAAAAGGAGGACCGGGCACGCCCCCATTCTCATCGACAGGGCTGTAGTGGAGCGGGTCGAGAGTTTCAAGTTCCTTGGTGTCCACATCACCAACGAACTATCATGATCCAAACACACCAAGACAGTTGTGAAGACGGCACGACAAAACCTTTTACCCCTCGGGAGACTGAAAAGATTTGGCATGGATCCCCATATCCTCAAAAAGTTATACAGCTGCACCATCGAGAGCATCCTGATCAGTTGCATCACCGCCTGGTATGGCAACTGCTCGGCATCTGACCATAACGTGCTACAGAGGGTAGTGCGTACGGCCCAGTACATCAGTGGGGCCAAGCTTCCTGCCATCCAGGACTTATTTAATAGGCGGTGTCAGAAGACAGCACATAAAATCGTCAGAGACTCCAGTCACCCAAGTCGTAGACTGTTATCTCTGCTACCGCAGCGCAAGCGGTACCAAAGTGGCAAGTCTAGGACCAAAAGGCTCCTTAACAGCTTCCACCCCCAAGCCATTTGACTGCTGAAAAATTCATCAACTGGCCACAGGACCATTTACATTGACCCCCCCCCATTTGTTTTGTACACTGCTGCTACTCGCTGTTTATTATCTATCCATAGTCACTTCCCCCCTACCTACATGTACAAATTTCTTCAACTAACCTGTACCCCCGCACACTGACTCTGTACTGGTACTCCCTGATTATAGCCTCATTATTGTTATGTTATTGTGTTACTTAAGCAAAAGTTAAGTCATTTCTATTTGGTAAATATTTTCTTGAACTGCAAACAGTCTCACAGCTTTCCATATCTGAGGACAAAAAACATCAGAACAGGCTTCATCACATGAGACTCGACAAGACTAGACTGGGCGAGCGTCCACGTCCTTATGTTGATTTTGTCCATTCACACCAGACGCGATCAGGACACGCATGTTGAAATATCAAAACGAACTCTGAAGCAACTACAGTGGGGCAAAAAAGTATTTAGTCAGCCACCAATTGTGCAAGTTCTCCCACTTAAAAAGATGAGAGGCCTGTAATTTTCATCATAGGTACTCTTCAACTATGACAGACAAAATGAGGGGGAAAAAATCCAGAAAATCACATTGTAGGATTTTTAATGAATTTATTTGCAAATTATGGTGGAAAATAAGTATTTGGTCACCTACAAACAAGCAAGATTTCTGGCTCTCACAGACCTGTAACTTCTTCTTTAAGAGGCTCCTCTGTCCTCCACTTGTTACCTGTATTAATGGCACCTGTTTGAACTTGTTATCAGTATAAAAGACACCTGTCCACAACCTCAAACAGTCACACTCCAAACTCCACTATGGCCAAGACCAAAGAGCAGTCAAAAGACACCAGAAACAAAATTGTAGACCTGCACCAGGCTGGGAAGACTAAATCTGCAATAGGTAAGCAGCTTGGTTTGAAGAAATCAACTGTGGGAGCAATTATTAGGAAATGGGAGACATACAAGACCACTGATAATCTCCCTCGATCTGGGTCTCCACGCAAGATCTCACCCCGTGGGGTCAAAATGATCACAAGAACCGGTGAGCAAAACAAAGCCTACCATCAGTAACACACTACACCGCCAGGGACTCCAATCCTGCAGTGTCAGATGTGTTTGCTGGAGAGCATTTGGATGATCCAGAAGAAGATTGGGAGAATGTCATATGGTCAGATGAAACCAAAATATAACTTTTTGGTAAAAACTCAACTCGTCGTGTTTGGAGGACAAAGAATGCTGAGTTGCATCCAAAGAACACCATACCTACTGTGGAGCATGGGGGTGGAAACATCATGCTTTGGGGCTGTTTTTCTGCAAACGGACCAGGACGACTGATCCGTGTAAAGGAAAGAATGAATGGGTCCATGTATCGTGAGATTTCGAGTGAAAATGCAAGGGCATTGAAGATGAAACGTGGCTGGGTCTTTCAGAATGACAATGATCCCAAACACACCTCCTGGGCAACAAAGGAGTGGCTTCGTAAGAAGAATTTCAAGGTCCTGGAGTGGCCTAGCCAGTCTCCAGATCTCAACCCCATAGAAAATCTTTGCTGGGAGTTGAAAGTCCGTGTTGCCCAGCAACAGCCCCAAAACATCACTGCTCTAGAGGAGCTCTGCATGGAGGAATGGGCCAAAATACCAGCAACAGTGTGTGAAAACCTTGTGAAGACTTACAGAAAACGTTTGACCTCTGTCATTGCCAACAAAGGGTATATAACAAAGTATTGAGATAAACTTTTGTTATTGATCAAATACTTATTTTCCAGCATAATTTGCAAATAAACTCATTAAAAATCCTACAATGCAAATTTTCTCATTGATGAAACATTTGATCTTAATACCGTTTTCCTTTCCCAACACAATAATCTGTTACAGAGTGGACCATATTTTACCCTTTGCCAAAATAAAATAATTACAATTGTTTAGGAGTGCAAGGGTTAATTGATTCAATGCACACACTCACTTCAGAGTAGGCGTTCCCTAACGGATGCACCAATAGGCTCTCGCTAGCTCGTGCACGTCTCTGCACCCCTCCTTGCTTGTTCTGTCTACTATGACCCATTTGTTCACATTGGAAATTACAGGCTGTGGTCTAATCTTGGGTTAGTTACACTGTCAATCTGACAATGTCAAAGTTTTTATTACTCATTTTATGCCTCCTTTTGCAATGTAATTTTTATTTCCAAGCCACTATAATGCACTTTTGATATTCTACTCAATGCATTGAGGACATGCTTCTCAGGTAGGGGCTTGCTTGTTCTTGAGAATAGCTATCATATTGATCCCCCTCGAGTAGTTAATTTCAGTGCATCATTCATATAGCTTGCTAGCTAAATATGTCTGTTCTAGAAATTATATCATGCTAGCTAATTATTTCAATGCTCCTTCCAAATGTGAAATTAAAAGACAAAAATGACACCTACCTAAGATGTTCCTCTATGTCATCATGGTTGTGAAAGTAAGACTTCCGCCCAAATGCGCACTCCATGGGGGTCTAGAATATGACGTAAACACCAGACTGCAGTTTGGGCAGACTGCAGGATGTGGTCATCCTGTCTGGGTTGGCGCCCCTTGGGTTGTGCCATGGCGGAGATCTTTGTGGGCTATAATCAGCCTTGTCTCAGGATGGTAAGTTGGTGGTTGGAGATATCCCTCTAGTGGTGTGGGGGCTGTGCTTTGGCAAAGTGGGTGGGGTTATATCCTTCCTGTTTGGCCCTGTCCGGGGGTGTTCTCGGATGGGGCCACAGTGTCTCCTGACCCCTCCTGTCTCAGCCTCCAGTATTTATGCTGCAGTAGTTTGTGTCGGGGGGCTAGAGACAGTTTGTTATATCTGGAGTACTTCTCCTGTCCTATTCGGTGTCCTGTGTGAATCTAAGTGTGCGTTCTCTAATTCTCTCCTTCTCTCTTTCTTTCTCTCTCTCGGAGGACCTGAGCCCTAGGACCATGCCCCAGGACTACCTGACATGATGACTCCTTGCTGTCCCCAGTCCACCTGACCGTGCTGCTGCTCCAGTTTCAACTGTTCTGCCTTATTATTATTCGACCATGCTGGTCATTTATGAACATTTGAACATCTTGGCCATGTTCTGTTATAATCTCCACCCGGCACAGCCAGAAGAGGACTGGCCACCCCACATAGCCTGGTTCCTCTCTAGGTTTCTTCCTAGGTTTTGGCCTTTCTAGGGAGTTTTTCCTAGCCACCGTGCTTCTACACCTGCATTGCTTGCTGTTTGGGGTTTTAGGCTGGGTTTCTGTACAGCACTTTGAGATATCAGCTGATGTACGAAGGGCTATATAAATACATTTGATTTGATTTGTAACCGCATCAGTTTGTATCCATGAAGCTTCCCATGTCGGTCAGATTATTATTTTCCGTCTGCTGTAGAGCCTCGAACTCAGAATTCTCCGTAAACTAATTACAACACCATCTATATTGCTCAACGACACGAATATCTCCCAATGCCTCAAACGGAGGAGAAAATAAAAGTTGATCAACTCAAGCAAACCAGCCATAATGTCAACCTGTGCATGAGAGGATGCCTTGCTTGCCAAGTACCCTATGCTACCGTTTCAGCATTAAAGGCTATTTCTCATGACATGCAACCAGATTATTTCGTTATGACATCTTTATCGAAATAGTGTTATTTCTCATAACGACAATTATTTCGTAATAATTATATTAAAAAAATATTGGTTTCTGAGTGGCAGCAATACAAAAGTGCATATCAGACCGAGAGCCTAATGCGTCTTAGGTAGGCCTAGTTCTTAAAGTTTTAGTTGAGAAAATGATCTCGCCGCAGAAGTAAGTTACAGGGATGGTTAAAAACAGCATGATTGCCGTAGCAACATCAGGGGAACTTGGCAGAGGGGAGTGGTGCTTCGAATAAGCAGTTCTGAAACATCTTTAATTGAGCCTCTCATTATCCTTAATTGCCAGCCTCACCACGTTACAGAAACCGATGAACTGTATAGGAAGCTCTGTGGACAGGTCGTCTGGATACTGGGCAGCCAATAAAGTGGCAGATGCAAACAGATGATCATGTTTAGCGGACAACAGTTGAGGGCTCAAACAAAACAAGCAGCTTCCGATTTCGTTCATACTGGTGAACCGGCGCTTGAGTTGTGTGGTTGCAATATCAACCGTCTCTGGTATATCTTAGCATGCATAATGTGTGCAGCGCAATGGACATGCACCGAGTATGCAAAACCTTATGAGCACCTGTTCTTTCCATGACAGACTGACCAGGTGAAAGTTTTGATCCCTTATTGATGTCACTTGTTAAATCAGTGTAGATGAAGGGGAGGAGACAGGTTAAAGAAAGATTGTTAAGCCTTGAGACAGTTGAGGCATGGATTGTGTATATGTGACATTGAGGGTGAATGGGCAAGACAAAAGATTTAAGTGCCTTTTGAATGGGGTATGGTAGTAGGTGCCAGACACTGCTGGTTTTTCATGCTCAACAGTTTCATGTGTATCAAGAATGGTCCACCACCTAAAGGACATCCAGCCAACTTGACACAACTGTGGGAAGCATTGGAGTCAACATGGGCCAGCAACCCTGTGGAACACTTGACACCTTGTAGAGTCATGCACAATATAATGCATAGTGTCTCAGGAAAGAGTTATCAATACTTGTTATAGAAAACAGTTGGGACCGCAACCTAGGCCTTCAGGCCGAGGTGAAAACATTTGCACAGAAAAATGTAAGGCAATGCAGTCGCATACTGTAGCTACTATTGCCCTCCACGTAGAAAACAAAGAGGAGCACAGACACAGAGAAATGTATTTCTAAGAGAAAGAAACAACAAAAATAAACTTCAAGAGAATTGTTAGGCTATTTGATGTGTAATTTTTATATAGCAGCTTAATACTTTATATAGCTATATAGATAGTAGGCTACACTGCATAATGAAACAATCCCTAGCAAGTTAGTGCTTTGAGGGTGGACTGACTATTAGTTGGCATTAGACTGGTTTTACGCACCACAACTTTCTATGGGCGAGAGTATAATGTCAGCATTACGACACCGTGAATAGCTTCTTGAAATGTTAGGCTTAACATAAGAAAATGACGACCAAATAGGCCTACCAATAAACAATTATCCATCAGCTAAAGAAAAGCTATAGGCTACATGCCCTGGCACCACAGAAAGCCTATCATCAGTTCGATAAGCAGCCACATAGAAGTAACAATTTCAGCACCATGGACAGTGATCGGAAGTCTATACTGTGTGAGTGAGTGGCTGACGTATTCAATATACTACTATTGTCTGGGGGGGTCTATTAAAAACTGTTAAACACCATTTGCTTCACAGAGTGGGCCACAAACTAAATGTAAACAATGGAGAAAATGCACCATTCTATGACAATGAAAACATAAATTAAATTGATTTACAAACCCCTTTAATACACATAGCAAACAACAACCCCCTTTTCAGCTCCACTTGCAAATTGAACATAAAAAGTAACATTACTATATGGTTTGTGACCCTACTGTGGTTTTAAAACAGAATTGTACAGAGGGTGGAGGTAATGAAATGGTTCTATGGGGTCCACGTTAGATTCCCATGGCCCTTTAAGTCAGCCAAACTTAAATATATATTATTATACTTGTTCGGGCCGGGGATATGTGCAATGTTTTTTAACTTATTTATTTCACGCTTAAAATTCCTGAAATCCAACATCATAACCCTTTGATCTAAGGAATATGTCAGCATCTAACAAGACAAATCCAGTTTTGTAAGGTCATTCATGCATGTGGACAGCAACCTGTCTGAGGACCAGAGGCTTTAAGGGTTCTATTCAATCCGCATCACTAAAATCTGTGATTTGAATTTAAGGCAATGTTCCTGTTTTAGCGGTGACTGCATTCACAGTAAACACAGGCTTTAATTTTCTATAGCGGAATCTATAACACTTCAGATCAAATAGAGCCCTAAGTCATTATGTAGACAAAGGCAACTACTATTCTACCATTTTAAATGATTTGAACTGCGCTTTTAAGCTAAAGAGGATATACAAGAGGAGGTTTGGGAGGTTCTCAATTGGATAAAAGTCCATCCTCTCCTAGACTCCTCCATCCTCCGTTACCCGGAAACTGAAAGCCATATGTAGAAGTGTAAATTCATTAATAGGCGAAAGGAGAAGTTTGCTCCTCTCCTCAATTACCTCCTCTGGCAGAGGATGCACAAGTGTATCCTATGCGGAAGAGTGTTGAAATCTACCTCACCCCCTTTGAAACAGCGGTTGTTATATCGGATTAGAAAAGCATGTGCATGTTAAAAAAAGATAGGTTTTAATCTATAAAATGTCTGGCATAACTATTTATTTGGACCACTACTCATATTTTGGGATTCTTTCTCTGTAAAAAAGTAATTTGCCTGATGATGCGCTAGCGGACAAGGAGTAATTTAACACAAGTGCTTTTGTTTCTACGTTTCCTCCCCTCGATTACCTTTGACCTTCTTCAAAAGGAGGCGAGATGAAGAGGCAAGCAATACCAATTAATCCCCCCATAAGAACCTATCGCTCCTGGGTTGCTCGAGGCAAAATGTGTCACCTAATGGATATAAATAATTGTCTAGAAATGACCATATTGGACAGGTTCCAAATCCCAGACCCAAATTCAATGGCATTACATATGGATTCTGCAAGTCAAAGCAATGTAATTAATTGGTGCTGTCACAATGTAGGGAACACAATTGATCTCTTTCTGTAGAGAACATATCATATCTAACATCCACGCACTCTAGTACCCAATGTTCTAGCACTGACTGGTCACAAATGTGTCTGTTGGGTATATAATAAGACACTGCAACCGAGATGGTGCGACAGTCATTATTTGGGTAATGAGCTGGTTCAGTGGCAGCGTGTGGCGCCGCAGTCTGATCTGTCAGCCAATAAGAGCGAGACCTGTGCTGGAAAGCAGAGTCGGGGATCACTGAAGCGAAGGCTTGCAAAGAGGGTCTGGGATTCAGCACTTAACACTGAGAAGTGCTCATTAAAATGCAATTTTTGGACAATATGCTCATTTCTGTAGAAGAGAGAATAGCATATTGCTCCTATTGAGTGATTTCATCCATCAGTCAACCATGTGATATTAACAGGTGTTCACTTGTAAAAAAAATCAAATACAAATTAAGTCTTAATATCCCACTTTTATGGATCAGATATCTTTTTATGCATCATGTTTTCAGTGCACACAAAATATAAAAATAAATGCAAGGCAAAGGGGTAGCCTAGGTCTTCAGTTGGTCTAGAATGCATGCAAACCAATCGATGGATGTCCCCCCCCACCCTTTTGGGACACTCCTGTCAGAGAGTAGAGGTTTCCTTCAAATATGCTGTGACATTAGTAGACAAGGCCAGAGTACTCATCTTCATTTGAGTGGCATTTGAAGATTCTGCCCCTCTAAGACACACTCATTGAAGTCTGAAGTCTCTCTGTTTTGTGGACTTTGAAGTGGTATTGTCCTCTATCTGTATGAGCATGATGTGGGGACGCTGTAATGGAATCTGTTTTGCTGCGCTGGCTAGCTCTCCACTGCGCCCCATCTGTAATTACAACACACAGACACCCACCCACAGGGGGTAGCAGATGCCCCCTCCAACATTTTATGTAACCTCAGCCCTCTTGACAGCCGAGCAGTCTGGGTGTGACAGACGGCAAACCACAAAAATCATCTCTATGAATAATAGCAGTCTTGAGTTTCAGATGTACGATACTGTACATGGAGCTGTGGCTCTGTATGGAGCCTTCTAAAATGCAACCTCCCTGCCTTGAAGTTAGATCACTAATCTGTAAGGACCCAATTCTAACTAGAGATCCACACATGTAATTCAGGCCCTGTAGCCCTGTGGCAAGGATCTCAAGAACAGGTAAATGTTCTCAGTCAAAGATATTCTTAGTTTTAGTTATTTGAAGAAGACCCAAAGCAGGTACCTTTATCTTCCCATGTTTCTTTCCTCCTGTCGGCGCACAGCATGGATGAATATTTCATCAATGGCCGGAGGCTTGCCCTTGTACACACTGAATGAAGGAACCTAACAGAGCCAAAAACATAGCGGAATTGGACACAAACTATCATCGACTGAGATCCAAATTTGTATTTGAAATGCCCTCTGCATTCCTGGATCAGCCTCAGATCTTTCCCCCTCCTTTCCCTGTGCCGTGTGTCCTTCAGGCCGGGCCGCATGTGACAGACACGGTTGGTAGTGGTGACGCTCCTCCACCCAGTTTCACACCTTGGCTGTCCCAGCCGAGAGTGCCTGGGAAACCACAGGCCACCACCCTGGCGCCAGCCCGCAGCGCACAGCGGCCCAATCAATACCCTTGCATTTCCTGTCCATTTGCTGCAGGTCACGGGATTGGACCTCATTAATAATTACTGCTTGCGGAGCTTCAAGTGTGCTTCTCGTGGCAGGGACAAGGAAAGCTTTGACATTTTTCCCCACCTAGATTTTATTTTGCTATTGCACAGTGACATATCAAAGTTATAATAGTAGCAAACACAAAACAACTCAAGACGACTGGATGGGAACCGTTTTAATAGCAAACAGTTAAATGGCGTTTTGAAAAGGGCAATCTGTAGTTTCATTTCTGGTAAACGTCTATAGGACTGAGTTCTGCTCACTGATTGGCTTAAATAGAACAAAGATTGTTTTTGTGTGTTTGTGCAATTCATCCTGAGGACACAGAGTAATGCGGGGGGATCAGAACTTTGTGACAGTGCTAGCGATGTTCTCCAAAGCTGAGCGTGCCTCAGAGGAAGGGAAACACTGGATGGACTCCAGAGCTTTGTTGCCGTGGTAACGACACAGGTCCATTGTTGAGGTGACACCTTCCTCCAACTTGATCATGGACCGCAGCTGTTGCAGGAAGAGACCATAAGACGACAGCATTTTTTTATGTAAGCAAATGTTGAAATGAGCAGCCTATTGTGACTGCGGAGAACAGAACGTGCAGTGGTCATAACAAAACTGTACATTGGTCATTAGAACCCCTCATCCCGGACACACTGAGTAATCTTAGGTGTCTTTCCCCCCTGCTGCTCTAGCTCTGTCAGGACATATTTGTTGCTCAGGGCATTCTACCTAATGAATTCTGAGACCCAAAAGCCCCTGTGGGCCTTCGCTTAAAAAAACAGCAGGCAAGGAGCGTTGCTCCACTGCGCTAATGTGTGTGCACACTCGTCAGTTTCAACACAGGGACACAGCACACTCCAAGGGTCTTCTCCACACTCCATTACTTCCCAGAAAGGCCCTGTCCTCTGTCCACCACTTTCTTTCCTATGTCGAACAACAGGTGGCAGGTATTTCCAAAATATGGTCTGACCATCTTCATGGTTTCAGACTGCATTACATTAAGACTAAGAGCAGTGCACAGGGTACACCTAGTGTTTGACACAGTATACATTTCAGAGTAAAAGCCCAGGCAAGCAGAACAAATGTATTCTATTCTATGTACTAATCTATATGGAAATGGAAGATGGAGTAACTACAATAACTGGGGTGCAGTTAAGGAGGATACATTCTCTCCAAATCCCCCCTCCTGTCCTTATGAAGGAGATTCTGACAATGCCACTGTCGCTGTCTCCTCCACAAATAGACCGAGGTACCTAATCCCCCATGATCTGGTTTCAGACGTGATCAGAGATTCCCCCACCACCACCACCTTTGTTTCTTCCTGCGCCCAGTCTGTCCCCTCCTTTCCCTCCAACTGACTTTGGGAAGGAAATTTCAAACTTAAAATTGGTTAGAGCGGATGGCAACCGTTTCTAAGCATCTTAGTCTTGCAACCCACCTTGCTAACATTCCACAATAATAAACATCCACTGTATGTGTGTACATCCACCCTGCTTACCTTTGTATAGTCAATAGTTCCAATAGTTTTTGCCTGTTCACAGAGCAAGAAAAAGGGAAATACATTTAGTATACAGTGAGTATAAAACATGCTCTTTCCATGACAGACTGACCAGGTGAAAGCTATGATCCCTTAATGTCACTTGTGACATGCACTTCAACAGTGTAGATGAAGGGGATGAGACAGGTTAAATAAAGATTTTTAAGCCTTGAGACGTTGATTGTGTATGTGTACAATTCAGAGGTTGAATGGGCAAAACAAAAGACTTAAGGGCCTTTGAACGTGGTATGTTAGTAGGTGCCAGGCGCACCGGTTTGTGTCAAGAACTGCAACGCTGCTGGGTTTTTCACACTCAACAGTTTCCCGTATGTTTCACGAATGGTCCACCACCCAAAGGACATCCAGCCAATTTGACAACTGTGGGAAGCATCGGAGACTATATGGGCCAGCATCCCTGTAGAACGCTTGACACCTTGTAGAGACCATGCCCTGACGAATTGAGGCTGTTCTGAGGGCAAAAGGAGGTGCAATTCAATATTAGGAAGGTGTTCCTAATGTTTTGTACACTCGGTGTAGATCTTTAACTTGTGGAGATTTTACACACACACACACACACACACACACACACACACACACACACACACAGTGGGGCAAAAAAATATTTAGTCAGCCACCAATTGTGCAATTCTCCCACTTAAAGATGAGAGAGGCCTGTAAATTTCATCATAGGTACATTTCAACTATGACAGACAAAATGAGAAAAATAAATCCAGAAAAATCACATTGTAGGATTTTTAATGAGTTTATTTGCAAATTATGCTGGAAAACAAGTATTTGGTCAATAACAAAAGTTTCTCAATACTTCGTTATATACCCTTTGTTGGCAATGACAGAGGTCAAACATTTTCTGTAAGTCTTCACAAGGTTTTCACACACTGTTGCTGGTATTTTGGCCCATTCCTCCATGCAGATCTCCTCTAGAGCAGTGATGTTTTGGGGCTGTTGCTGGGCAACACGGACTTTCAACTCCCTCCAAAGATTTTCTATGGGGTTGAGATCTGGAGACTGGCTAGGCCACTACAGGAACTTGAAATGCTTCTTACGAAGCCACTCCTTTGTTTCCCGGTTGGTGTGTTTGGGATCATTGTCATGCTGAAAGACCCAGCCACGTTTCATCTTCAATGCCCTTGCTGATGGAAGGAGGTTTTCACTCAAAATCTCACGATACAAGGCCCCTTTCATTCTTTCCTTTACACGGATCAGTCGTCCTGGTCTCTTTGCAGAAAAACATCCCCAAAGCATGATGTTTCCACCCCCATGCTTCACAGTAAGTATGGTGTTCTTTGGATGCAACTCAGCATTCTTTGTCCTCCAAACACGACGAGTTGAGTTTTTACCAAAAAGTTATATTTTGGTTTCATCTGACCACATGACATTCTCCCAATCTTCTTCTGGATCATCCAAATGCTCTCTAACAAACTTCAGACGGGCCTGGACATGTGCTGGCTTAAGCAAGGGGACACGTCTGGCACTGCAGGATTTGAGTCCCTGGCGGCGTAGTGTGTTACTGATGGTAGGCTTTTTTTGCTCACCGTTCTTGTGATCATTTTGACCCCACGGGGTGAGATCTTGCATGGAGCCCCAGATCGAGGGAGATTATCAGTGGTCTTGTATGTCTTCCATTTCCTAATAATTGCTCCCACAGTTGATTTCTTCAAACCAAGCTGCTTACCTATTGCAGATTCAGTCTTCCCAGCCTGGTGCAGGTCTACAATTTTGTTTCTGTTGTCCTTTGACAGCTCTTTGGTCTTGGCCATAGTGGAGTTTGGAGTGTGACTGTTTGAGGTTGTGGACAGGTGTCTTTTATACTGATAACAAGTTCAAACTGGTGCCATTAATACAGGTAACGAGTGGAGGAGAGAGGAGCCTCTTAAAGAAGAAGTTACGGGTCTGTGAGAGCCAGAAATCTTGCTTGTTTGTAGGTGACCAAATACTTATTTTCCACCATAATTTGCAAATAAATTCATTAAAAATCCTACAATGTGATTCTCTGGATTTTTCCCCCCTCATTTTGTATGTCATAGTTGAAGTGTACCTATGATGAAAATTATAGAACTTGCACAATTGGTGGCTGACTAAATACTTTTTCCCCCACTGTATGTGTGTGTGTGTGTACAGACAGACAGACCAATTAAACTGTTAGGAAAAAAGTAATGGCACGGGATAAGTGGTTCAGTACCTGTTGCAGCTGATAACGCCATCTCTCCTGCCCCACAATCTGCCGGTGGAAAACCACAGGAGCAGAGTTCAAACTGAATGTTACTGGGCCTGCTGAACTGTTCTTCACAAATGGTTGCAGGTCAGAGTTCAACTAAAGAGTGGGAAACGACAGCATTAGTCAGTCATGCCAGCCTAATCATGATCCTTACATGTTATATCTCACCAACTACAGAGTTTCCCAAACTTGGTCCTGGGGACCCCAAGGGGTGCATGTTGTGTTACCCAGCTGATTAAAATAATCAACGCTTGATGAGGAGTTGACTATTTGAATCAGCTGTACTATTATGTCCTTTTCACATTTCAGCATGATTCCTTTTCAGCAAAGCCAATCTTTCAGGTTTCCTGCAGTGTGGTGTATTGGGGTTGTGCCACATAGCATCATGGGGCTTTATGTTTTGAGACTGAGCATGTTCTAGATAAATGGTTGAATTGATTCCCGTCTCATTATGAAACAACTAAACATTGGCAATGAGACTGAACCTATGGGAACTATTCTGTCTGGAAGAAGTCGGTTTTAACAAGTTTAAGGCTAATGTTAGGACAATGTTTTGCTAGTAGAGGCAAGTGCATAGTCAAGCTAGCTAAGAGAGAGAGAGTTTGCATTGTCATGGATGGCAGAAAAGGATTTGAGACGGACTTCGAATCGAGGAAACAAAGTGATCAAAAGGGGAGGAATAGGCATGTGAGGAAGAACTGGGGAAATTAACCTATAGGGTATGTGGGACGCTAGCGTCCCACCTGGCCAACATCCAGTGAGATTGCAGAGCGCCAAATTCGAATACAGAAATAGTTATTATAATAATTCAGAAAAGATACAACTATTTTACATAGGTTTAAAGATGAACTTCTACGGCGAAAGCATACCTTACGATTATTTGAGCACATAGCCCAGCAGACAAATCATTACATACAAAGAAGTTACACAAGCCAGAAATAGAGATAAAATTAATCATTTACCTTTGATGATCTTCATATGGTTGCACTCAGAAGACATTCATTTATTCAATAAATGTTCCTTTTGTTCGATAAAATCTCTTTATATCCAAAAACCTCAGTTTTGTTTGCGTGTTTTCTTCAGTAATCCACAGGCTCAAACGCAGTCACAACAGGGAGACAAAAAATCCAAATAGTATCCATAAAGTTCGTAGAAACATTTCAAACGATGTTCATAATCAATCCTCAGGTTCGATAATCGATAATATTTCAACCGGACAATAACCTCATCAATATAAAAGGTAAACAAGAAAGGCACTCTCGGTCCCGTGCATGAAAAAGCTCTGACACGGCAGGGTCCACGCATTCAGACTGCTCTTACTTCCTAATTTTTCAGAATACAAGCCTGAAACAATTTCTAAAGATGTTGACATCTAGTGGAAGGCATAGGAACTGCAATTTGAGTCCAAAGTCAATAGATACTGTAATGGCATTGAATAAAACTACTACAACAACAAAGAATCCCACTTCCTGAATGGATTTCTCTCAGGTTTTCGCCTGCCAAATCAGTTCGGTATACTCACACACTATTTTAACAGTTTTGGAAACTTTAGTGTTTTCTATCCAAATCTACCAATTATATGCATATCCTATCTTCTGGCCCTGAGTAGTTTAATTTGGGCACGCTTTTCATCCAAAATTCCAAATGCTGCCCCCTACCCTAGAGAAGTTTTTATTTTATTTTACCTTTATTTAACCAGGCAAGTCAGTTAAGAACACATTCTTATTTTCAATGACGGCCTGGGAACAGTGGGTTAACTGTTTGTTCAGGGGCAGAACGACAGATTTGTACCTTGTCAGCTCGGGGGTTTGAACTCGCAACCTTCCGGTTTCTAGTCCAACGCTCTAACCACTAGGCTACGCTGCCGCCCCAAGTTAAGGATGAAACGTCAAGTGAAGTGGATGAGGAAAATATTAAAGTAAGTGACAATCAGGAGCAAATTGAGAAATGAACAATTGCTAGAATTGTTGAACATTGGACAGTTTAATGAAAGTGTGGAGCTCATATACAGAACGGTTTGAATATTTATTTCTTGCAAATGGCATTGATGAGGACAATTGTGCCTACATTTTTTAGTTTAATGGGGCTAAAGACATGTAATTGACTATGCGGTCTGCTGCAGCCACACAGGCCAGATAAGACATATGGGGATATACTGAAAGGACACTTTTCGCTGAAAAGTTTAGGTTCCACAGAAGAAAATCAGGAAGAGGGAGAATCAGTGATAATGTTTGCTGCTTCGTTAAAGAAGCTATCAGAGTACTGAGTTTAATGATGTTCTAAATGACACCATTAGAGACATAGTATGTGGGCTATGGCGTGAAGCTACACAAAAGAGACTATTGACTGCATGTAATCTGACACTGGCAAAGGACATTGAAGTCCGTGTGTCCATGGAACTAGCTGCTAAAGATGCTCAGTAGTTGAGTTCATCAGGAAAAGCGCAGGGAGTTGCAACTGAAAAATCAGAGGTCTTTAATGGAGAGTTATGTAGCATGAAATACATTACATTGAAGCTTCACATTAAGCTAGACAGCACACCAACATTTCTGAAAGCACAACTCATACCTTATGCTATAAGACCAAAAGTCAAGGCTGACTTGGACACTGTAGTCAAGAACAAAATACTGTAGCCAGTCAGCGTGAGTGAATGGGAAACACCCATCGTACCAGTCCTTTGAAAAAGGTGGATGAATTAGGATATGTGGAGACTAACTTTACCGTTAACCGTGTGTTGTCAACTAAGCAGAATCTGCTACCACACATACAAACTTTTCACAGGATTATCTGTGTTCAAAAGTTCAGCAAGATCGACCTCTGCCAGGCCTAGTTGCGGGTGCACATGGATGAAAAGTCAAAGGAGCTTCTGACCATCGTGACACACAAGAGGCTCTTCAAGTACTCTCATCTACCATTTGGAATCCCAAGTGCGCCAGCGCTGTTCTAGAGGGTGAATGACAAGATCTTGCCAGGAGTACAATGCTACCTGGATGACACCTCGTTACCGGGAAAGACGAAGAAGACCATCTCCTGAACTTGGATACGACCTTACAGAGATTGAAGGACTACGGACTAGGAGTTCGTAAGGACATACACTGCATTACAGACGAGTTCGTAAGAACATATACTGCATAATCAAAAGCATGTGGACACCTGCTCGTTGACCATCTCATTCCAAAATCATGGGCATTAATATGGAGTTGGTCCCCAACAATAGCCTCCACTCTTCTGGGAAGGTTTCTCCACTAGAGGTTGGAACATTGCTGTGGGGACTTACTTCCATTCAGCCACACAAGCATTAGTGAGGTCGGGCACTGATGTTGAGCGATTAGGCCTACCTCGCAGTCGGTGGTTCAATTCAACCCAAAAGCGTTTGATGGGGTTGAGGTCAGAGCTCTGTGCAGGCCAGTCATGTTCTTCCACACCAATCTTGACAAACCATTTCTGTATGGACCCCACTTTGTGCACCTGGGCACTGCTGAACCAGGAAAGGACCTTCCAACTGGTGCTGCAAAGTTGGATTCCCAGAATTGTTTAGAATGTAATTGTATGCTGTTGCATTAAGATTTCCCTTCACTGGAACAGGGGGCCTAGCACGAACCATGAAAAACAGCCCCAGACCATTATTCCTCCACCATCAAACTTCACATTTGACACTGCATTGGGGCAGGAAGCATTCTCCTGGCATCTGCCAAACCAAGATTTGTCCGTCAGACTGCCAGATAAAGCGCAATTCATCAATACAGAGAACGTGTTTCAATTGCTCCACAATCCAATGGCAGCGAGCTTTACACCACTCCAGCCGACACTTGGCATTGTGCATGGTGATCTTAGTCTCGTGTGAGTCAGCTCGGCCACAAACATTTCTCGTGTTGACGTTGCTTCCATATGCAGTTTGGAACTCGGTAGTGTGTGTTGCAACCGAAGATGTACGGTTCTTACGCACTACACGATTTAGCACTTGGCGGTCCCGTTATGTGAGCTTGTGTGGCCTAACAGGGCAGAAATTTGACTAACTGACTTATTGGAAAGGTGGCATCCTATGACGGCGCCATGTTGAAAGTCTGAGCTCTTCAGTAAGGCCATTCTCCTGCCAATGTTTGACGATGGAGATTGCATGGCTGTGTGCTTGATTTTATACACCTGTCAGCAACGGGTGTGGCTGAAATAGCCGGATCTACAAATTTGAAGGGGTGTCCACCTAGTTTTGTATATATAGTGCATTCAGACCCCTTGACTTTTCCCACATTGTTACTTAACAGCCTCATGCTAAAAAAAATGTTTTTGTCTTCATCAAGCTACAAATAACAACCCATAATGACAAAGTCTAAAAAACTGTTTTTACTTTATAAAAAATTATTACATAAGTCTTCAGACTCTTTACTCAGTACTTTGAAGCCCCATTGACAATAATTACAGCCTCGAGTATGATGCTACAAGCGTGGCACACCTGTATTTGGGGAGTTTCTCCCATTTTCTTCTGCAGATCCACTCAAGCTCTGTCAGGTTGGATGCAGAGCGTCGCTGCACAGCTATTTTCAGGTTTCTCCAGATGTTCGATCGGGTTTAAATCTGGGCTCTGGCTGGGCCCCTCAAGGTCAAGGCCATTGAGAGACTTGACCCGAAGCCACTCCTGCGTTGTCTTGGCTGTGTGCTTAGGGTCATTGTCCTGTTGGAAGGTGAACCTTCACCTCAGTCTCAGGTCCCGAGTGCTCTGGAGCAGGTCTTCATCAAGGATCTCTCTGTACTTTGTTCCGTTCATCTTTCACTCGATCTTGACTTGTCTCCCAGTCCTTGCCGCTGAAAACATCCCCACAGCATGAGGCTGCCACCATGCTTCACCGTAGGGATGGTGCCAGGTTTCTTCCAGACGTGATCCTTGGTGTTCAGGCTAAAGAGTTCAATCTTGGTTTCATCAGACCAATTCAAAAGTTCAGCAAGATCGACCTCTGCCAGTCCATCTGCATTGCAGTTCTTCCAGGTTACCACTACCTGTGGTCAAGCCAGAGTCCCGCCAAGTGGACTTCTGCTCCAGACAAGTGGAAAATGCACCAGCTACACTCAGGTAATCGCACAAAGCTACCTCTGATGGACTGGATGGAGGAAGAAGCGTGTTCCTCATGTCAGAAGGTTTGCAAATATACCTCAAATTGCACCTCTTCATCCGTGGGATTGGCCAGAGGCGTGGCAACGCATCTTCACAGGTCCATTTGAAGACCATGTTTGTGGTTGTGAATGCTCATAGCAAGTAGCCAGATGTTACCATCATGAGGTCTACTACTGCAGAGAACACCATCGAGAAACTTGGGGGAGTGTAGTCTGTTCGGATCACCACTCCAACTCGTTGGCGACAACGGACCACAGCTAGTGTCCCAATAAATGGCTACATTCATACAGGTGAATGGCGTATAGCACATCAGGCCCGCCCCGTATCATCCATCTATAAACTGGCTTGGGTTGAGGTTCATACAGACAATGAAAAATGCATTGAAAGTGTTATGGTCAAGGGACGTTGCACCAACGCTTGAACATCGTCCTACTATCCTAAAGGAACAAGCCTCATGCAACAAACAAGGCTTCCCTGCTTTGCTACTCATGAAGAGGGTGCTAAGCACAAGCTTCGACCTACTCAAACCTCAGAAGGAAAAGGAGTGTGACGTCAACAGGAGAGTCAAGTCGAACGTTGTGAACTGAGAACAAAAGACAGAGCTTTCAATCCTGGAGAAACTACCTCAACGGACCAAAGTGGGTTCCTGCTAGAGTTATTGCTCAGAATGGTCCCGCAACACCGACAGATCCACCAGTAGTCAGCTTCTCAGGACTATTGTTCATAATGGGAACAATTTAGGTAGGAAGGGGAAGAGATGTGTTATATTGGGGTTTGGCAGCGGAGCATCATGGGGGTTGTATGTGTTGAGACCAAGCACATTCTAGATCAGGGATGTGCAACTGGTCCCTTTTGTAGGCCCGTAGATCAGTAATAATGTTAAATGTTTTTTGGGAAGTCGGGTCTTAACTTAGTTAACTTAGAATAGCAGAATAAACCATTTCTAAATTTGATTTTGTGCATCAGCAGTTTTTCCTCTTGTTATGTCAGTCACTGACAGTCACTCAATTAGCCCATGTCAACTACATTTTGTTTTGACTGGCAAGTTAGTCTAGCGGCCAGCGATCTCAATTTGTAGTAATCATGGTCGAATTACTTGACCAGGGGGCCCCCCATTGTTAGTCACTCTGCGAACCACCGCAGTAATGAGTAATATTTTACAGCAGAAGCAAACTCCTTTGTCGGCAACTTTTTCACCCACGCACACACGCAGGCTGGGGAACAACTTGGTTGCGCCGTGAGGAAACTTGCTTAAACCAGTGCCCCTGTGACAATTTTGGACCCTCTTGTGGCCCCCCTAAACGTGGAGGCTGAAATGATTTTTGCTATCGTTCTTTTTTTACATCCGTTATTAGACAGTGGCAACGATGATTATTATGAACTTGGTCTATTGCCTGCAATGCAGTGAAGAAAACAATAACGTCTAATAACTGGCCCCTCTAACAGTACAACTGGCCCCAGCTTGGCCCTCCCCAGTTGAAATGGTCTAGACCCGCCACTGGTTTAAACCAGTCTGAAGGCTCTCATATATTGGTTCACTTATGCCCGAAAATAAATTCGTTAAAATGGGTAAAATATTTTATATAAATTAATTCATATGGGCAGAATATTGAGTAAAATAAATCAAATGCAATGGCTCCATGAGGAAACATGTTGAAACCAGTCTGAAGGTTCTCATATATTGGTTCCCTTATGCACTAAAATAAAAATATGGGCAGAATATTGTATAAATAAAAATGTGTTGCATTCCTCTTAGACAGAATAAATTAAACTTGGTAAATCCAAAGTGAAGAATGCGGTTGCAAAATCGAATGCTTCTAACCGAAAGTCACCTAACTTTCGTGGTTCTTCCATAGGCTATGGTAGGCTAGACCAACTTGTTGGATGCGCATGTAGTATCCAGCTGTTTAGTTAGGCCATCATCAGCTGATCCAGAAAATATATGTTTCTGAATGACAGTCAAGTGACACAGCACATGATGCCAAAACAGCGTTGAGAAGAATGTCCAGAATATGTTGATGTCTCGTTTGTTGCGCCAGTGAAGGCAGTTATGATCCGTGTTGGATCCAATCCAATACCCCTACATTTGTTGATTATCTGCTTGAGTTACAGAAGGGTCTAGAAGATTTAACAGAGAATGCATCAAGGTTATGTTTTCATATGTTTCTATGTATCGGATTGGACACCGGGTACAGTAGGGTACTGTGTGCAATTGTGTAGGATAGGCTATTGCATTAACACCCAACAGCATGTTCCTTTCTATTATCCAAAAACATTTAATGCAACAAATGAGTAGCCTAGTGGGCTTTTAAACTAAATTTGAATTTGAAAGATATAAATAATGGTAAGAGCCCAATAAGATGGACTCTGATCCCTTTAATTGTAGAGGCTATTGTTACTTTGTCTCTAAAATCAGTTTCCATTTCTATTGTCATGTGACAGTCTTTTTTATTTGATTGAAACAACCAAATGTCAGCCTTTTACCAGATCTGAATATTTTCACATGAACTGGTTATTTTCATAAATTCAGTAGCCTACGCTACAAAATATAATATTCTGCCCGTATGAACACATTTATCTTAGGCAACAGCCTAAAGAACAGCTATATGATTGATTGAAAAGCAGCAAATAGACAATGTTACATTTTCTTTTTTTATAAGACTCAAACAAACAGACAATAGGCTAAAGCTCACTTCAGTTTCCCCGCAGCATTGAGTGCACAGCAGGGTCTGTATGCAGCATAGTACCCTCTACAAAAAGATACTCAGATATTAAACTGCAAACATGTTCTCTCTGCCCCATGGCAAAATGAGTAGAATTGCAGGAAATTAACTCAATTTTAAAAAAAGACCTCTGCTGTCAAGACGGGGGCAGCTAAAAAGTGTTTCTCCTCTAGGTGGGGGAGGGAGGGTCGGCTCTGGGGTCGGCTCTGACTGCATGTGTGTGTACGGATACACAAACCCCCGAGCCACTGCAGACCCTCATGATGAGTGGCCCAAACCACTCTTTAAAAGTTGCCCATCCCTGTTCTAGATAATGGTTGAACTGATTCCTGTCTTCGGTCTCATAATTTTTTGCCCATCCCCAGTTCGATCTTGTCTCATCTCTGCAACTCCCCAATGGGCTTGGGCGGCGAAAGTCGAGTCATGCATCCCCCGAAACATGACCCGTCACCCGCCCGCTTAAGCCGCTTGCCAACTGCACCAATGTGTCGGAGGAATCACCGCTCACCTGAAGACCAAGGTCAGCCTGCATGCGCCCGGCCCACCACAAGGAGTCGCAAGAGCACGATGACCCAAGTAAAGCCCCCCCGGCCAAACCCTCCCCTAACCCGGATGTGGCTGGGTCAATTGTGCGCCGCCCAATCACAGTGCTTTGTATGACAGCCTGGGATCGAACACGGGTCTGTAGTGATGCCTCTAGCATGGTCTCAAACCGCTGCGCCACTCAGGAGGCCCCTTCCGTCTCATCATTATTGAATTATTATAAAGACGAAACCCACGAGTCATAATATGCAGTACTTGCCTTGTGGCCCAGTGATAGATGCTTGCCGTATTTGTAGGCCAGTCCTTGGGCATCTTTGTCATGTTTGGCGAGCTCCATTGCTGCCTGACAGCTTTTCGCCAGCAAGGCACCATGGGACAAGAACCTCTGCTCCTCCCACGTAACCATGTTGATGTCATCAGTCAGGCTCTTGTCCTGAAAGTTTACATCAAACGTTATGTGTTCAGTTCTGACTGTTCCCATTGTGTTCCCAAGTACATTTTTATTCCAGTAGTAGCCTTTTGCAGGAATATATGATGACACTCTTATTCATGACAAAAAAAACAAGTCTCTTAATAGAATAAGATGCAATAATTTGCTGTTAGTGAAAGAGCAAAACATTTTCATCTTTGCATTCTAAAATAATTAGAAATAGGCATCTATTTCCTATCATTTATTTTATTTCCATGAGCATTGCAGAATAAATCTCACCTTTTCTGTGATGGTTTCCTATTGGCGAAATAGCCTATAAGCCTAGAACAAGTTAGGATAGGCTACCATTCGTCCCATCATTCATTTAATTGGACACACTTCACAGTAGTAAATAGATAAGCTATTTCAAGTATTTTGCTCTATTTGATACGATCCAAAGCGCAGTTTAAAATCCTTAAGAGCCTTGATGCACCTGTGCGTCAATCTAAGTAACATTATAAAATAAATGTCAATTTAAGCTAAAAATATTATTTTTTTGCATGGGCTGTGTCTCAAACCATCGCATCCGTTTATGTTGGCCTTCCGCATCTGCGGTGGAAGGTGGCCGAGCTACAGCAGTGTTATGACCATCCCGAAAATCGTTAAATAATTCCATATGTTAGCTTAGTAGACCACCTTCCATCCAGCTGCAAAGAAACCACTACTAAAGAACACCAATAATAAGAAGAGACTTGCTTGGGGCCAAGAAACACAAGCAATGGACATTAGACTGGTGGAATTCTGTTGTTTGGTCTGAGTCCAAATTGAGATTTTTGGTTCGAAGCACAGTGTCTGTGAGATGCAGAGTAGGTGAACGGAATATCTTTGCATGTGTGGTTCTTACCATGGAGGTGGTGGCGTGAGGGTGCTTTGCTGGTGACACTGTCAGTGATTTATTTAGAATTCAAGGCACACTTAACCAGCATGGCTACCACAGCATTCTGCAGTGATACACCATCCCATCTGGTTTGCGCTTAGTCTCACTATCATTTGTTTTTCAACAGGACAATGACCCAAAACACACTTCCAGGCTGTGTACGTGCTATTTAACCAAGGAGAGTGATGGAGTGCTGCATCAGATGACCTGGGCTCCACAAATCACCCGATCTCAACCCAATTGAGATGGTTTGGGATGAGTTGGACCGCAGAGTGAAGGGAAAGCAGCCAACAAGTGCTCAGTATGTGGGAACTCCTTCAAGACTGTTGGAAAAGCATTCCAGGTGAAACTGGTTGAGAGAATACCAAGACTGTGCAAAGCTGTCATTAAGTCAAAGGGTGGCTACTTTGAAGAATCTCAAATAGAAAATATTTTGATTTGTTTAACACTTATGGTTAATACATGATTCCATGTGTGTTATTTCATAGCTTTGATGTCTTCACTATTACTGTAAAAATAAAGAAAACCCTTGAATGAGTAGGTGTCCAAACTTTGCGGAATAAATTCCTTACCTTTTCTGGCTGAGTTCATATTCCCGAAGAAGCCATACAACATATTACTATGCGCATCTCTCATTGTGCCTATTGTATATTATAATTGAAAGGTTCCTCAAACTGGTGACAATGTAGGCTATTTATGCCTCCTGTACCACCTGTTGTTTTTGCAATCTCTTGATTTGTGATGATTTTGGTGCAAAATCTTATGACCTTTCCCATCACTCATGTTTACATACTTGATTTAGTTTCCAGACATGTTACTGTTAATACAGTACATTACACACACACACACACACACACACACACACACACACACTACCAGTCAAAAGTTTTTCTTAATTTTTACAATAAAATGAAGATGACAAATTATAAAACAACCCACTTGGAATCATTTAGTAACCAAAAAGGTGTTAAACAAATCAAAATATATTTGAGATTCTTCAAAGTAGCCACCCTATGCCTTGATGACAGCTCTTGGCATTCTCTCAACCAGCTGCATGAGGTAGCTCTTCCAACAGCCTAAAAGGAGTTCTCATATATGCTGAGTACTTGTTGGCTGCTTTTCCTTTACTCTGCAGCCAACACATCCTATTAAATATTTTGTATTTTTTTACCCCCTTTTTGTGGTATCCAATTGTTAGTTATTACTATCTTGTCTCATCGCTACAACTCCCGTACGGGCTCGGGAGAGATGAAGGTCGAGAGTCATGCGTCCTCCGAAACACAACCCAACCAAGCCGCACCAATGTGTCGGAGGAAACACAGTGCACCTGGCGACCTGGTTAGCGTGCATGAGACAAGGATATCCCTACTGGCCAAGGACCTACCGGTCGCGGCCGGCTGCGACAGAGCCTGGGCGCGAACCCAGGGTCTCTGGTGGCACAGCTAGCACTGCGATGAAGTGCCCTAGACCACTGCGCCACCCGGGAGGCCTATCCCAAATCTATTTGATCAATTTTGAATCCACAAAATGTGGAATAAGTCAAGGGATATGAACACCTTCTGAAGCCAAAAAAACTAAAATATAAATGTATGTAAGTACCCTTTACTTCGTACTTTGTTGAAGCACGTTTTAGCAGCGATTACAGCCTCGTGTCTTCTTGGGTATGATGCTACAAGCTTGGCACACCTGTATTCGGGGAGTTTCTCCCATTCTTCTCTGCAGATCCTCTCAAGTTAGATGGGGAGCGTCACTGCGCAGCTATTTTCAGGTCTCTCCAGAGATGTTAGATTGGGTTCAAATCCAGGCTCTGCCTGGGCCAATCAAGGACATTCAGAGACTTGTCCCGAAGCCACTCCTGCGTTGTCTTGGCTGTGTGCTTAGAGTTGTTGTCCTGTTGCAAGATGAACATTCGAACCAGTCTGAGGTCCTGAGCAGATTTTCATCAAAGATCTCTATGTACTTTAGTCAGCATCGAGGCAAAGAACAGTCTCCCAGTCCCTGCCGCTGAAAAATATCCCCACGGCATGATGCTGCCATCACCATGCTTCACCGTAGGGATGGTGCTAGGTTTCCTCCAGACATGATGCTTGGCACCCAAAGAATCTTGTTTTTTATGGTCATAGTCCTTTAGGTGACTTGACAAACTCCAAGTGGGCTGTCATGTCTTTTACTGAGGAGTGGCTTCTGTCTGGGCATTCTACCATAAAGGCTTGATTGGTGGAGTGCTACAGAGATGGTTGTCCTTGTTTAAGGTTCTCTCTTCTCCACAGAGGAACTCTGGAGCTCTGTATGAGTGTCCATTGGGTTCTTGGTCACCTCCCTGACGAAGGCCCTTCTTACAGTGTATTCAGACCCCTTGACGTTTTCCACATTTTGTTACAGCCTTATTCTAAAAAGGATTAAATGAGTGCCTTTCCAAATCATGTCCAATCAATTGAATTTACCACAGGTGGACTCCAATCAGGTTGTAGAAACATCAAGGATGATCAATGGAAACAGGATGCACCTGAGCTCAATTTCAAGTCTCATAACTAAAGGGGCTGAATACTTATGTAAATAATATATTTCACATGGTTGCTAAGCTAATCGTCACGCAATCCCTTCTCAAAGTCGGTGTATATGTCGAAGAAACGTGCCTATGTTCCTCGAAAGTACGTAATGTCATGATTCCAAAGCTATTCGATATTACAGAGAGCAAGTTAATTATCTAACATCTCAGAAAGGATTTGTAATGTTGTACTTCTTGTTGACGAAATTCGAGCTAATGTTGGGTCTTTGAGCTAGCGCCCAATAGACACCCATTCACTCCTTGAAGGAGAGCGCCCCTTGTCCCAGAATGCACTGTGTGGCCCATTGATGTAGCGTATGTTAAGACTCCTCTGTGAGGCACATCGATCTGCAGGTTGAACATGGTGAGGTTGTAGACTCCTAAATTGACAGTGCAGTTTGTTTAGGTGAGTGTACAGCTAACTAGTTACACTGTCCCTGGTATGGAAATGGTCTTACCTCCAAACTGTTGGGCATCTCATGGTAGATTCCCTGCACCAAGTCACCAATGGCACTTGAGATCAACTCCACAACCTGTCAAATACAAAATAAAAAAGCTTTTGTTAACCACCATGAAAGCACTTTATGTAGTATTGAAATTGCTCCAAAGAGAGATGGTATAGGGCAGGGTTCCCCAACAGGATTGTATTTGGACCCCAAGTTCTGAGCAACAACAATAAAAATAATCTATATTCAATACCAAGTCAAAGGTTTGGGCACACCTACCCATTCAAGGGTTTTACTTTTTATTATTTTCTACATTGTAGAATAATAGTGAAGACAAAACTATTAAATAACACATATGGAATCATGTAGAAAACAAAAAAAAGTGTTAACAATTTGTATTTATTTTATATTGAGATTCTTCAAAGTAGCCACCCTTTGCCTTGATTACAGCTTTGCACACTCCTGGCATTCTCTCAACCAGTCATGAGGTAGCCACCTGGAATACATTTAAATTAACAGGTGTGCCTTAAGTTAATTTGCGGAATTTCTTTCCTTCTTAATGCGTTTGAGCCAATCAGCTATGTTGTGACAAGGTAGGGGTGGTATACAGAAGATGGTAATTTACCAAATAGGGCTAAGTCCATATTATGGCAAGAACAGCTCAACTGGCCTCCCGGGTGGCGCAGTGGTTAAGGGCTCTGTGCCATCAGAGACTCTGGGTTCACGCCCAGGCTCTGTCGTAACCGGCCGCGACCGGGAGGTCCATGGGGCGACGCACAATTGGCCTAGCGTCGTCCGGGTTAGGGAAGGCTTGGTCGGTAGGGATGTCATTGTCTCATCGCGCACCGGCGACTCCTGTGGCGGGCCCGGCGCAGTGCGCGCTAGCCAAGGTTGCCAGGTGCACGGTGTTTCCTCCGACACATTGGTGCGGCTGACTTCCGGGTTGGATGCGTGCTGTGTTAAGAAGCAGTGCGGCTTGGTTGGGTTGTGTATCGGAGGACGCATGACTTTCAACCTTCGTCTCTCCCGAGCCCGTACGGGAGTTGTAGCGATGAGACAAGATAGTAGCTACTACAACAATTGGACACCACGAAATTGGGGAGAAAAATTAAACACAAAAGATATAAAAAAATATTAAAAAAGAACAGCTCAACTAAGCAAAGAGAAATGACAATCATTACTTTACGACATGAAGGTCAGTCAATGCGAAACTTTTCAAAAACTTTGAATGCTTCTTCAAGTGCAGTCGCAAAATAATATGGTCATAACACTGTCGTGACATATTGCATTATTTTACGGCTGGTTATGACATCTTCATAAGTGTCAAAACCTACCACACAACGCAAAATATTCCATTACACCATAGCCTACATGTCAACAGTACGTTTATGTCGCACAACTTTTCATGAAATTGACCATATTAAATTGTAATTGCGCACAAGGGAAAAAACACATTTGAATAAATGTGCGCTTTGACACTTATGCAGGTGTCATAACCAGCCATAAAATAATGCAATATGTCACAGATGTGTTATGATGTTGGGTGTCAGGTAAAGTGTTACCCAAATATTAAATCTGTTTGGGCTTCTTGCAGAAAATGTGCAGTCTACAAATTATTTGTAATTATGTTCCGGTGCCCTGACCATCATCTCAAGAAAATAAATTGTCCCACGTCTGAATTTAGTTGGGAATCCTCTATACCAAGGATTAACATCATCTAGACTAAGGGGTGGCTGTAAACATAAGGGTTGAGTGTGTGGGTGTCTGGGCTTTGAATTGACCAGATCTAACTCCTCACATTACCAGACCAGTGTGGACTGGCTGAGGACTGCCTGCTGTTTTCTTTAAGTACACACAGACTGAGCTTTTTCAATTATTTTATTTTACTTATAGCGACCTCCAGTTTAAACTGAATTATTATGAGGCTTTATCAGCTGTCAAGTCTGAGGAGCTGGAAGGCAGATGGCAAGGCAGAAATCAGGAAATGTCATGGGGGCTGTGGGGGTTGATGAGGCTCTTGAGCAGTGGTCTGACATCTGTTGCTGTGGATCGTTGTCATTAAGAACCCAACTCTGTATTAATACCTTCTTCTTGTTTTAGAAGAAGAACTTCACTCTGTTCAACAGTGTTGCTGGGTGGTATCGTATGTTCTTCACTAGCACCCTCTCTCGCCTTCAAGGAATTCTACTTGGTCCAGGTGTGCGGGCATGTAGTGGAATAAATGTTCCAAAATTAAAAAGGTTCTTCTTACTTCATTTGTTTTTTCTTATTTAGGATTCAACTTGCCCCATGTAAAAGTGTGATCTTTGGGATGCCAAGTTAAAGATTTTTGGGAGGCTGAACAGCTTTGTCTCATTAAGCTCCACTAAACTTTTGTGTCATCCGTCTGCAGTTGCAATATCCCTCTTGCAGGGGGCATCCATGACTACATTTTAAATAGCACCCTTGCTCACACGTTATACTAATCCTCCAAAGTAAATTCAAATCAGACACCTTATTTAAATCTCAATCCATGATTTTTACAAAAGGTTAGCTTTATCTTCTTTCACAACCAATTTCAGAAAGGACAGTGTATGGGCAAACATTTACATGTCTACGTAGATGATAAGAAAAAAAATATTCATACGTTGTACTCCCTCAATACATTCAAGTAGTTTTTTCATAATTTAAAAGTGGTTGCACTGTCTGTCTTTAGTCTTAGTAGTGACCTCTGGGTAACAAGCCTCACAAAATGCCCAAAAGGACAATGCCTCTAAAGTGCTACCAGATGTGCTAGCTGGCTATGAGGAACATTTTTGGGGAAAGTATCAGATAAGTCCCCGCCTCCCCCTTACTCTATTCCCAAATCTAGGCGGATCGTGTTTTACCGACAGGTCTGTGAGGGAATGAAACCGGAGCTGGGCTCTGAGATCACTTTACCATTTATACAAGTACTGGCCTAGGATTCCTCTCAAAGCCAGGACACATAATCCAGATTAATTGCTCTCCTAAAAAAATATATTTTGCAAAACCACAGTGCTAATGCTACGACTGTTACTACAGTTATGTCTGTCTTGGTGACACACAAAACAAAAAAATACAATTTATCATCATTACAACTCAAGCAATTGGTGAGTTCAAAACATTTTATTCTCCATTTGTCATTGTCTTTTGGTTTAATAGGCAGTGCCATGAACATAGTTTAGACACAAGTGTGAGTACTAATTTGTTTTGATATGTTCCCGGTAGCCTCTGAGATTAACATTGACGAATACACGGATATGGTGACTGAGTTTCAGGAAATGTGTAGGAGATGTTGTACCCACTGACTTAAAACCTACCCAAACCAGAAACCCTGGATAGATGGCAGCATTCATGCAAAACTGAACCAACGCATTTAACAATGGCAAGGTGACTGGGAATATGGCCGAATACAAACAAACAGTGTAGTTATTCCCTCCGTAAGGCAAAAAAAAAAAAAAAGAGCCAAATGTCAGTACAGATACACAGTGGAGTCGCAATCAAACGGCTCAAACACGAGACACACGTGACAGGGTCTACAGACAATCACGGACTACAAAGGGAAAACCAGCCACGTCGCGGACACCGGACAGCTAAACACCATCTTTGCTCGCTTTGAGGATAACACAGTGCCACTGACATGGCCCGTTACCAAGTGTATTGCTGTGGGCTTTCCTTCCCCATGGCCGACGTGAGTAAGACATTTAAGAGTGTTAACCCTCTCAAGGCTGCCGGTCCAGACGGAATCCCTAGCCTCAGAGCATGCACAGACCAGCTGACTGGAGTGTTTACGGACATATTCAATCTCTCCCCTATCCCAGCAAAGGTAACTGATCCTCAACACAGGGGCCCTAAAAGGGTGCGTGCTCAGCCCCCACCTGTACTCAGTGTTCACCCACGCCTCCAACTCAATCATCAAGTTTGCAGACGACACAACTGTAGTAGGCCTGATTACCAACAATGATGAGACAGCCTACAGGGAGGTGGTGAGGGCCCTGGGAGAGTGGTGCCAAGAAAATAACCTCTCACTCAACAAAACGAGCTGATGGTGGAATTCAGGAAACAGCAGAGGGAGAATGCCCCTATCCACATCGACCAGACCGCAGTGGAGAAGGTGGAAAGCTTCATGTTCCTTGGCGTACACATCACTGACGATCTGAAATCGTCCACCCACACAGACAGTATGGTGAAGAAGGTGCAACAGAGCCTCAGGAGGCTGAAGAAATTTGGCTTGACCCTTAAAACGTTTACAGATGCACAATTGAGAGCATCCTGTCGGGCTGCATCACTGCCTGGTATGGCAACTTCAAATGCAGGGCTCTCCAGAGGGTGGTGTGGTCTGCCCAATGCCGTCATTGAAAATAAGAATTTGTTCTTAACTGACTTGCCTAGTAGGTAAAATAAAGGTAAAATAAATCAATAATATTTCTTAATTCCGGTTTTTTACTTTTAGATTTGTGTGCTAGGAACACAGGCATTTCGCTACACCCGCAATAACATCTGCAAAATGTGTATGTGACCAATAAAATTTGATTTCAACATTTCACCTAGGCTATGCTTTCCCATGCTTGTGAAACTTTTACCTCCAGTACTCCCTGTTAACCCAAGAGTGCATGGCCACTCACGTCTCCAACTCAATCATGACGTTTGCTGAAGACAAACGTGGTAGGCCTTAATCACCAACCACGATGACACAGCCTACAGGGAGGAGGTGAGGGCCCTGGGGAAGTGGTTTAAGAAAAATAACCTCTCCCTCAACAAAATGAAGAAGCTGATCGTGGACTTCAGGAGACGAAGCACCCCCATCCACAGGGCCGCAGTGAAGAGGGTGAAAAGCTTCAAGTTCCTCAGTGTGCACATCACTGACAACCTGAAATGGTCCATCCACACAGACAGTGTGGTGATGAAGGCACAACAGCGCATCTTCAACCTTTTGGAGGCTGTAGAAAATTGGCTTGGTCTAAGACAAACACATTTCTACAGATGCACCATTGAAAGAATCCTGTCGGCCTGTATCACCACCTGTTATGGCAACTGCACTGTCCACAACCGTAGGGCTCTCCAATGGTTGGTGCAGTCAGCCCAATGCATCACAGGGGGCACACTGCCTGCCCTTCAGGACATCTACAGCACCCGGTATCACAGGAAGGCCAAGAAGATCATCAAGGACCTCAGCCACCCGGCCTGTTCACCCTGCTAGCATCTAGACTGCGGAGACGGTACAGGTGCATCAAAGCTGGGACAGAGAGAAACAGCTTCTATCTCCAGGCTATTAGGCTGTCAAATAGTCACCACAAGCCAGCCTCTGCCCAGTACCCTGGCCTGAACTTAGTAACTGTTACTAGCCAGCTACCACCCAGTACTCTACCCTGCTGCACTATGTACATAGTCATTGAACACTGGTCACTTTAATAATGTTTACATACTGTTTTACCCACAACATACAGTGCCATCGGAAATTATTCATACCCCTTGTCTTTTTCTACATTTTGTTACATTAAAGCCTTAATCTAAACTTAATTCATTTTTCCCCTCATCAACCTACACACTAACCCATTTTGACAAAGCAAAAACAGGTTTTTAGAAAAAAAAAAGAAAAAAAAGTCAACAAATCACAAAAATGGAAATATCACATTTACATAAGTATTCAGACCCTTTACTCAGTACTTTGTTGAAGCACCTTTGTCAGCAATTACAGCCTAGAGTATTCTTGGGTATGATGCTACAAGCTTGGCACACCTGTATTTGCAGGGAGTTTCTCCCATTCTTCTCTGCAGATCCTCTCAAGCTCTGTCAGGATGGATGGGGAGCGTTGCTGCACAGCTATTTTCAGGTCTCTCCGGTCGGGTTCAAGTCCGGGCACTGGCTGGGCCACTCAAGGACATTCAGGACATGTCCCGAAGCCACACCTGCATTGTCTTGGTGTGTGCTTAGGGTTGTTGGAAGGTGAACATTCACCCCAGTCTGAGGGCAGACAGAGCTTTGGATGAGGTTTTCATCAAGGATCTCTTCGTACTTTGCTCCATTCATCTTTGCCACGATCCTGACCAGTCTCCCAGTCCCTGCCATTAAGAAACATCCCCACAGCATGATGCTGCCACCACCATGATTCACCGTAGGGATGGTGCCAGGTTTCCTCCAGACAGGACATTTGGCATTCAGGCCAAGGGGTTCAATCTTGGTTTCAAAAGTCCAGAGATGCATTTCTTATGGTCAGGTGCATTTTTGGCAAACTCCAACCGGGCTGTCATGTGCATTATACTGGGGAGTGGCTTCCATTTGGACACTACCATGAAGCCTGTTTGGTGGAGTGATACAGAGATTGTTCCCTGACCAAGGCCCTTCTCCCCCGATTGCTCAGTTTGGCCAGCTCTAGGAAGAGTCTTGGTGGTTCCAAACTTTTTCCATTTAAGAATGATGGAGGCCACTATGTTCTTGGGGAGGCACAGATCTGGTACCCTTCTCCAGCTCTGTGCCTCGACACAATCCTGTCTCGGAGCTCTACGGTCACCTCCCTGACCAAGGCCCTTTTCCCACGACTGCTCAGTTTGGCCGGGAAGCCAGCTCTAGGAATGGAGGAGGTCACTGTGTTCTTGGGGGAACTTCAGTGCCGCAGAAAAGTTTTGGTACCCTTCCCCAGATCTGTACCGACACAATATTTAAAAAGACAGATTATTTCACTTATAATTCACTGTATCACAATTCCAGTGGGTCAGAAGTTTACATACACTAAGTTGACTGTGCCTTTAAACAGCTTGGAAAATTCCAGAAAATTGTGTCATGGCTTTAGAAGCTTCTGATAGGCTAATTGACATCAATTGGAGGTGTACCTGTGGATGTATTTCAAGGCCTACCTTCAAATTCAGTGACATCATGGGAAAATCAAAAAGAAAACCACCCAGAAATGTTTTTTGTAGACCTCCACAAGTCTGGTTCATCCTTGGGAACAATTTCCAAATGCCTGAAGGTACCACGTTCATCTGTCCAAACAATAGTACGCAAGTATAAACACCATGGGACCACGCAGCAGTCATACCCCTCAGGAAGGAGGCGTGTTCTTTCTCCAAAAGATTAACGTACTTTGGTGCGAAAAGTGCAAACAGTTACAAAAGTATCTATATCCACAGTTAAACGAGTCCTATATCGACATAACCTGAAAGGCCGGCCAGCAAGGAAGAAGTCACTGCTCCAAAACTGTCAATTAAAAAAAGCCAGACTACGGTTTGCATCTGCACATGGGGACAAAGATCCTACTTTTTGGAGAAATATCCTCTGGTCTGATGAAAAAAATATGTAACCGTTTGGCCATAATGAGCATCGTTATGTTTGGAGGAAAAAGGGGGAGGCTTGCAAGCCGAAGAACACCATCCCATCCGTGAAGCACGTGCGTGGCAGCATCATGTTGTGGGGGTGCTTTGCTGCAGGAGGGTCTGGTGCACTTCACAAAACAGATCATGAGGATGGGAAATTATGTGGATATATTGAAGCAACATCAAGACATCCGTCAAAAAGTTCAAACTTGCTCGCAAATGGACAATGACCCCAAGCATACTTCCAAAGTTGTGGCAAAATGGCTTAAGGACAACAAAGTCAATGTATTGGAGTGGCCATCACAAAATTCTGACCTAAATCCTATAGAAAATATGTGGGCAGAACTGAAAAGCGTGTGCGAGCAAGAAGGCCTAAAAACCTGACTCAGTTACACCAGAACGGTCAGGAGGAATAGGGCAAAATTCACCCAACTTATTGTGGGAAGCTTGTGGAAGACTACCTGAGACATTTAAACAATTTAATGGCAATGCTACCAAATACACCCAATTAGTATGTAAACTTCTGACACACTGGGAATGTGATCCAAGAAAAAAAAGGAGTCTACTATTATTCTGACATTTCACATTCTTTAATTTAGGTATATTGTTAGGTATACTGCACCTTGAGCTATAAACATAAGCATTTGATGCACCTGTGTTAACATCTGCTAAATATGTGTATGCGACCAATAACATTTGATTTCATTTCATTTGAGGGGAAGAGTGGGTACTTGCATTATTCCCACCCAAACATATTTTTGACATGCATGTCTGTCCAGCAGGGGGAGCTCTAGAATGTGATGAAATGGTGAAAAATAAGCTATTAAGAACACTGCAAAGTGTAATAAGGTGAAGGTTTAACAATGCCTATGTTTACTGTCACTGACAACCTCTGAAAGCTGCCAGATGTTTTTGCTGTAATATGCCCAAATGTATTTGAGGAAGTACTTCCACTATCCCTTTGATCATGATCACCATGACCTGAGGTGGTATTTTAAATGCCCATTTTTCTATCTGAGCATGAACCATCTGAGCTGATGCAGGGAGGATCATTTTTTAAGATTGCAAAGCAGAGAGAAAATAGGTTATTTCGATTATTTTGTGTAGCCATATTCTGACAGCTGAGCTTGGTCACAGATTGTCAGCAATGGGTTGCCAGTGTACACTCTGGAAGCAATCTGTGACACCCATGCCTGCACCCAGACAGGGGCACAGACACACATAATCTGCAGAAGTGCTTGGTAAGAATAAGTAGAAGGCAGTAAGAGAACACAACCTCTTCTACATAGTGTGTATATGTGGGTGCATTATTCCCACCCAAACATATTTGTATTTTTCTATGTGTGTGAGTATCTGTCTGCCTGTCTGCCTGCCAGAGGTCTAAGTGAGAGAATAGATTTGTTGATTCAAATCAATCCAAAACAGCCAGGAAAAATTGAGTGGTGTTTAAACTCATCCGCTGAGACGGTTTGTGTTCTCATCAATATCGTTAGCCATACTGCAACGATCTCAACATCGTCAAGTATCATTTCTTCTCACTGAAAAACTATTGAGACCTCAGACATATAAATGCGGAATTCAGATTGCATTTTGGAAGACTCATTTTAAGGGTGAACAAAAAAAGCTCCAGGGCAAGAAATCGTTCTCCAACAGAATTTGTTATATGTTGACTATTTCATACCTTAGTATTGTTTAGCTGGGCCAGTCCGGTGCAGGCGTTAGCGAGCAAGAAGTCCCCACTGAGAACGGCCATCTTGTTTCCAAACTGCATGTCCTTCAGGGGTCCGTCTGAGTTGGTCCACTCCTTGAGGTTGACAATCCCACGGTGCACCAGGAAAGCCGTGTGGATGAGCTCTGTGATTTCAGCCAGGTTCCGCTGGCTGCAGAGGAGAAAAACACATTTTATGACATCAATAAAACATCCAATTTAACACATACAGTGAGCTACAAAGGTATTGGACAGTGACACATTTTGTTGTTTTGACTCTGTACTCCAGCAATTTGGATGTAAATATGATACGAGGTTAAAAGGTTACTTTGGGATTTTGGCATTGAGGCCCTTATCTACTTCCCTAGTCAGATGAACTAAGGGATACCATTTTTATGTCTCCAGTATGAAGCAAGTTAAAGGTAGTTTCATGAGCCAATACTAACTAGCGTTAGAGCAATAACTAGATGTCTGTGGGTATCTGCTTTAATTTGAGGGTATTTTCATCGATATCGGGTGAACCATTAAGAAATTAGAGTACTCTTTGTACATTGTCCCCCCATTTTAGGGGACCAAAAGTTACAGCCACACACATATCATACCCCCAAAACATCCTAACCTCTCACCATTACAATAAGAGGGGAGGTTAGCATATCTATTTGTGCATCTAACTTTCTCACTCAGAATTATTTAAAATCAGAGTAGCTTCCACATCCATGTAGAAGTGTTTAGAAACATATTATATTCTTATTTACATTAAAAGTGACTCCAAAATGACCACACATTATTTACTATTCATTTCTATTGGGCACAAAATAAATCAGAAACACAACCAAAACAAACATCCAACCAATATAGTCAATATTTATGTAGTCATTGCGTGCAATGAATATGGGATCAAATACTACTTTAATACACATAAGTGAATTTGTTCCAATACTTTCAGTCCCCTAAAATGGGCGGGGGGACTATGGAGAAAAAAAAATGCTGTAATTTCTACATTTCTAAAGCTGAGGAGTGGCTGACAGTCTGTACTTTAACCTCAGTCATTGTATTATTTCAAATCAAAAACAACAAAATGTGGCACTTTCCCAATACTTTTGTAGCTCATTATATTTCACATTCACTTCTACGAAAGCATGTATCAACAATGGTAAAGATCAAAAGTGCAAATTATAGGGTGTCTTATCAAAAACACACCAATGACTAATTGTGTAGACAATCGTCTAAGAAAACCAATGGTCCAGACCTCATGTCTCGATCATAATCCATGCATGGCCAGAATTAGGGTGAGTAAATCAATAGAGGTCAGACGGGGAAATAAGTGGTAGAAAGGAATTATCAGGGAAATTACATCGTGTCAGGATTATGTGCTAGTATTAAGGTTACTAGCTACCTGACAGGCTCACTTTCGCATTGAACTCGTCATATTTCTTCTCGAATCGGAAGGATATCGATTTTGAGACATGACGTAGTATTTTAGTATATTAATTTGAAATTCCTGTTAGTTTTCGAAGATTTCTCACAAAAACAAACTTAACTCTGAGCATATAAGAAAGCTTTTTATTTTCAAAGTCTTTCATTTAATTTCGCTCTGTCATGATAATGTTAGTTTTTTTCGACCCGCTGATACAACCAACAACTTTGAAGACAACCACAAAATGTAAAATCCTTAATTTTTCAGAGAAGATTTTTAAATAGATTTTATATAACCTGGAGAGAAAAAAGATTACCATTTTGAGAAAAAAAAATAAGCCTTAACTCAGTGCCATTCTTGATTACCATAAAAAAAGATGCTCAACTGGTTTTTCAACAGAGCTTTTGAACTTGGCCTGAGGAAGCCTATAATCAAATGTTGATTCATTCATTGCGGGTGGATAATTACGTCCCTCTCCATATGGGCTGAGCCTGCCAGGGCGAGACAGACAGGGGGATCTGTCTGTGGAGGGAGCCAGGGATGGGTGCACTGATGGCCACTTAGGACCATCTTTCAGCCAGTGTGAAACCGTCCTGATAAGACATTTCAATTCCAGTCTGTCAATTCTAGTTGTTCCTGCCCATACTACGCCGTATAGCCTGACACATACGTGCTTTGTCTAACGGCAGGTAATTGCATGTTCTACAGTTGCTCAGAGAGAGTTGTTATTAAAATGCAATAATGTAATTTATTTCTCTGCTCAATCATATCTATTGTCCCCCTTCTGTGGAAAGGCAATGTCTTTCATTTCAATCCCTGACACTGCATTGATGTTATTGTTAACACACACAGGATTCAATTGTGTTGCTGTAAACGTTTTAACAGGCAATTCAAGTTAGGGATGAAAATGACAGCCTAAATGTTGAACAATTGATCTAATTTAACAAGATGTAATTAAAGACCTTACATTCAAAATAGGCCTATTTGATTATTGGATTCAACATTTTAAAACAGTTTAATAATTTATATGTTCATACTCCCTACATCAAATGGTAACCTTGGTACAAATATATGAGACAAATACCAAACACATTGTTACTGCAGCAAAAGAAAAAAGCAGGATATTGAGAACATCCTGTACCAATGCAGCTAAATAATAACGTTGGCACTAGGAGCTATTCTGACGATATTCACCACTCCTCCCACCCCACCCTAGGACCCCTACAGAATCCTCGCCCCTTCTCTGCCTTAGATCTACAACTCATGATAAGCAGCGTCTTCGCCAGGAGAGGAAAAAGAGGACTTGTGTATAAATAGCTTCGGCACCCGGTTGCATAGCAACTGATGCCATCTCGCTGAGGCATTCCCGCCCCTAACACGCCCATTGTCCTGAGTGTTCTGTTCCATTTTCCTCCCTCTACAGGGTCCCCATTACCCTGCAATACAGCTGTGTATCTGGCCTCTCTCTCTCTCGGTCGGTCTTTGTCACTCTCTCTGCTTCTGTCTTTCTCTCTCCATCTCTCCGATTCAGTACAGCTCTGGCCCGCTCTCTGTGTTTAGTTCCCTGGTGAGCCATCAGTATTGGGCACTGGAGTGGGAGACATTTTACAAATGCTGGCTGTCAGAAGGGGGGGGAGAACATTCCCCTAGAGGTATCAATCAATCCCCCCCATCAGTGCTCCGGCCCAGGTGCTAATGAGCCCACCCTTTGACAGGGAAGCGGGGGTGAGACAGAAGGAGAGAGAGGAAAAGGGGGGTTGTGGTACAGAAAGAGTGAAAGGAGCAAATGAGGTGACCCAGCAGAGATTTCTCTGAGTGTGCGTATGTGTGGACGTGTCCCCACAAGAATAGTAAACAAACACTAATTTGACCAACTGGGGACATTTTGTTAGTCCCCACAATGCTATTTCTAGGGGGTTTAGGGTTAAGGTTAGAATTAGTGTTGGGGTTAGGAGCTAGGGTTAGGTTTAGTGTGTGTGTCTACACACATGATTGTGTATGCAAATGCAAAGGTCAGTGAGTACAATACAATAGTTAGTCATCATGAGTCACGACACATGACATAGAAGGCACGAGGTCATGAAACTGGATGCAACATCTTGCATTATTTTTTTTTTCTTTTCATTTTACCTTTATTTAACTAGGCAAGTCAGTTAAGAACAAATTCTTATTTTCAATGACGGCCTAGGAACAGTGGGTTAACTGCCTGTTCAGGGGCAGAACGACAGATTTGTACCTTGTCAGCTCGGGGATTCGAACTTGCAACCTTTCGGTTACTAGTCCATGAGTAGTGTAACTTCAAAAAATAATGATGTAGAGGTTGTGTAGAGGTTGTGTATACTTTAAGCCAGTAGCTTTAAAAGTAGCACTCAAGAGCCAAAAAGGGTATCTGAACAGTGCGCACGATGTCACATACAGTGCCTTCAGAAAGTATTCACACCCCATGACTTTTTCCACATTTTTGGGGGTTAGTGTGATTCAAATGGATTTCATTGTAGTTTCTTGTCAATGATCTACACAAAATACTCTGTGAAAGTGGGAAAAAAATCTAACAAAATGTATGAAAAATAAAACACTAATATACAATTTCTTGCTTAGATAATGATTAAAACCGCTGAGTCAATACATGTTAAAATCACCTTTGGCAGCCATTACAGCTGTGAGTCTTTCTGGATAAGTCTATGAGATTTGCACACCTGGATTGTACAATATTTACCCAATATTACTTAAAGAATTCAAGCACTGCCAAGTTGGTTGTTGATCATTGCTATACAGCCATTTTCAAGTCTTGCTGAAGATTTTCAGGACAATTTAAGTCAAAACTGTAACTAGGCCACTCAGGAGCATACACTACCGTTCAACGCTGTGTACTACTCCCTTCACAGAACAGCACAAACGGGCTCTAACAAGAATAGAAAGAGTGGGAGGCCCCGGTGCACAACTGAGCAAGAGGTCAAGTACTTTAGAGTGTCTAGTTTGAGAAACAGATGCCTCATAAGTCCTCAACTGGCAGCTTCATTAAATAGTACCCACAAAACACCAGTCACAACGTCAACAGTGAAGAGGCGACCTCGGGATGCTGACCTTCTAGGATGAGTTCCTCTGTCCAGTGTCTGTTCTTTTGCCTATCTTTTATTTTTATTGGACAGTCTGAAATATGGATTTTTCTTTGCAATTCTGCCATGTTTTTTTCCTCTAGGATTTTGCCTGTACTTGGAGTTTTTTAGGATAAAAAGAAACAGAATGGAGCCATAGTCCTTGCCAATGATAAGCATGCCCATAACATGATGCAGCCACCACCATGCTTAAATATGTTCTCGGTGATGTGTTGTGTTAGATATGCCCCAAACATAATGCTTTGTATTCTGGACAAAAAGTTCATATTTTTGCCATATTGGAAACAGTATGCATGGTTTAATATTTGTATTATTATATATTTATTTTATATATTGTGGAGAAACTACAATGTTGTTCCATCCTCAGTTATCCCCTATAGAGGTCGAACGATTAATCGGAATGGCCGATTAATTAGGGCCGATTTCAAGTTTTCATAACAATCGGAAATCGGTATTTTTGGACACCGATTTGGCCATTTTTTAAAACACTTTTATTTTATCTTTATTTAACTAGGCAAGTCAGTTAAGAACACATTCTTATTTTCAATGACGGGCTAGGAACGGTGGGTTAACTGCCTCGATCATGGGGCAGAACGATAGATTTTCACCTTGTCTGCTCGGGGGATTCAATCTTGCAACCTTACAGTTAACTAGTCCAACGCTCTAACCACCTGCCTCATTACACTCCATGAGGAGACGGCCTACTGCATTTGCGTAACAGGCAAAGGTAAGTTGCTAGCTAGCATTAAACTTATCTTATAAAAAACAATCAATCATAATCACTAGTTAACTACACATGGTTGATGATATTACTACTTTATCTAGCGTGTCCTGCGGTGCATATAATCGATGCGGTGCGTATCTTTGCTCCAATGTGTACCTAACCATGAACATCAATGCCTTTCTTAAAATCAATACACGGAAGTATATATTTTTAAACCTCCATATTTAGCTAAAAGAAATCCAGGTTAGCAGGCAATATTAACCAGGTGAAATTGTGTCACTTCTCTTGCGTTCATTGCACGCAGAGTCAGTGTATATGCAACAGTTTGGGCCGCCTAATTTGCCAGAATTTTACGTAATTATTACATAACATTGAAGGTTGTGCAATGTAACAGGAATATTTAGGCTAATGGATGCCACCCCTAACGGTTCTGTATTTCACTGAAAGTGGTAGGCAGCAGCAGGCTCATAAGCATTCATTCAAACAGCACTTTCGTGCGTTTTGCCAGCAGCTCTTCGTTGTGCGTCAAGCATTGCGCTGTTTATTACTTCAAGCCTATCAACTCCCGAGATTGGGCTGGTGTAACCGATGTGATATGGCTAGCTAGTTAGTGGGGTGCACGCTAATAGCGTTTCAAACATCACTCGCTCTGAGACTTGGAGTGGTTGTTCCCCTTGCTCTGCATGGGTAACGCTGCTTCGAGGGTGGCTGTTGTTGTGTTCCTGGTTCGAGCCCAGGGAGGAGCGAGGAGAGGGACGGAAGCTATACTGTTACACTGGCAATGCTAAAGTGCCTATAAGAACATCCAATAGTCAAAGGTATATGAAATATAAATGGTAATGAGAGAAATAGTCCTATAATTCCTATAATAACTACAACCTAAAACGTCTTACCTGGGAATATTGAAGACTCATGTTAAAAGGAACCACCAGCTTTCATATGTTCTCATGTTCTGAGCAAACAACTGAAACGTTAGCTTTCTTACATGGCACATATTGCACTTTTACTTTCTTCTCCAACACTTTGTTTTTGCATTATTTAAATCAAATTGAACATGTTTCATTATTTATTTGATGTATTTTATTAAGTTAAAATAAGGGTTCATTCAGTATTGTTGTAATTGTCATTATTACAAATACATATTTTTTTATCATTATTATTATTTATTTATTTTTTATTAAAATTGGCCGATTAATCGGTATCGGCGTTGAAAAATCATAATCGGTTGACCAGGGTGAAATCCCTTAGTGGTTTCCTTATATATATATATAAAAAAAATTTGCTACTGATTTAGGAAGGGTGCCGATATCTTTGTAGTGACTGGGTGTATTGACATCATCCAAAGTGAATTAATAACTGCATCATGCTCAAAGGGATATTCAATGTCTGCTTTTTGATTTGTTTTACTCATCTACCAATAGGTGCCCTTCTTTGCGAAACATTGGAAAACCTCCCTGGTTTTTGTGCTTGAATCTGTGCTTGAAATTCACTGCTCAACTGAGGGATCTCACAGATAATTGTATGTGTGGGGTACAGATATGGGGTAGTCATTTAAAAATCATGTTAAAAGCAATTATTGCACACAGAGTCCATGCAACTTATTTGACTTGTTGACCACAGTTATTTAGGCCATAACAAAAGGGTTGAATACTTGACTCAAGACATTTCATCTTTTCATTTTGTGAAACACATTTCAGCAAAAAAATATGTTCATCAAATGACAGACAGATGTCAGTCAGTTAATTTGTATTTTTGTAAAAACAATGCATGGCAATTATAATTCTGTTAATCATAGTAGGATTGTAGCCAGCTACACTTCATAATGTTAATCTTCCATTTTAAAGGAGAAAAAAACTTTTTTTTTTGTAAAAGCATTTTCTTTCCTTTTCTGCATGACAAACGAAGAATCCTGACCCCTGGACTAAAATAATTGGTTATTTAACAAAATGCTTCATTAGATTGTAACTTCCCTATCGTAGCCACCAGCTGACAGCGAACATACACTCCCCTCTGTATTTATTTGGAAAGTGTAGCTAAAATGTTTAATTTGGCTCTATACTCACTTTGGATTTGAAATCAAATGTTTCATCTGAGGCAACAGTACAGCATGTGACCTTTTATTTGAAGGTATTTGTCACACAACTTTGTTTTACGTTTAGAAATAAAAGCACTTTGTATCTATTAATACTTTAATGTAAATGTATACACTGGAAAATTATACTTATATTTACATCAAATACACTATTTCCTTGGAAGTTGAGTATTGGGTATATATAGCATATGATTACATTACGTGATGAATGATTATCACTGGCAATCAACAGTTAATGTTGCCCAGATTACCCAATATCATGGAATACGTGTGTGAACGTTTATAAAGACAAAAGTCGGACGGACACATGTAATTATTTGATTTTGATGGATGGTTGACATGATAACAAAAAGTTAGGTCAATATTTTCTTATCTAAAAAGTGGATGAACGTTTGATTCCCTATAGATTTCTCGAGCGCGTAAAAAGTTAGTGTTGTGCCAACAGGATAAAGATGGACTCGCGCCTGTTAAAAGCCTTATAGCCTACTGCGCAATTTATATTCCTTTTTTTTAACACGCCAGCGACACAATTTAAAAAATAAACGGTCGTGAGCAGAGTGTTTCTGATCGTGTTGACAATACATTTGTGTCCCTCTATTTATTATGATATGTTACATATGCATTTGTGGATGTCCATTATTAATTTCGCATGTGATGTGTTACGAATTCCAATGCGTACAATACAGTGTTACGAATTTGTACGTGCAGTTTCACAATGAAAGCGACGAGCGCACAACTCACAATCACTAAATATTTTAAACCAAGGCTACGATTACAGAGTTCTCCCGCCCGCCTGCCCCTCTAGAAACTACTTTCTCAAAACTAAGGATTCAAAATCACGTTGTGTTATTTTACACACACGATCAAGTTACTCTCTCTACTCGATGCTTTACTCATCTTTTTCTGAACCACTCTACCAATTTGTAGCCTATGTCCTTTCATCATACAGTACCAGTAAAAACTTGACACTTTCTCATTTCAGGATTTCTTTATTTTTACTATTTTTTACATCAAAACTATGAAATAACACATATGGAATCATGTAGTAGCCAGTGTTAAATCAAAATATATTTCATATTTGAGATTCTTCAAAGTTGCCACCCTTTGCCTTTTTATTTGACCTTTATTTTACTAGGCAAGTCAGTTAAGAACAAATTCTTACTTTCAGTGATAACCCACTGTTCCTAGGCTAACTGCCTTGTTCAGGGGCAGAACGACAGATTTGTACCTTGTCAACTCGGGGATTCAATCTTGCAACCTTTCAGTTACTAGGCCAATGCTCTAACCACTAGGTTACGCTGCCGCCACAATGACAGACTTGATGACAGCTTTGCACACACTTGGCATTCTCTCAACCAGCTTCATGAGGTAGTCACCTGGAATGCATTTCAATTAACAGTTGTGCCTCATTAAAAGTTAATTTGTGGAATTTATTGTTCTTAATCTGTTTGAGCCCATCAGTTGTGTTGTGAAAAGTTAGGGATGGTATACAGAAGATAGGGCTATTTGGTAAATGACCAAGTCTATATTATAGCAAGAACAGCTCAAATAAGCAAAGAGAAATGACCGTTCATCATTACGTTAAGACATGAAGGTCAGTCAATCCGGAACATTTCAAGAACTTTGAAAGTTTCTTCAAGTTCAGTCGCAAAAACCATCAAGCACCATGACGAAACTAGCTCTCATGAGGACAGCCACAGGAAAGGAAGATCCAGAGTTACCTCTGCTGCAGAGGATACGTTCATATTACAGTCCAAACGAATGCATCACAGCGTTCAAGTAACAGACACATCTCAACATCAACTGTTCAGAGACTGCGTGAATCAGGCCTTTATGGTCAAATTGCTGCAAAGAAACCACTACTAAAGGACACCAGTAAGAAGAGGAGACTTGCTTGGTCCAAGAAACACGAGCAATGGACATTAGACCGGTGGAAATCTGTACTTTGGTCTAATGAGTCCAAATTTGAGATTTTTGGTTCCAACTGTCATGTCTTTGTGAGACACAGAGTAGGTGAACGGATGATCTCCAGGTGGTGTGATAGTAGGTGGTGGTGTGTTGGTGCTTTTCTGGTGACACTGTCAGTGATTTATTAAGAATTCAAGGCACACTTAACCCGCATGGCTTCCACAGCATTCTGCAGCGATACGCCATCCCATCTGGTTTGCACTTAGTGGGATTAACATTTGTTTTTCAACAGGACAATGACAAGCAGCCAACAAGTGCTCAGCATGTGCAAACACCTTAAAGACTATTGGAAAAGCATTCCTCATGAAGCTGGTTGAGAGAATGCCAAGAGTGTGCAAAGCAGTCATCAAGGTGGCTACTTTGAAGAAACTCAAATATATTTTGATTTGTTTAACACTTTTGGTTTCCACATGATTCCATGTGTTATTTCATAGTTTGGATGTCTTCACTATTATTCCACAATGTAGAAAATAATAAAAAATAAAGAAAAACAAAACCTCTTGAATGAATAGGTGCTTTTGACTGCTACTGTATTTCTGAACAGCTAAAATAAATAAAACAATTGGTGGTGACTTGAACGAACCTTCCCAAAAATATATATGAAGGCTATTTGTATTTTAACAGATATTGGGGCAAAACTATCAGCGTTTGTGATGTAATCATTATAGTTATATTCCCAGAGTTGCTAAAAAAAAGAACTCTGCCTCCCAATAGCCAATGGTTGCCCATTAAAATCACTATTGACTCTGTCTTGCTTGTTAATATAATTTGTATATAGCTTGCCTAAATAGCTGTATGTAGGCTAACTCCCCTTCTGAAAAAATTACATGAAATCTCTAGACTGCCTGTTATGTCATGCTTGCACTCCCCGAGTGGCGCAGCGGTCTAAGGCTCTGCATCTGAGTGCTAGAGGTGTCACTACAGACACCCTGGATCGATTTAAGGCAGATTGGGAGTCCATAGGGCGGCGCACAATTGTCCCAGCGTCGTCCGGGTTTGGCCAGTGTAGGCCGTCATTGTAAATAAGAATTTGTTCTTAACGGACTTGCCTCGTTAAAATAAAAAATAAAATGTTTGATTTGATCACTGTTACAACAGTTACAACAGTTCTTCGAACAGGCGGCAGGGGAGTCAGAGTGAGTGAGCACAGCTGAATGGACTGAAGGAAGCACGCAGCGGATCCTGCACATGCACAGAAATCTCTTTAGTCCAAAACTTCCAGGTTCCAGAAAATCAGGAACCACAGCCACTCCAAATATTTTATGCATTCAATGTACTGCTAGGTTTTCTCCGCCAGGAAAAGATGAATGGTGTACTATGCATGTATGAACCCTACATTGCCACGTCGAGTCCAAAACATCATATTTTTTTTAAATACAGTAGTTTCAAGATGCCGTTCATTCTCTTTAATCTGAATAGTTGGTCATGTCAATAGCTGGTGTCTTAATCTTACCAAATGATTAACCATGGACAAGTCAGACTGTAAGCATATTAATTTCAGACACCCCACAATATCCTCTCCACCCACCCTGCTTGACAGACTCCCTCACTGATCCTATAGTAGAGGCAGTGCTGCTTGCCAGCTCGGAGAAAAGGGGCCATTCAGACACCCAGCGCATCACCTGCCAAACACAACAGCGACTTCTGGTAACCACCTGGCAAGGTTGTAGAGTGATCTTCACACAGAATTCCCTCTTCTGGGCAACATTCTGTGTATGTGCGGTGTGCTTGTGTGAGTGTGCGAGTGGATGTCGTCATCAGAAAATAACACATAAATTGGAGCTGGTGTGTGTGGGTGCTGTCAGATCAGGAGCAATGACAAGCATTTTCCTGTCTTTTCACCAAGTCAGTGGTAATAAAGGAAAGGAGTTAAGGAAAGGAAGATAGAGGAATGTGAAGACAAAGCCCCAGAGAGGCGTGTTTACCTGGGGTAGATGCCACTGACCATGTCCTGGGGGAGGAGGTCTGAGGCTATGTGCTGGCTGGGACCGGCTGCCTTGGACATCAGTAGGACGACCAGACCCCTCATCTGAAGGTTGTTTCTACTGTCATAGACGAAGCCCCTGAGAAGAGGGACAAGCATCAATTACACATTCATTGTTGGGTAAGGTTGATTTAGAAAATGTGGGAATACACTGTTTCATACACAAATCAGGCAGCCCTTGTGCCAAATCTAGACGTTGAATAAATTGAACATTTGTTCGCTCCCACACATTTAAAGAAATGTCCTTCGGGAGTAAGAAAAAAATGAACATATATTTTCATCATTCAAAAAATCCATTCTGACAAGCAGGGAATTGACTTGGGATGGCAGGCTAAGTAAGCAACCTCTTAACAATGACACAGAAAATGGCCAGTAATTGTATGGAAATGAGATGTGGTGCAACTATGCTAATGAGACTGTGTGTAGCTTTCACCACCTCTCTCCAGGGGTGCCCCAAAAATCCCTTTATTCCCTCTCACATCATGGCTAAGCAAACAAAATGGCTAATTGCTGCTTCATGGGGGTGACGCATAGAGAAAGGTCAACACACTCATGAAGACAACTGCTTTTCAAGATCATTAATTCAGCTGCATTGCCAAAGGGTATTTGGGCTACATCATTGCAAATAGTGGAGGGGCTTTTTATTCAGTCAAGAGCTCTGCGTTAGATAAACATTTTCAGTAGCTGAAATGCCAGACAAACTTTTTTTAATTGCTAGGGGAAAGTGTCCACCTGAGAGCACAACTATGGGGAGGCAAGGGAATAACTTGATTTGCCATTTGTGAAAATGTGTCATTGAATGGACCTTAGAATATTGCTCCACTACTCCATGTTTGTTGGTGGACCCCACTCTTTGATGGAAACAAATATACATCTCAGAGTAGCTTTAAATAAGCAAGCTTTGAAGTCATTTACAAAATAGCCTCCAACACACTACTCAGCAAATTGGATGTAGTCTATCACAGTGCCAATCATTTTATCACTAAAGCCCCATATACTACCCACCACTGCGACCTGTATGCTTTCGTTGGCTGGTCCTCACTACATTGGGGCGGCGGGTAGCCTAGTGGTTAGAGTGTTGGACTAGTAACCGAAAGGTTACAAGATCCAATCCCTGAGCTGACAAGGTAAAAATCTGTTAACCCACTGTTCCTAGGCCGTCATTGAAAATAAGAATTTGTCCTTAACTGACTTACATTTACATTACATTTAAGTCATTTAGCAGACGCTCTTATCCAGAGCGACTTACAATTTAGCTGAACTGTCTTGACAATAGATCTGGAAACCAGAGAGGAAAACAGCTATTTTTTTTAGTAAAAAAATAAAATAAAATCAGATGAGGCACAATTTACACCCCCATCAATATAAGACTGCCCCCCCCCCCCTCCCCCTATTCATCATTAACCCACTCTGTTGATCCCGACCACTCATACGAGACAATTTCAGACATTATACACAATTAGGAATAGACCCAATTGACGGACTCTCGGTCCCTCTTCGAAACGGCACAACTATGCTGCCACCGTCTCAGTGAACCAAATGGGTTGGTGGTTTTAGCTACGGTTAACCACTATAGCTTCCGCTCGCCAGCCAAAATGCTGCAGTACAGTGTGTTCGTGAGGGGAACGTAGCTTTTCTCGGAGAAATCCAGGAAATCCAGGACTTGCCTAGTTAAATAAATAAAAATATCCATCACCAAACCCACTGGCTCCAGGTCATCTATAAGTCTTTGCGAGGTATTGCCCTGCCTTATCTCAGCTCACTGGTCACCATAAAAACACTCACCCATAGCACGCGCTCCAACAGGCATATTTCACTGGTCATCCCCAAAGCCAACACCTACTTTGGCCACCTCTCCTTCCAGTTCTCTGCTGCCGCCAATGACTGGAACGAATGGCAAAAGTCACTGAAGCTGGAGACTTATATCTCCCTCACTAACTTTAAGCATCAGCTGTCAGAGCAGCTTACTGTACCTGTACACAACCCATCTGTAAATAGCCCACCCAACTACCTCATCCCCCCCCTCCCCCATCCCTATTGCACCCCAGTATCTCTACTTGCACATCGTCATCTGCATCTCTATCACTCCAGTATTAATGTTAATTTGTAATTATTTCAGCATTATGGACTATTTATTGTCTTACCTCCGTAATCTTACTACATTTGCACAAACTGTGTATAGATTTTTCTATTGTGTTATTGACTATACGTTTGGTCGCAGTTGTAAATGAGAATTTGTTCTCAACTGGCCTACCTGGTTAAATAAAGGTTAAATAAAAAAAGAGACTACTGATTCATTAAAAGACCAAACCATATCGATCAGCTGTGGCACAACATGCAGTTCAAGCAGAGCTGCAAGTCTAGCACTGGTCTTGCCACTCTGGAGATAAAATATATGTGGTCCCAGGGGAGCGCTTAGACAGAGCACATCTAATCCTGTCCCCAGGGTGCCCCCTGTGCCATGAATCACACTCTCGTTAGAGCCCCGAGTAGACACCGAGCACCGCCCACTCTGCTCGAGCCCAGACACCAGCGTCCACAAGACAGTCTCCCTCCCCCTGACCCAGCCCTGCACCACAGGGAGGGGAGAGAGATGGGGAGAGGGAGCGAGGCAGAGGAGGGGAAGAAAGAGACAGACAGAAAATGAAGGGAGAGCAAACGGCAGAGGAAGAAGAGAGAGACGGGCAGGGAGAGGGGAATGGAGAGAAATAAAAAAGGGAGATGATAGGAGATACGGTAAGTGCAATAGATAAGCGAGGAAAGTGACACGTCTAATTGGATCTGTTAAATCCAATGGACCCTAACGAAAACCATCACATGAAATAATGTAAGTTCTGGTCTGATACCATTACGAACACTGGAAAGTAACAAAAAGAACAGCATGTAGCCTAGGTGAACCACAACAGATTCAGAGATTGAGTTTTTAATAGTCACATGTACAGGGTTTCAGGTGTGATTGCAGAGTACAGTGAACATTTTAGGCTCCGAGCTTCAACATGCAGGACCAAGTGAAATAAAACAATGAAAATGGTAATAATAAAAAAAACTACAATATAAATAGCACTATGCACACACATAACAACTGTAGCAGTGATGAATAAATAAAACGTCCATTAGGGTGGAGGCAGAGTAAAGACTGTTGAAGGGGTGGGGTGGAATGACCATAGGGGGAGCAGCATGACCAGAGAGGGTGTGGGGACCAAGTGAAATAAAAACAAAAATGACTAAACATTTTTTATGTTTTACTCTAATATACATATTAACAACGGTGATGAATGTCATTGAGGTGGGAGCAGAGTGAAAGTCAGTTTGGTGGGGGAAGGGGGGGGTAGCTGACTAGGGTTGGCTATTCAGCAGCCTGATGGTAGAAACTATTAGTCAGTCTTCCAGTTTTTGTCATGATGCTCCTGTACTACCCGCGTCTGATCGATTGAAGCTGGGAGAACAGGGCATGGTTTGGGTGGCTGTGATCCCTGATGATCTTCTTGGCCTTCCTGCGACACCTGGTGTTGATGGGGGCGTGTCCAGCCTAGATCCTCCTGAAGTTCACAATCAGCTCCTTGCTGACATTGAGGGAGAGGTTGTTTACCTGGCATCAAGCCGTCAGAGTGCCTACCTCCTCTCTGTAGGCCGCCTCATCGCTGTTGGTAATCAGGCCTACTACTGTCATGTCAGCGAACTTCATGATGGAGTTGGAACTGTGGGAGGCCATGCAGTCGTGGGTATACAGGGAGTACAGGAAGCGCACCCTTGTGGGGCACCCGTGTTGAGAATCTGTGTCGAGGAGGTAATGTTGCCTACCTTCACCCCATGGGTGCGGCCCGTCAGGATATCCAGGATTCATTTACATAGGGAGGAGTTCAGACCCAGGGCTGTGAGCTTTGTAAAGCGCTTATAGGGTACCAAGGTATTGAAGGCTGAGATGTAGTCAATGCACAGCATTCTCACATATGCATTCCTTTTGTCCAGGTGGGTAAGGGCAGTGTGCAGTACAATGACAATTCTGTTGTCCGTGGATCTGTCAAGGCGGTAGGCAAATTGGAGAGGGTTGAGTGCATTGGCGAGAGAGGAGGGGATATGGTCTTTGACTAGCCTCTTGAAGCACTTTATGTAACCAAAATATATGTATTCAAAAGGTAAAAACTGACATTACGAGGGGTGACATTACACTGGAATTCCTATAGCTTTCAATTAAACAACGGCAACCACACCAAAAATGTCTGCCTATGGCGACTGGCCAAGTCTGCAGCCTGAAGATGACAAATGATTAATATGCATGCCAGTCTCTACACCATGGCAAATCAATCAATCATAATCCCCCTCCTGCAAAGGGGTGGGGCTGGGATGAGTGCTGGAAGAGAGATGGGTCAATGTCATTTTAATGGGTAGGACTACATGTTAGCCACCATTTATTACAGTGCTCTTTGAATCTTATCTACCGGTCCTCTACCTAGACCTGCACAATTATTCAAATGTATCGCATGTAGGCCTAGTGGCCTGTTTTTGGGGTAAAGCAGCAATAACCATTTCTTAGGTGAGTGCACAACCACTGAAGCCTTAAGCACTTAAAAGTAACATTTGGATAAACTCTTAGTGTACAAAATAGGATTTGACATCTACCTCTAAATATTTCCTGAAACCCTAAATGTGACACAAAAAAAGCAGGACAAAACTGCAAGCCACTTGATGAGAAAAGTCTAACTGTGTCAAGGTCTTTCCCTGCTACAAAGTGAAAGTTCATTTTTCCCGCATGGCCACACTAACTCCAGACTTTGGGCAAAGTTAGCTGAGCTGCATTTTTTAGAATGAAAGGAAAGGGAAAACCGAAACACAACTCCACAAGGGTCTGCCTGTCTGCTATTGTGGATATTTTTATCTGCGCCGCGTCTTGGGCAGAGACACAGTAGGAAATAGGAACCAGCCAACCCAAGCTGACAGTGAGGAGTCAGACTGTCAGAGGTCCACTTCACCCCCGCACTACAACACCCAAATGGATTGTCATATCAGATTTAGGTGTATAGGTTATTACACCCTTGAGCTACAGTTTCCAACACACTCTGCAATGGCGGGATTGGATTCCAGCACTATCATTCCATGTCCCTGTCCTTATTTCTTACAGTGAGGAGCCATTCATCCCCAATGAAGAGAGATGGCACTGGAGGGTAATCCAACTACAGTGCATTCGGAAAGTATTCAGACCCCTTTATCCACGTTTTGTTACGTTCGACATATTTTAATGTATTAAATACGTTTTCCCCCTTCATCAATCCTAAACACAATTCCCCATATTGACTAAGAAAACAGGTTTAGACATATTTGCAAATATATTAAAAATAAAAACAAAAATACCTTATTTACATGAGTATTCGGACCCTTTGCTATGAGACTTGAAATTTAGCTCAGGTGCATTCTGTTTCCATTGATCATCCTTGAGATGTTTCTACAACTTGATAGTCAACTTGTGGTAAATTAAATTGATTGGACATGATTTGGAAAGGCACACATCTGTCTATATAAAGGTCCCACAGCTGAAAAAAATCTAACCATGAGGTCAAGGGAGTTGTCTGTGGAGAGCCGAGACAGGATTGGGTCGAGGCACAGATCTGGGGAAGGGTTCAAAAACATTTCCGCAGCATTGAAGGTCCCCAAGAACACAGTGGCCTCCATTCTTAAATTGAATACGTTTGGAACCACCAGCTTCTTATAGCTGGCCAAACTGAGCAATTTGGGCAAAGGGCCTTGGTCAGGGAGGTGACCAAGAACCCGATGGTCACTCTGACAGAGCTCCAGAGCTCCTCTGTGGAGATGGGAGAACCTTCCAGAAGGACAACCTTCGCTGCACCAATTAGGCCTTTATGGTAGAGTAGCCAGACGGAAGCCACCCCACAGTAAAAGGCACATGACAGCCCGCTTGGAGTTTGCCAAAAAGGCACCTAAGGCCTCGCAGACCATGAGAAACAAGATTCTCTGGTCTGATGAAACCAAGATTGAACTCTTTGGCCCGAATGCCAAGCGTCCCGTCTAGAGGAAACCTGCCATTATCTCCACGGTGAAGCGTGGTGGCAGCATCATGCTGTGGTGATGTTTTTCAGTGGCAGGGACTGAGAGACTAGTCAGGATCGAGGAAAAGATGAACCAAGCAAAGTACAGAGAGAACAGTGTTGGATACCTGATCCAGAGCGCTCAGGACCTCAGACTGGGGTGAAGGTTCACCTTCCAACAGGACAATGACCCTAAGCACACAGTCAAGACAACGCAGGAGTGGCTACGGGTCAAGTCTCTCAATGTCCTTGACCTTGAGTGGCCCAGCCAGAGCCCAGACTTGAACACGATCGAACATCTCTGGAGAGACCCGAAAATAGCTGTGCAGTGACACTCCACATCCAACCCGACAGCGCTTGAGAGGATCTGCAGAGAAGAATGGGAGAAACTCCCCAAATACAGGTGTGCCAAGCTTGAGGCATCATAACCAAGGAGACTCTAGGCTGTAATCGCTGCCCAAGGTGCTTCAACAAAGTCTGAATACTTATGTAAATGTGATATTTCCATTTGTTTTATGTATAAATTAGCAAACGTTTCTAAAAACCTTTTTTGCTTTGTCATTATGGGGTAGTATGTGTGGATTGATGAGGGGGAAATGTAATACATTCTATAATAAGGCTGTAAGTCAAGGGGTCTGAATACTTTCTGAATGCACTCTAATTTAGAGAGGTAAAAAAAAAATAAGATATATTCCCCTGCAATACCTTTGTTGAGGGGTTGGGAGGGTAAATGCTTAAGGGGTCATTTGGTCAAATTCAGCTATGAGGCTTTGTAATTAATCAATTTGAACTAAGTGATAGGTGTACTACAAAATCAAAGTTTTAACATCTAACAGGGGTCAAATGTTTAGATCTGTTAATGTCACTGTCAATGTCACACACTCATTTGGGGTTAATCATTTAACAATCTAAACAGCACAGATTCCATGGGACTTGTCATTTAATTTAAACACATTTAGAGAGATGGAATAATAGAACAAGAAGTTTATTTTGTTTCACCTTTTAGTAGACTACAATTCACTGAAGGAAATTGACCAATATTGGCTTTCTTTTAGTTGTCATACCGTGATCCACATTGCATCATTGCGTCCATTTGATTTGCTGTAGGCTGTTTTTCGAAACAACTTAGCCAATATGTTTTGTTATGTTTACATTTAATCTCAGGCTATTTTTGGGGCTTTGTTACATTTACTGGGTGACACTATTTGTCAGAGGAGGTTACTCTAGTCTACACAACTTTGCAGCCAATACCAGCAGGTACTGTACGAGGAGAATATTTAAATTGCCAGTACAAGCCACAAGGGGGTAGCCACTGTACCCAGCTCACTCCTCTTCAGCTCAGAGAAACAAGAAGACACACCAGCATCTTACTCTGGGAGCAGTAAAAGCAACCATGAAATAAAATAAGAAATTCCAACTTTTCTGATACATAAGGATGGTTAATTATGGGGCTTTGCCTGTGACAACCATCCAGTCAATCACACTTGCTCTCAATACCAGCATCTTTGACACACCTCACCTAGCGTAGACCCCTCAAATTTAACTCTAGACCTGGAAGACAGTTCCACTGCAATTTTGTGTTCCCCTCTAATCAGTGACTGATTTAGACCTGGGACACAAGGTGGCTGCAATTAATTATCAGGTAGTACAGAGAAACAGCAGGCTCTGGATCTTGAAGGGTAAGAATGGAATACCCCTGGCGTAGACTGTGCTGAGGCGCCAGAAACAATGGGTTTTATAATGAAATGTAATTATGATAAAGTAAAAGGAATTGTCCACTCAAAATACAACCTAACATGACAGAGTAGGTGCACCAAATATAGGATCATGGATTGGTCCTCTCAGGTTCTCTGCAAGTAAGAATGTTAAATAAAATTCTATTTGAACTTACACTCTGCCCGATTGTCCGTAGTGTAGGACCTTCAGCTGCTCAAAATTTAAACAAAACCATGTAAACACCTGTGAGACTTCGGTTAGTGTGCATGACACACTGCTCACTGGAAGCCAGCCGCATCAATGTGTCATAGGAAACACCGTCCAGCTGGCAACCGAGTCAGCTTGCATGCACCTAGCCCGCCTCAAGGAGTCGCTAGAGAGTGATGGGACAAGGAAATTCCGACCTGCCAAACCCTCCCCTAACCCGGACAACGCTGGGCCAATTGTGTGCCGCCTCATGGGTCTCTTGGTCATGTCTGGCTGTGCCACAGCTTGGGATCGACCCGGGTCTGTAGTAACACCTCAAAGCACTGTGATGCAGTGCCTTAGACAGCGGTGCCACTCGGGACGCCCATAGGCCCACTTTTTGAAGTAGGTTTAATAATACTTTCCTGTGGATATTTTCTCTCAGATTTCGACCAGAGACTGACCACCAACACCACAGACAATCGGTAGAGTAAGTTTAAATATAATTGTATTCAACATTCGTGACAGACAAGGGACGTTTAGCATTTTTCTATGTAAATGTGCATGGCATTGTCTACATAATTCATCGCCACATTTCTTAACTAACTGCAGCATTGCCTGGTCCCAGATCTGTTTGCATTCATGTCAACTTCCATGACAAGGAGTGCCATGATGGCACACACAAACTGGTACCCAGTAACTGCAGCATGGCTTGGGTCACTAAAAGTGAGCTCTCGTGCAGTCGGGCCACATGGTGCCAGCTGCGACAGGCCTACGTGAAAGAAAGTAGGCCCTTTAGTGCGCCTACATTTTGGGGCATTGTTGTGGTTGTGAACTTGTCAGTCGAGAAGGCAGAAGTTGGTTGAATCAGCTCTATCAGAAGTTATGCTTAGGAAGATGCGGGGGTGACACTCTAGACCCAAACTGTTACAGACCTATATCCATCCTGCCCTGCCTTTCTAAAGTCTTTGAAAGCAAAGTTAACAAATGGATCACTGACCATTTCGGTACCCGCCTACCTTCTCCGCTGTGCAATCCAGTTTCCGAGCTGGTCACGGGTGCACCTCAGCCACGCACAAGGAACTGCCATCGATAAAAGGCAGGACTGTACAGCTGTCTTCATCAACCTGGCCAAGGCTTTCGACTCTGTCTATCACCGTATTGTTATCGGCAGACTCAAATTTCCCAAATGACTGCCTCGCCTGGTTCACCAACTACTTCTCAGACAGAGTTCAGTGTGTCAAATCGGAGGGCCTGTTGTCCGAACCTCTTGCAGTCTCTATGGGGGTACCACAGGGTCCAATTCTCAGGCCGACTCTTTTCTCTGTATATATTAACGATGTCGCTCTTGCTGCGGGTGATTCCTTGATCAACCTCTATGCAGATGACACCATTCTGTATACATCTGGCACTTCTTTGGACACTGTGTTTTCAAACCTCCAAACGAGTTTCAATGCCATACAACACTCCTTCCGTGGCCTCCAACTGCTCTTAAATGCAAGTAAAACTAAATGCATGCTCTTCAACCGATCGCTGCCCGCACCCACCCAGCATCACTACTCTGGATGGTTCTGACTATGCGGACAACTACAAACACCTAGGTGTCTTAGGGCCTCCCGGGTGGCGCAGTGTGCCACCAGAGACTCTGGGTTCAGGCTCTGTCACAGCCGGCCGCGACCGGGAGGTCCATGGGGCGACGCACAATTGGCCTAGCGTCGTCCGGGTTAGGGAGGGTTTGGCCGGTAGGGATATCCTTGTCTCATCGTGCACTAGCGGCTCCTGTGGCAGGCTGGGTGCAGTGTACGCTGACCAGGTCGCTAGGTGCACAGTGTTTCCTCCGACACATTGGTGCGGCTGGCTTCCGGGTTGGATGCGCGCTGTGTTAACAATGCGGCTTGGTTGGGTTGTGTTTTGGAGGACGCATGACTCTCGACCTTTGTCTCTCCCGAGCCCGTACGGGAGTTGTAGCGATGAGACAAGACAGTAACTACTAACAATTGGATACCACGAAATTGGGGAGAAAAAGGGGATAAAAAAAATATAAAAAATAAACACCTATGTGTCTGGCTAGACTGTAAACTCTCCTTCCAGACTCATATTAAACATCTCGAATCCAAAATTAAATCTAGAATCAGCTTCCTATTTCACAACAAAGCTTCCTTCACTCACGCTGCCAAACATACCCTCATACCCTAAAACCGATCCTAGACTTCGGCGATGTCATATACAAAATAGCCTCCAACACTCTACTCAGAAAACTAGATGCAGTCTATCACAGTGCCAACCGTTGTCACCAAAGCCCCATATACCACCCACCACTGCGACCTGTATGCTCTCGCCAGCTGGCCCTCTACATATTCGCCACCGGCTCCAGGTCATCTATAAGTCTCTGCTAGGTAAAGCTCCACCTTATATCAGCTCACTGGTCACCATTACAACACCCACCCGTAGAACCCACTCCAGCAGGTATATTTCACTGGTCAACCCCAAAGCAAACACCCCATGTGGCCACCTTTCCTTCCAGTTCTCTGCTACCAATGACTGGAAAGATTTGCAAAAAAAATAAAATTAAAATTAAAAAAAATCACTGAAGTTGGAGACTCATTAACTTTAATAATCAACTATCTGTGCAGCTTACCGATCGATGCAGCTGTACACAGCCCATCTGTAAGTAGCCCATACAACTACCTACCTAATCCCCATATTGTTGCATTTACTTTTTGCACACCAGTATTTCCAGCATTTCTACTTGCACATCTATCACTCCAGTGTTAACTTGTTGAATTGTAATTACTTTGCTACTATTGCCATACCTCCTTACGCCATTTGCACACACTGTATATATACTTTTCTATTGTGTTATTGACTGTACGTTTGTTTATTCCATGTGCAACTCTGTGTTGTTGTTTGTGTCACACTGCTTTGCTTTATCTTGGTCAGGTCACAGTTGTAAATGAGAACTTGTTCTCAACTGGCCTACCTGGCAATATAGAGGCAATATAGAGTTGCATTGTGTATGATGAAATTGTGTAATGGAAGATTTTACATTTGCATTACAAACATGATGTAATGTATGCAATAGTAGATGATCGTGTGTAAACCATACCTTGCAGTGTTGAGTAACGGGTGTTTTGTTCCAACCAGTTTCCTCACGTGCATTGCTACATTACTGAGTTCATCACTCAGCAAGCAGCGTAGGCTCATAAAAGAAGTCGGATAACCCACGATTTTCTCTGCATCCGAGACCACTTTATTCCAATTAGAAGGCGTTGTGTTGGAGAAAAGACTTATGTTCCTCTGTCCACGGTTTAGCAAAACAATGCACGAGAGCCGAGACCAAATTACTGTCATCTTTACAGCTGAAGGTCTTTTACTAATTAAAGTTTAAACAAATATCAAGCAAACCCTTGAGAGGTCTATATCCAAGCTTGACACAAGCTAGTATATATAGCTAAGTCGATTAAATAAATAAACTAAACGGTGGCAGGAAAATGACATTAACCGATTAAATTAGATATGTAACTGTTAACTAGCTATCCATCCATATTTACAGAATCTAATGTTATTATGATGGATATTATTATCGCTGTCGACAGTCACATTAACTGAAATAAGTATTATACATAACGTTATCACCCTACTTCATTTAATACTTATACCCTTTGATGTATCCTATAAAATGTCCAGTAAATATACCGTAACACACGACCTAAAATGTTAAACATTGACACAGGAGGCCGCCATCTTGACGAAACGCAATACGGTATGTCGCAAAAACGTTACAACAGTTATTGATTGATGTGCCCTGGGCTGCGCTCAGTGCGAAAAAATGCTTCCACTAGATAGCACATCTACGATTATCTACATCGTAAATAAATGTATGTATGAGAACAAACATTTGCTTTGTGGTCTTAATTTAAGATTATTTCAGCCATACGCTAAGCGTTGTGGTTAATGTTAGGGATAGGTTTAAAAACATGTTTTAAGAGGATAAATTGTAGAAATGGGTGGTGTTTGGCCTTTGAATAAGGCACTGATAGCTTCAAGCCACACCCGCGACACCCACCTAACGGAGAAACGTACCTCAAAATCTGTTCGAGAACGTTGAAGAATGTTTTTTGGGGAAACGCGTCATTCAGTACAAACCGTCTCCCAATTTAGCAAAAAAATATTAGGCTTGACAAAACAAAACATAAAAAAATGTTTAATTTTACTAACTGAGAAGGATCCAACATTCGGAGTGAAATAAAAAAACATGCTTTTTTTTCTTCAGATTTTGGATATTCTTCAGAAGAAGTGTCTTTGATATAATATGATTATTGAAAAGTCATTTAGAATAACAAAGCTGACATGATAACACCATGTAGGCTAGAATTTGTCATTGGCATCACAGTTGTTACATTTGTGTTCGTGTCTGGTGCGCTCCTGCTGCTCTTACATTTGTATCAGCGGCGAGCAAAGTCGATATATTATAGCCTATCATTTTACCTCACCTGAGGGAATTCAGAAACTCTTGAGAGGACAGTGGAAGTTTATAAAATTGCTTAGCCCTATTTGGGTCGTTCCACCAATTGGTGCCTTTTCAACAACAAAAAACGTTGATTTCACCTCATTTAAACATTCTGTCATACAGAGCACATGTTCAACTTAATAAAAAACACGTTTTCACATCTTAAGATAAACAAAATACTTGTGCCTATTAAGTGCCAAATAAAGTAACATTTAATCTAAAATCAGCCATATATCTTCTTGTGACATGGGGAATGGAAGCTTGTTGTGTGCAACAGGGAAGGGCAATTGTAAAACAAGATTTTGTTTAAGGTTGACCTTAAAATGAGGGACAGACGTAATTGAATCACTCATCACATGAAATAAATAATCATCTTCAAAAAGTACTTTGTCAAAGCAACAAAAAAGAACTAGGGCTTAACAATGATGGTGAAAACTTGGAGAACTATTGTTAATGAGTTAAAATCTTAGAAGTCACAGAAGGTGCACGGAGGTTCAAATGAATTAAATTGAGAATAGGCCTAATCTCTTTTTCTGGTTCTCCTAAATATTGTTTGGTGCTCCTAACTTTTAAAATTTGGGAGCACCAGTGTACTACCAAAAGTTTGCCTAATTAAAGGTAGACTCAGCGAAATGACTTTGCCACGAGCAGCACCACAGATATTGAGATGAGCGAGACGCAAGACTTGGCTCTTTCACAGTCACACACAGTATCTGCACATGTGCACGAGTTCGCTTCATGCTGTTGGCAGCATGGTAGCCAGGGCACCAAAACAGGGGTGAAGTTGTAGCTTCGCGTTTCATTGGTGTTAGTTGTTGCGAAAATTGACCCACTATGCTGTTTACTTTTTACATCTACGTCATACTCTATAAGAGTGGGATCTTCACCATGGGTCACATTTGTAAATTCACTCTTATTCAGAGAACTTTGGCTGCATTTATACAGGCAGCCCAATTCTGATATTTTGGCCAATTATTGGCAAAAGAGCTGATCTGATTGGTCAAAACATCAATTAGAATTGGGCTGCCTGTGTAAATGCAGCCGTTGAGCATGGACTCAAGGAAAAAAATATATAAATCTGTTAAATATGACTGTTAGGTATAATTTCATTAAATATGTGTTTACTTTAATTAAATATTTTGATAACACTTTATACCAAGTTGCTCATATAAGCCTACCTGTGTAATAACACAACTACCAATTGCAGATGTCTGGAGGGTCTGGTTGAGTGGAAGGAGCTGTGCTACATTACATTTTGTGTTGACTATTCTACAGGAAAAACGTAATTATTATGTTTCAATTCATGTAACAATATCGAACTGCAGGCTGTGTGTGTGTCTGTCTGTCTGTTTGTGCATGCATATGCGGGACAATGCACTCATTGAGTTACACTATCTGCTTTTGAACAGAGACTAGACAGGGATATTATTTCAAGGACATTTTCTTTTAGAACAAGGAGCTCCCATTTTTGGGACTCCTCTGTGGATTAATGATGATGCCTCTCCTTTCCTTCGCCTGCATTGAGGATAGTAAAAGCAATTATAGCCTACCAGGAAGGAAGGAAGCCACCTTACAGTAAGATACACACCCTGTGGAAAGTCATGGAGCTAGTATGTTAAGCAGGAGGGCATCTGCCTCTTCTCACCATAAAATTGTGCAAGTGTGTTAGAGCTTTGCCTTTGTTGCAACTGAGTTCTACCTAAACTCCTTGGTTCTATCACACAGAAGAAGAAGGTCAAGAAGTTGCCCGGGACCACCTGTCAGAGGCTTGCACAATTTCTATTGTAAATCTGTAATGGCTACAGATAACCATACCAACATCTGTCCAGCAGTGGCAGGCAGGATAGGGCGCAAATACCTTCATGAAGTGGGAGAGCCTTCCAGACTAGGTTGTAAGATTGCATGTGTGAGGTGAGGAGGGCCCAAAGTTAAAACGTTACGGAAAATCGAGAGGAAATAGCCCACCTCAGATCAACAGCGTCATATTATGTTACAGGGGACGCTCCTCCCCCTGTCTAGATTTTTTTCTCACTCAACCTCTCATTTGATTCAGAGGCAGCTCACACACACCAACTTGCGCACAGACCGTGGAAAAATAGGGGCAGAAGATGGCTGACTTAACAGGGCAACGCAAGCCCTCAACGGCATCATCAACTTCACCCGGGCTGTTCCCCAGCTTGACATTAGCCTTTGGGCAACTTTAAAGCGGCCCCGCCTCGCACTTGTCCACTCTACCCCAATCGCAAATATTGACAGAGCTATTATAAAAAATGGCAGAGATGGAAAAAGAGGGCAGACCCCCCGAAAATAAAAGAAGCAGAAAACCGGCTCACCCCGTGAAAAGAGAAATCAACGAAGAAATGAAGGTAAGTGATCGACATTGGACCACTTGGTTGTGATTACGCATGGAAACAGAGCACTCATTAAAACGCGTGATATATGGGGATGCGTAAAGCGAGCATCCTCTCACATTTTAGAGCAGACCTGATTCATTGATGCAATTTATTGGATGAATAGCGAATAAGTCCAATGTCATATCAATTTTGGGGAATTAATTAAACCCATTCATAGTCCACAGCAGGTTGAATAAAAATGGATATGGTAGAATGTCTTGCCATGCGTTATAATACAGCCTAGGCTACACCGTCTTTGTTGTTCCACATAGGCCTACCAGTAGCCCACATTTACTTTTTGGCAATGAATGGGAAAACATATTCTGGAGAATTAGGACCCTATTATAGTCATTTGTGTGGTTTTCCTTGGCCCACATGGTTCCATTGAAGTAAATGGTAAATCCAGTGCGTCAGTCAAGGCGTCAACAGTGCCACTATACTAGTACTACCGCTACTCCCGCAGAAACAACACTGAGCGTAGCCTACGCATTTCAAATAAAAGATCGCGGGGAGACTATCATGATCAATGAAAGGAAATTGACTTACTGCAAATTATTAACGCTAGACATCGTCTCTAGACGGCATCGTGAACTCAAGCCAAACGATATCTGTCCTTTCCAGCTGTGGACGAGCCGAAGCGCTAGAGGTGTGCTTCCAGATGTGTGTCTACAGACGCCGGACAAGATCACATTGTTTATCGTGCATTATACTGTTCTGCATACATTATAAGCCTACCTAATGGTACACTTATGCATGCCATGTATCGATCTAAATATTTAACAGTAAGATAGATTTTCCTGCTGTGATGGAATTGTCGTACATTGTGGAGAAAAAAAACGTGAAGAGGGCATGGCATGCAGGGAACCTATCGCTGCTTTGTCTCAGGGTTTCATCATGTGTTCATTGTTTGTACACATTCTATGCCTGGGTTGAGAAAAATAATTTCCAGTACAGAATAATTCCCAACGCATATTCAGATATAGGGTTATTGTTAGAGTATGGGTTTTATTTTGTATATATTGATTTAGAGGAATTATGAACAAAGATTGTCAGAAAAGCCTACAGACGTTTTGGTGTGCATCATGTCTCTTCCCGTCTAAGAGGTGTGTGTACTGGGTTTCAGAGAAACACCCCTTTTTCTCTTGCTGTGAATTGTGTGGAGGCATGCTACATACAATATTTGGATTTGATTATTGGTCTCATGCGTGCTACATTCATCCCTACTGCATTTAAGATGCCATATTTATTTATTGATTCATTTTAATTTCTACAAAATGAGTGGCATATCAAGGTAAATTACGTGAGAACAACATCAATTCAACTGTTGTGTGCCCAGTGGGAGACAATGGACCAACAAGCATTCTAAATGGGAATTATTTTGACAAGCACATAATGGTATTCTGTGGATTTGATTTTGTTTCTTTGTCTTCATCAATCAAATTATGAAATGCTGTCCAAGTGTTTAATTCATTTCATAGTGTCAGACAGACAAAGTTGTCTGCACTGTTGGGAAAATGACTCAATCGTCATATTCATTCTCTGAAGTGACTGACTTACATCAGTTGTAAAAAAAACTACTCAGAGCAAAGCTGCCATATCCTTCTGTTCCATCTTCTCATCAATGAGCTTAGTTTAAAGTGTGGAAGGTGCCACATCTACAGTATAATTATCAGCATATGTAGAGAATTATGGATGTGTCCGTACAACCAAATATAAGATTAACTGATTATCCTTCAACATTGAAGAACACAGTTCCAATTCAGAGCTGATGGAAGCCAGAAAACAGCAAAGGTCTACATCAAGTACAATGTACATCTTTCACAATTCCAGTTCTATGTCAGCCTTAACAGATAAGTGATTATCAATGAAGTGGCAATAGAATTAGAGACTGATCCAATAGCATTCCTAGCCAGTTTGTGGCTATAGGATGTGCTGTAGTGTCAACAAGCTGTTCCTGACCATCAAGTCTCTTATGGGGCCACAATTACAATTGGCTTTATGCTGACTGAGATTCAGTAATTCCATCTGGAAAAACAAGGTTTAAACTTTGCACCTGGTACTAAATCAAATCTGACCCTGAAAGTGTTCATGGATTTTATGTTGTATGCCATTTACAGTGCATTCAGAAAGTATTCATACCCCTTGACTTATTCCACATTTTGTTGTGTTACAGCTTGAATTCAACATTAATTATCTCACCCTCCTACACACAATGCAATAATGACAAAGTGGAAATCTGTTTTTAAAAATTTTAGCAAATTTATTGAAAATTAAATACAGAAATATCTAATTTACGTAAGTATTTATACACCAGAGTCAATACACGTTAGAATCACCTTTGGCAGCAATTACAGCTGCGAGTCTTTCTGGGTAAGTCTCTAAGGGCTTTGTACACCTTGATTGTACAATATTTGCACATTCTTTTAAAAAATCGTAAAGCTCTGAAAGTTGGTTGTTGATCATTACTAGACAGCCATTTTCAAGTCTTGCCATAGACTTTCAAGCTGTTTTAAGTCAAAACTTGGTAAGAAATTCCAGTGTATATTTGGCCTTCTGTTTTAGGTTTTTGTCTTGCTGAAAGGTGAATTTGTCTCCCAGTGTCCGTTGGAAAGTACACTGAACCAGGTTTTCCTCTTGGATTTTGCCTGTGCTTAGATTATTTTTATCCTAAAAAACTCCTTAGTCCTTGCCGATGACAAGCGTACACATAACATGATGCAGCCACCACTGGTGGCTTTGCCCCAAACATAACACTTTGTATTCAGAACTTAATGTTTATTTCTTTGCCACCTTCTTTTAGTGCCTTATTGCAAACAGGATGCATGTTTTGGAATATTTTTTATCCTGTGCAGGGTTTCTTCTTTTCACTCTGTCATTTAGGTTAGTATTGTGGAGTAACTACAACGTTGTGGGTCCATCCTCAGTTTACTTCCATCACAGCCAATAAACTCTGTAACTGTTTTAAAGTCAACATTGGCCTCATGGTAAAATCCCTGAGAGGTTTCTTTCCACTCTGGAAATTGAGTTAGGATGGACACCCGTACCTTTGTAGTGACTGGATGTATTGATACACTCTACTCACTCTACTCAGCAAATTGAATGTAGTCTATCACAGTGCCATTCGTTTTGTCACCAAAGCCTCATATACTACCCACCACTGTGACCTGTAGGCCCTTTTTGGCTGACCCTCACAACATATTCGTCGCCAAACCCACTGGCTTCAGGTCATCTCTAAGTCTTTGCTAGGTAAAGCCCCACCTTATCTCAGCACACTGGTCAACATAGCAACACCCACCCGTAGCACGCGCTCCAGCAGTTATATTTCACTGGTCATCCCCAAAGCCAACACCTCCTTTGGCTGCCTTTCCTTCCAGTTCTCTGCTGCCAATGACTGGAACGAATTGCAAAAATCACTGAAGCTGGAGACTTGTATCTCCCTCACTAACTTTGAGCATCAGCTGTTAGAGCAGCTTACATCACTGTACCTGTACACAGCCCATCTGTAAATAGCCCACCCAACTACCTCATCCCTATATTGTTATTTTGGTTGTTTTCGCTCTTTTGCACCCCAGTATCTCTACTTGCACATTATCATCTGCACATCTTTCACTCCAGTGTCAATGCTAAATTGTAATTATTTCGCCACTATGGCCTATTTATTGCATTACCTCCCTAACCTTACTAAATTTGCACACACTGTACATAGATTTTTCTATTGCGTTATTGACTGTACGTTTGTTTATCCCATGAGTAACTCTTGTCACACTGCTTTGCTTTATCTTGGCCAGGTCGCAGTTGTAAATGAGAACTTGTTCTCAACTGGCCTATCTGGTTAAATAAAGATTAAATAAATAAAAATAAAAAATATGTCTAGTTCTTAGACAACCAGTTCTTATAGCCTCTAGCCGTACCCTTATCCTACTCCTCCACTGTTCCTCTGGCGATGTAGAGGTTAACCCAGCCCTGTAGCCCCCAGTACTACACCTATTCCCCAGGCGCTCTCATTTGTTGACTTCTGTAACTGTAAAAGTCTTGGTTTCATGCATGTTAACATCAGAAGCCTCCTCCCTAAGTTTGTTTTATTCACTGCTTTAGCACACTCCTCCAACCCTGATGTCCTAGCCGTGTCTAAATCCTGGCTTAGGAAGGCCACCAAAAATTTGGAAATTTCCTACAACATTTTCCATCAAGATAGAACTGCCAAAGGGGGCAGAGTTGCAATCTACTGCAGAGATAGCCTGCAGAGTTCTGTCATACTGTAGTGGTCTGTGCCCAAACAGTTTGAGCTTCTACTTTTAAAAATCCACCTTTCCAGAAATAAGTCTCTCACTGTTGCCGCTTGTTATAGACCCCCCTCAGCCCCCAGCTGTGCCCTGGACACCATATGTTAATTGATTGCCCCCCATCTATCTTCATAGTTCGTACTGTTAGGTGACCCAAACTGGGATATGCGTAACACCCCGCCCGTCTTACAATCTAAGCTAGATGCCCTTAATCTCACACAAATGAACCAGGAACCTACCAGGTACAACCCTAAATCGGTAAACATGGGCACCCTCATAGATATCATTCTGACCAACTTGCCCTCTAAATAGACCTCTGCTGTTTTCAACCAGGATCTCAGCGATCACTGCCTTATTGCCTGCGTCCGTAATGGGCCCGCGGTCAAACGAACACCCCTTATCAAGGTCAAACACTCCCTAAAACACTTCAGCGAGCAGGCCTTTCTAATCGACCTGGCCTGGGTATCCTGGAAGGATATTGACCTCATCCCGTCAGTAGAGGATGCCTGGTTGTTCTTTTAAAAGTGCTTTCCTCACTCATAAATAAGTATTCAAAAAATGTAGAACTAAAAACAGATATAGCCCTTGGTTCACTCCAGACTTGACTGCCCTTGACTAGCACAAAAACATCCTGTGGCGTACTGCATTAGCATTGAATAGCCCCCACGATATGCAACTTTTCAGGGAAGTCAGGAACCAATATACACAGTCAGTTAGGAAAGCAAAGGCTTGGTTTTTCAAACAGAAATTTGCATCCTGTAGCACTAATTCCCCAAAATGTTGGGACACTGTCAAGTCCATAGAGCATAAGAGCACCTCCTCCCAGCTGCCCACTGCACTGAAGCTAGGAAACACTGTCACCACCGATAAATCCACAATAATCGAGAATCTCAATAAGGATTTTTCTACGTTTTCTTTAACCCATGTGTAACTCTGTGTTGTTGTTTTTGTTGCATTGCTTTGCTTTATCTTGGCCAGGTCGCAGTTGTAAATGAGAACATGTTCTCAACTGGCCTATCTGGTTGAATAAAGATGAAATAAAAATAATACACCATCCAAAGTGTAATGAATAACTTCACCATGCTGTTTTTACATTTTTACCCATCTACCAATAGGTGCCCTTCTTGCGAGGCATCGGAAAACCTCAATGGTCTTTGTGGTTGAATCTGTGTTTGAAATTCACTGCTCGATTGAGGGACCTTACAGATAATTGTATGTGTGGGGTACAGAGATGAGGTAGTTATTCAAATATCATGTTAAGCACTATTATTGCACACAGAGTGAGTCCATGCAACTTATTATGTGACTTGTTAAGCACATTTTTAATCCTGAACTTATTCCGGCTTGCCGTAACGAAGGGGCTGAATACTTATTGACTCAAGACATTTAATCTTTTCATGTTTTATTATTTAATTTAAAAAATATATATATACTGTATACAGTACCAGTCAAAAGTCTGGACACAGCTACTCATTTATTCAAGGGTTTTTGTTTATTTTTGACTATTTTCTACATTGTAGAATAATAGTGAAGACATCAACAATATGAAATAACACATATGGAATCATGTGGTAACCAAAAAAGTGTTAAACAATTTGTATTTATTTTATATTTGAGATTCTCAAAAGTAGCTACCCTTTGCCTTGATGATAGCTTTGCATACTCTTGGCATTCTCTCAACCAGCTTCATGAGGTATTTCAATGAACAGGTGTGCCTTGTTAAAAGTTAAGTCCATATTATGTCAAGAACAGCGCAAATAAGCAAAGAGAAATAACAGTCCCATCATTACTTTAAGACATCAACGTCAGTCAATGCGGAACATTTCAAGCACTTTGAAAGTTTATTCAAGTGCAGTCGCAAAAACCATAAAGCGCAATGATTAAACTGGCTCGCATGAGGATCGCCACAGGAAAGGAAGACCCAGAGTTACCTCTGCTGCAGAGGATAAGTTCATTAGAGTTATCAGCCTCAGAAATTTCAGCCCAAATAAATGCTTCACAGAGTTCCAGTAACAGACACATCTCAAAATCAACTGTTCCGAGAACATTGCATGAATCAGGCCTACATGGTCGAATTGCTGCAAAGGAACCACTACTAAAGCACACCAATAATAAGAAGAGACTTGCTTGGGCCAACAGACACAAGCAATGGACATGAGACCGGTGGAAATCTGTCCTTTGGTCTGATGAATCCAAATTTGGGATTTTTGGTTCCAACCACTTGTGAGATGCAGAGTAGGTGAATGGATGATCTCTGCATGTGTGATTCCCACTGTGAAGCATGGAGGAGGAGGTGTGATGGTGTGGGGGCGCTTTGCTGGTGACACTGTCAGTGATTTATTTAGAATTCAATGCACACTTCACCAGCATGGCTACCACAGCATTCTTCAGCAATACACCATCTCATCTGGTTTGAACTTAGTGGGTCTATCATTTGTTTTTCAACAGTACAATGATCCAACACCTTCAGGCTGTGTAAGGGCTATTTGACCAAGAAGGAGAGTGATGGAGTGCTGCATCAGATGACCTGGCCTCCACAATCCCCTGACCTCAACCCAATTGAGATGGTTTGGGATGAGTTGGACCACAGAGTGAAGGAAAAGCAGCCAACAAGTGCTCAGCATATGTGGGAACTCCTTCAAGACTGTTGGAAAGGCATTCCAGATGAAGCTGGTTAAGAGAATGCCAAGAGTTTGCAAAGCTGTCATCAAGGCAAAGGGTGGCTACTTTGAATAATCTAAAATATGGTTACTACATGATTCCATATGTGTTATTTCATAGTTTTGATGTCTTCAATATTATTCTACGGTGTAGAAAATAGTAAAAATAAAGAAAATACGTTAAATGAGTAGCCACATCCACACTTTCGACTGGTACACTATATATAATTCAATTTTGACATTATGGGGTATTGTGTATAGGCCAGTGTCACAAAATCTCAATGTAATACATTTAAATTCACACTGTAACACAACACAATGTGGAAAAAGTCAAGGGGGTGTGAATACTTTCTGAAGGCAATGTATGTCACAGTGTGACAAAATTGTTACTGCTAAACAAAGACTAATAAGACTAGCGGATACAGATGAAAAAGTAGCCCAAGTTCCATGTTTCCATAAGATACAGTATTTATCTCAAAAGCCACTATCTTAAACATTCTCTGCCAAACATGCTACAGTTTAAGTCTCTCCCTTAACCATAAACTGAAGGCCTGTTTGCTACTTTAAACATTTTAACTTTTCGTTCTTTCTTTTCTCCCTCGTCTCTCGTCTGCTTGAAAAAAAAAATGGGGAAAAAAACACACAATGTGCCCTTGTGAGAGATCATACCTCAGAAAATCTAAGTCTGACAGTGTTTCCTTCATCTTGTGCTGCTTTAATGTGCACCATGGTAAAAATAAGCCACAGTAAGTAATCAAGGAGATACTTGGTGGAATAGGGGATAGTGCAGGGTAAGAGCAGGGGAGAAAGGAATGTATACAGCAATAGGCTGCCTAAGCTGTAAAAACTGAAACCTGAGCGTCTGCACAGGATCACATATCAAGGAAGGTAGGGGAAATGAAATCGGAGCAGTGGGAGAAAGTCTGGGCTAGGAGAGTGAAGGAGGGCCCACTCAATGAGACTTTTATTATGGTGTACTGTGACCTACTCTGGTTTCTGCCCAAGGTATCGGATTCCCCCTGCTCGCCCCTACCTTTCACTTCTTGCTAAATGAAGGAAACAAGCTTTTGTATTAAAATAATATAATTATTCTAAACTGCTAAAGTTTTTCTGTTCAATGTTGAACATTGGCAGCAAGTCAGTGTTTCGCAGAGCTGTGATTGGGGTTGAATGGTGGTATTTTGCGACCATTTCTTATATTAAAGTGTGTTCATACTTCTGTTCCTACATTGATCACTTTTGATCTCTGTTGATTCAACTGATTAAGACGTTGATGATTAGTTGAATCAGGTGTGTTAGTGCTGGGCTGAAACAAAGTCCTGTAGGACCAGGGTTGAAGGACACTCTGTAGGACAAGCCTGATAAATTGGATAGCCATAGAAGAGGCTTAGTACAGTCCAGAGAGTTTGCACATTTGTAATAAACAGTTGACTATCAGTGACCAGACAGCACCATAGCACTGCCTCCCTCCTCATCAAGCCTGTGTGCTGCTTTCATGACCTGCCATACAGATTGGGTTCCACTCACTTTTACCACTCCCTCTTTCTGGAAGTGGCAGGGTGACAGAGGGGACAGGGAGCAAAGACGTGGGCAAACCTTCTTGAAGACGGAGAGAGATAGACAGATGACCGTTGCTGGCTTTATACCCTTTCATTTTGTTTGAGTAATGTGATCCAGTCACATCTGAGTCAAACAAGCACTTAGTCAATGGGCAAGCAAGAGTCAATGTTCTTCTGTAACATGTAAAAACCTCAGAAGTTGTTGAAAGAAGTAACGCAGCAGAATCGAACCGAGACAATAGTAGGGACTACAAACTCTTTCATTGAACCTGTCTCAGGCAAACTTCAATTGACCCTTTGTGTTTGATGTCATGATTTCTTAGATTTTTTTTTTCACGAACTATTGATGTGTTTATATCTTTTGATCTCCATGAGTATTGACACTGACTGGTGATGAAACTCAAGACATTGTGTCTTGTCATGTTATGTTGTTGTGAGTGTAGTGACTAAGAAGTCTCAGTGAAGTGGTGGATATGCCTCTCAGCGTCATTAGTGACACCCAGTGCCTGGAATATTCAACTGCTCTAAAGGGGCAGAAGGCAAACATTTTTGGCTGATTTTGACTTATTTTAGATTTGGTATTTTAAGACAGGGTATCCCAAACTCAGTCTTGGGGGGGTGGTTAAGACATTGAAATTTGGAGCTATTGGAATTTGAACATGTACATTGTGTAATTTACAGATGGTCCCGAACTAGCCCCATAGGGATATTCAAAGTCAACCCAAATTTACCACAGGCATTACCATCGGGTCTCGTGCAGCTGCACTCCGATTTGATGTTGGGGTAACTCACCTCACCCTGAACGAATGTGTTGGACCAACTGATTGTAATGAATAACCTCACTTAAGGGTCCGGTCATCCCTGCTAAAGACTGGCAGTAATATCAATGGATACTTAGGCAACTTTTGAAAAGCAATTCATCGGTTAGGGCATAGATTACAAATGTCATAATGAAAACAAAATTATTATTGATTTGACATGATGTTCACTTTAGTAGATGTGGTATGAATATATACATGATCGGCATGTGAAGCAGCTAGCCCAGTCTTGTCTCAGTCTGTTCTTGGTGTAAGATACAAGTTTATCAGTGCTTGTATTTCTAAAACATTGCCTTTTTTCTTTGGCTAAATGTTACTTGTATGTCATGCCTTGTGATTCCACGTCTGCAGTTTTTGATTCCGAGCTGATGTTATAACTGATGTTGATTACGCTTTCATGTAATGAAATTACCTCCCTGATCCAGTGGTATTGACAGGGCAGCCCGTAATTGACAATTAAATGCTTGATTGAGTACTATTTGATTGACAGTTCAATGCCAGAATGTAATGAAATGACTCGTGTCTCATCAGGTTCGGGCTGAGCGGGCCCACCCATGGGCAGGCAAGGCGGGTGATCTCCATGGCAACCCGCCCTACTCCATGGTGAGCCCCCTTGTCCGTGCGAGACAATAGTGCTACTCTGAGCCATATATATATGTATTTCACCTTTATTTAACCAGGTAGGCTACTTGAGAACAAGTTCTCATTTGCAACTGACACCTGGCCAATATAAAACAAAGCAGTTCGACACATACAACAACACAGAGTTACACATGGAATAAAAAAAACATACAGTCAAAAATACAGTAGAAAAATCTATATACAGTGTGTGCGAATTAAGTAGGATGAGAGAGGTAAGGCAATAAATAGGCCATGGTGGCGAAGTAATTACAATATAGCAATTAAACACTGGAATGGTAAGGTGTGCAGAAAATGAATGTGCAAGTAGAGATACTGGGGTGCAAAGGAGCAATACAAATAAATAAATACAGTATGGGGATGAGGTAGATTGGATGGGCTATTTACAGATGAACTATGTACAGGTGCAGTGATCTGTGAGCTGCTCTGACAGCTGGTGCTTAAAGCTAGTGAGGGAGGTAAGAGTCTCCAGCTTCAGAGATTCTTTCAGTTCATTCTGGTCATTGGCAGCAGAGAACTGGAAGGAGAGGCAGCCAAAGGAAGAATTGGCTTTGGGGGTGACAAGTGAGATATACCTGCTGGAGCGCGTGCTACGGGTGGGTGCTGCTATGGTGACCAGTGAGCTGAGATAAGGCGGGGCTTTACCGAGCAGAGACTTGTAGATGACCTGGAGCCAGTGGGTTTGGCGACGAGTATGAAGCGAGGGCCAGCCAACTAGAGCATACAGGTTGCAGTGGTGGGTAGTATATGGGGCTTTGGTAACAAAACGGATGGCACTGGGATAGACTGCATCCAATTTGTTGAGTAGTGTGTTGGAGGCTATTTTGTAAATGACATCGCCGAAGTCGAGGATCGGTTGGATGGTCAGTTTTACGAGGGTAGCATGAGCATTGGCAGCATGAGTGAAGCATGAGTGAACGATGCTTTGTTGCGAAATAGGAAGCCGATTCTAGATTTAATTTTGTATTGTAGATGTTTAATGTGAGTCTGGAAGGAGAGTTTACAGTCTAACCAGACATCTAGGTATTTGTAGTTGTCCATATCCTAAGTCAGAACCGTCCAGAGTAGTGATACTGGACGGGCGGGCAGGTGCGGGCAGCGAACGGTTGAAGAGCATGCATTTATTTTTACTTGCATTTAAGAGCAGTTGGAGGCCACGGAAGGAGAGTTGTATAGCATTGAAGCTCATCTGGAGGTTAGTTAACACAGTGTCCAAAGAAGGGCCAGAGGTATACAGAATGGTGTCGTCTGCGTAGAGGTGGATCAAAGAATCACCAGCAGCGAGAGCGACATCATTGATGTATACAGAGAAGATAGTCGGCCCGAGAATTTAACCCCGTGGCACCCCCATAGAGACTGCCAGAGGTCCGGACAACAAGCCCTCCGATTTGACATACTGAACTCTATCGGAGAAGTAGTTGGTGAACCAAGCAAGGCAATCATTTGAGAAACCAAGACTGTTGAGTCTGCCAATAAGAATGTTGTGATTGACAGAGTCGAAAGCCCTAGCCAGGTCAATGAATATGGCTGCACAGTAATGCCTCTTATCGATGGCGGTCATGATATTGTTTAGGACCTTGAACGTGGCTGAGATGCACCCATGACCAGCTCTGAAACCAGATTGCATAGCGGAGAAGGTACGGTGAGATTCGAAATGGTCGGTAATCTGTTTGTTAACTGTTTGTTGACCATAGAAAGGCAGGGTAGAATAGATATAGGTCTGTAGCAGTTTGGGTCTAGAGTGTCTCCCCTTTTGAAGAGGGGAATGACTGCGGCAGCTTTCCAATCTATGGGAATCTCAGACGATACGAAAGAGAGGTTGAACAGGCTAGTATTAGGGGTTGCAACTATTTCATCAGATCATTTTAGAAAGAGAGGGTCCAGATTGTCTAGACCGGCTGATTTGTAGGGGTCCAGATCAGCGATCTGGATTTGGGTGAAGGAGAAGTGGGGGAGGTTTGGGCGAATTGCTGTGGGGAGCGCAGAGCTGTTGTCCGGGGTAGAGGTAGCCAGGTGGAAAGCATGGCCAGCCGTAGAAAAATGTAACGGTAGTGACAGTGTTTCCTAGCCTCAGTGCAGTGGGCAGCTGGGAGGAAGTGCTCTTATTCTCCATGGACTTTACAGTGTCCCAGGACTTTTTTGAGTTTGTACTACAGGATGCAAATTTCTGTTTGAAAAAGTTAGCCTTTTCTTTCCTAACTGCCTGTGTATATTGGTTCCTAACTCCCCTGAAAAGTTGCGTATCACGGGGGATATTCAATGCTAATGTAGTACGCCACAGGATGTTTTTGCTCTGGTCAAGGAGAGAAGTTTGGAGTGAACCAAGGGCTATATCTATTCCTGGTTCTAAATTTTTTGAACGGAGCATGCTTATTTAAGATGGTGAGGAAGACACTTTTAAAGAATAACCAGGTATCCTCTACTGACGGGGTGAGGTCAATGGCATTCCAGGATACCCCGGCCTCCAGTTTCAACTGTTCTGCCTTATTATTATTCGACCATGCTGGTCATTTAGGTCGATCTGTTCGCTGAAGTGTTTTAGGGAGTGTTTGACAGTGACAGCCAGAAGCTCCAGTTTCAAGGCCTGTTCGCATTTGAACATCTTGGTCATGTTCTGTTTTAGCCCGGTTCCTCTCTAGGAGGTTTTGGCCTTTCTAGGGAGTTTTTCCTAGCCACCGTGCTTTTACACCTGCATTGTTTGCTGTTTGGGGTTTTAGGCTGGGTTTCTGTACAGCACTTTGAGATATCAGCTGATGTACGAAGGGCTATATAAATAAATTTGATTTGATTTGATTTGATTTGATTTGATTTGATGAGGGGTGGCCGTTTGACCGCAGACCCATTACGGATGCAGGCAATGAGGCAGTGATTGCTGAGATCTTGGTTGAAAACAGCAGAGGTGTATTTGGAGGGCGAGTTAGTTAGGATGATATCTATGAGGGTGCCTGTGTTTACCGATTTGGTGTTGTACCTGGTAGTTTCATTGATCATTTGTGTGAGATTGAGGGCACCAAGCTTAGATTGTAGGAAGGCCGTTTTTTAAAACCTTTTTTTAACTAGGCAAGTCAGTTAAGAACAAATTCTTATTTTCAATGACGGCCTCGGAACAGTGGGTTAACTGCCTTGTTCAGGGGCAGAACGACAGATTTGTACCTTGTCGGCTCAGGGATTCGATCTTGCAACCTTTCGGGGTGTTAAACATGTCCCAGTTTAGGTCACCTAGCAGCACGAGCTCATAAGATAGATGGGGGAAATCAATTCGCATATGGTGTCCAGGGCACAGCTGGAGGAGACTTTTTTTCTGGAAAGGTGAATTTTTAGAAGTAGAATCTCAAATTGTTTTGGTACAGACCTGGATAGTAAGACAGACCTGGATAGACATATCTATTTTCTGAGATTGCAGATTGCAACGCCGCCCCCTTTGGCAGTTCTGTCTTGTAGGAAAATGTTATAGTTAGGGATGGAAATGTCAGGGTTTTTGGTGGTTTTTCTAAGCCAGGATTCAGACACGGTTAAGACAACCAGGTTGGCAGAATGTGCTAAAGCAGTGAATAAAGAAAACTTAGGGTGTAGGCTTCTCATGTTAACATGCATGAAACCAAGGCTTTTACGGTTACAGAAGTCAACAACTGAGAGCACCTGGGGAGTAGGAGTGGAGCTAGGCACTGCATGTCCTGGATTAACTTCTACATCACCAGAGGAGAAGTAGGATAAGAATACGGCTAAAGGCTATAAGAACTGGCCATCTAGCACGTTCGGAACAGAGAGTAAAAGGATCAGGTTTCTGGATACGATAGCATAGATTCAAGGAATAATGTCCAGACAAAGGTATGGGTAGGAAGAGAGTACATTGGAGGTAAACCTAGGCATTGAGTAATGATGAGAGAGATATAGTCTCTCTCATCATAATTTGGGGACAGGTCGAAAAGCATTAAACATGTATGGCAATTTAGCTAGTTAGCTTGCACTTGCTAGCTAATTTGTCCTATTTAGCTAGCTTGCTGTTGCAAACTAATTTGTCATTGGATATAAACATTGAGTTGTTATTTTACCTGAAATGCACAAGGTCCACTACTCCGACAATTAATCCACACATAAAACGGCCAACTGAATCGTTTCTAGTCATCTCTCCTCCTTCCAGGCTTTTTCATCTTTGAACTTATATGGTGATCGACATCTAAACTTTCATAGTATTACCACGACGACCGGCAAAACAGTTTGTCTTTCAATTACCGACGTGGGTATAACCAATGAGGAGATGGCACGTGGGTACCTGCTTCTATGAACCAATGAGGAGATGGGAGAGGCAGGACTTTCAGGGTGATCTGTGTCAGAAATAGAAAGGAGTTCTATTTTAGCCCTTGGCATCGCAGACACTCGTTGGCGCGCGCGAGCAAGCAGTGTGGGTGCAATAATTGAATTGCGACGCTCGCGCATGCTACGTGCCCGATCTGGTCAGCATGTAGCATTCACTAATTAGGTAGCGAATTGAACTGTTAGAAATTCAACACTAACATACAGTAGCACCACTAAAGATGACCAAACTCTGTCTACATACGATTCTACTATGAGAGTGTCTTGAGATGTTCAAGTAATGTATGAGGGGCAGAGGTTCTGTCTTAATAGAATAACACTATTGTGCTCCTTACATGTAAGGATGTGAGGTGGAGTTGACTGGATATTACTGCCTGTGTAGATTTGCAGTGGAAGTGCAGTAAAAATGTTCTGTGGTCGTGCTCAGTCATGGTTTAATGGGTTGGGAATTCTGTATATAACGTATGATACGTAGACAATGTGGAATTATTGTGCTGTGATCAGTATAGACTTGTTACATGCTACTCATGTGGACTGCTTCTGGAAATGAACTGTAAAAAGCTATGATCAAACAATTAGATTGTGTGCTGGTAAATTGAGGCCTTGATCAAACTAGTCTGGGATAAGTCAGCTGTCAAGTTGTCCTGATCCAATAATCCAATGCCATCAGTGAATAATAGCTACTGTGAATATATTAAGCCTTATTGCAGGAAATTGGAGCAACCCATTCAAAGAACATGTAGTTTTGTTTCATATAACAAGCATTTCCTTTATTGTGTGTTTTGGGGGTGGAAACCTTGTTCATATGCAAACAACCCCTTTTATCCCTCACTGCTCCCCTCATTACCCTGTGATGTAATAGTGAAACAGAGTTCATGCTTGTTAATCCTAATGGCAAATATTGTGTCTCTTGTCTTGCAGAGTTTTGCGGAGAACACCATGAATGAGCTGCTTGGCTGGTATGGCTATGACAAGGTGGACCTGAGAGACCAGGACAACATCGACATACGGAACTACCCAGATGGAGAGACACATCCACACATCTCTGTCCTGAAAGGTGAGCATAACCATGGAGACAGATATTCATTGATCTGGTCATTGCAGTTGTTTATTCATTGAAAAAGCTATGTTCTGTGCACAGGAGCATACTTCTTCATCTAAAAATATGGTTTTACAAGTGGTATTACAATTGATGCAAAATGTGACATTTACTGTCTATGCTGAGTTGCAAATTCCCTCTGCAGGGTCAGAGACAGAGGCTGGGGAAAGTACTGCTGCAACTTGGCAGTAGTTTATCATGATTGATGAGGCAATTCAGTTAGGCTATCCAGTTCAAAATCTGCTGTAGTTGCTTCATCCAGTCATTATGGTGTAGTTATGTTTCAGCAGAAAACTGCACTTTGCTTTCCTATTGGTGATTAAAACAAGTGTCTCTGGAATCTCTACATGGTGATCCCTGGTTATAATGTTGGATAAAATTGTAGAAATTCACATCAGGCATTGAGCAAGCATACAGTAGGGCGTTATCTAATCAAAGATGCCAACATGGTTTCCAGGGTAACACAAAGGACACCCATCTTGCGTCAAAAGCATATTTGTTTGGAAGTGATCAATGATGTCCATTTCCGTTGCTTTACATACAGCAAGTCCAGAAAGACCAGCACACTCACTCTGTCTCCCTCAGAAAACTCTTTACCAAAAATCCCAGGAGGATCGGGGGAGAATAGTGATGTCTCCCCAAACCAAGCCAATAGCTCCCACTCTACACCGACATTGAGGAACGGAGTGACAGAGTCGTCCACCACCCCGTCCACCTCCACACCCAGCACCAGGGAGCATGGGAACATGCCCATCATAGTTCCACTGATCCCACCCCCCATGATCAAGCCACCAGCAGGTAAAACACTTCACACACACACCTAAAAAACAACAAACATACTGAATGTGTTTAAGCTTGCACTTTAAAGACTATCAGAATGGATCCTACAATTGAATCCCAAGTATACATAACAGTGTAGTACGAATCTAACGAATCACTGCCATTTCAGTGCTCAAATCCACTGTCAGTTTTACAATCACTTGATAAATGAGGAACAAAGGTCTGTAAATACATAGACAGACACCCCAGGTTCCCCTCCTCCAACTGTTTAAGTGTCAGTATCACCTGGTCAACTCAGTGGAAATGTATATGGACAGAGGGCTTCATTGAACCACAAGTGTGCCGTGATACTCAAGAGGCTCATCAGCCTGCATGGGGAGAGGAGAGTGCCATGGCATCACGCTAGAGGCGGCCTCACAGCCTCACACAGCCTCACACAGCACAGGGTGAAAAACAGATGGTATGGTCCCTCTCTCACAGCTCAACACCAACCGCCCCCACTCCCCCTCCCACTCCCCCTCCCACCGGCCCATCCAACTTGTACCCCTTTTGAATTATTCATATGCCCTGCAATAGCAATAGAGGGGCTTTTGAGGTGCAGGTACACTGGATGATAGAGGTATTTAATATGGGCACTGCATAATTACAGTACAAGGCTCTCTCCCAGCAGATGTGACTTCATTAATAAGGAAACGCATAACGAGAGCCGAGAAAAAGGCCAGAAAATTCTGAATGCAAACATACCACGTCAAGTGACCTTTTTGTATGAAAATAATTAGATGCCTTCAAATGAACACTTTACATTTTAGTAGACACTCTTATCCAGAGCGAATTACAGAAGCAATTAGGATTAAGTGCCTTGCACATCGTCAGATTTTTCACCTAGTCATCTCGGAGAGTCGAACTAGCAACCTTTCAGTTACTGGCCCAACGCCCTTAACCGCCAGGCTACCTGCCACACTCCAACTTGTTTGTTGTTGCCAAATATTTTATTTAATTACTGCCAGGTTGCCATGGGACTTTAGACATAGATTTTCTAAAACAATGCAATAATGGAGGGATGTAGAGGGGGAACTTCCCCAGGAATATTTTCTACCCCCCATTCACACCTACCTCTGCAGAGATCTCTCAATATGGGCCATGCAGCAGAAGCATAAAGGAGCATAAAATATGCATGCTGTGGCCACGGTGCTATCTTTGGGCCTCCCGGGAGTTATTCCCCTTAATTGAAAATGTCCTTCCTTTAAAAAAGATTTGCACTATAGATCTATTAAGCTTAACAAGAGGGAAAAAGCCTTCCCAGTACCCACCACAGTGTGATAAGGGAGGTGAAAGACTAATGGGCACATTTCTTTTCACCTTTGCACACACTTAGTCATAATGTGATAATTGTGAGTCTCCCAGGAAGAAGTCTCTCCACATAGTACAACACTGAGGGGCTAAAAAAGCAATGTAAATTACCCAGCAACCCTTGTTTAAGATGAGAGACCCATTTGATGTCATGGAGGGTGTTTAGTTTCCATGTTCTAATGAATCTCCAATGAAGCCCTCTGCAATTTAATTAGGTAGACTTCAGCTGAAGCATTTTCAAATCGACAAACGATTTTTGTCCACAGCAATTTCTTAGGGCATCTCTGTCTAGTTAGAATGTCTCTAACTGCCTTCATGACTGCAGCAAACAAAACCTTGGGGTGGGAAGCACTGTCCTCTTTTGCCTGGAAGGGGAATACTGTCAGGATGCATTGTTGGTCGGCTCATTCACATGATGAGATTTGACAGGTGGCTGTCAGATTGTTTGGGTGGCTGGAGGGGGGAGGGGTGGCTGGAGTGTTATCCAGTTATCCTCACATTGTGTCTGTTTGTGTTTGTGGTCCCCCAGACGAGGATGTGTCTAACGTCCAGATCATGTGCGCATGGTGTCAGAAGGTTGGCGTCAAACGCTATTCCCTAAACATGGGCACTGAGCTGAAGAGCTTCTGCAGTGAGAAGTGCTTTGCCGCCTGTCGCCGAGCCTACTTCAAGAGAAACAAGGTAAACTCCTTCTTAACACTCCTATCTCATTAATGAACCAATTATGCAAGTGCACACAAGACCATGTGGTACATACATGTACTGACATACATCACTTCCTCCCTACATCCACTCTTCCTGATTTCTCAGATTAAGATGCTGTAGGACACTTGTCAGTCCTTAGGAATTGTATTGACCAACTTTCAACTTTGTACAATATCTCCACTAGATGGCTGGGTGAGGAGCCCAGAAGCTTAGGTACTTTGGATATTTCGCTCCTGAGTTTGGCCTTTCTTTTGAGTACCCATTGTAGTAGAATAACACAAAACCAATATCCATCCTTGGCTTGTGGTTTCATCATTGAACATGCAGAAACACGGTTCCAGTCATACCCTATGCAGTTGACTTTCAAACATGCATTGGTTCCAATTATCAGTATATATTTCCAAAGACAGACCATAAAGTAAATAGTGTTTTAATTTGTCCTGATTTCTGAAGTTAAACATTCTGCTTTCTTTCTTATACCTAAGCTTGGATATGTAAGGAATTACAGTGTAAGTATGATATGTTTTTATTTATGTCTTTATTCCTTTCCCTTTTTTCATCAAAACATAATCACTTAGCATAGTTCTGTATGCTACCGGCTGTTGAAATGGAAGTATACATATGTCTGATAATTTAAGATACTGTACGGGAATCCAGTTTTTTCTATTCACATTATCAATTTTCATAGCATGAGTTGCCTTGTACCTGCTGTGGTTTCTCCCACATTTGTTAAGTATTGCTAGTCCTAAAGACAAAGTTCACACTAAAGTCGTAAGTTTATTTGACACTTCTATGAGTGCTGTATGTGGATATATAAACAAAAGAACAACTGAAGTGATATTGTATTTCAGTGAGTAAGGGCCAATGTGAAGAGCTATCCAGGGACAGAATTCCCACGTTAGGAAAACAGACATGGCTAGAGCACATTAAGTCCTTGTCTGCTGAGGTGGTGCAGATTCTATATTATGTCTCACACTCTCACATTCATGCAGGCCATTTGTGTAAGAGATATCCACATGTTTCTTTTTTTCATGCACCCACAAGATTGGCCACAACTCCAAACCTTCCAGTTTTTCCAACAACAAAAAATGGCATGGCTGAAAACGTATGTTGTCTGTTTGTGTCTGAAAGGGGAGACAGGACATAGCGAGTAGGGTGGCGTAGGGGTGGGCAGTGGAGACGCATCATGTTTCGCTAAATATCTACAGCTGCTTCGTCCGCGTAATCCAATCTCCTCTTATGGCGAGCGCGGGTGAGGAGGATTCAGTTTCTTCCATTGCCACTGCACAACACCATCCATCCCGTGCACCAGGAATAATACCAACATTCAGCCATGTGATAGGGTGGCTGGGGGGTAGAAGAGTTTTGATCCAGTTTTGAGCTCATCTAATGACTAGTCTGGTTTATTTCACATAGACATTCAACATAGACACACACTCTCACTCTCAGGCCTCCCCTCACATCATGTAAACGCACTAGAGAGGGTAAAGTCCAAGTGAAGAGGCCCTAGCTTGTATTTTACAGCCCATTTCTGATGTAAGACGTCTATCTTTTTTCATGGCTCAGGAATCTTTCCTTACACCTCTGGAGACCTGTAAAATTCCATCTCTGTCTTTGTCTCCGAGGTCCCTCCAGGCAAGTGCTTCTTTACGTAACCCCAGTAATGTCACATCCCCTCAAACAGACACACATTTTTATACACAGGCTGTCGGTTGCCTGCACTCACTCTGCAATTTACTTTACCATCTGGATCCAGTATCAAGGAAGACACACTGAATAAGATGTGTATGTGTGTGTGTGTGTGTGTGTTTTTGATGAAGTGTGTTACCTGTCTTCGTTGTGATTTAGTCCTGGCTAGGGAACCTATAGGTCCCCATGTCGCAGCAGGAGAGCCTCGTGAGGGAGGTGATTATTTCATGGCTGACAGCGATTAATACAAGGGAAAGGGGGAAACTTAGAGAGTAGTTTGAGGGAAGAAACTGGAGCTTGAACTTGCACTACACAGACACGGTCATATCATGCTCTCTCTTCCTCTCAAAGTCTAACTATCCCTGCTAGATAGCGTCGGGGCTTAGTTTAAAAAAATATATATATTTTTAGGTAAAGGTCGATGATCATTAGAAATCACAACAAAGAGGCCTGGCTGGACCAATCAGCGCACCTACCGACAGAACCAATGTTAGTCAGATAAATAAACACTGACTTTCTAGATCGTTGTAATATGACATGAAGATCACTTTTACAACAGCAGTACATAAGTTACTTGACAAGCTTTAACAAGCTTGTTATCCCACAATCAAACATGAGCAAAAAGAGAATGTTCAAGGAACATTTCCCGTTAGCTGGTTAATCTAATGAGAGGACAGAAGGAGGGGGTTGGCCCAAATATGTGTGTTGTCCCAGGTGGGTGGAAAGTTGTGAATTTGTGCTAGATGTGTTTGAGAATGTGTGAGTGTGTATGTGTGTGTATTTGTGCGATGGGACGTCTCCATGATTGTCTGTTTCTCGTTGCTGTGGTTGTGTGTGTGTGTGTGTGTGTGTGTGTGTGTGTGTGTGTGTGTGTGTGTGTGTGTGTGTGTGTGTGTGTGTGTGTGTGTGTGTGTGTGTGTGTGTGTGTGTGTGTGTGTGTGTGTGTGTGTGTGTGTGTGTGTATATATGTGAGGGTATACCTTTTGGGAAACACACCTCTTGACAGGTGAAAAGCACACACACCTGGGCAGGCACTGATGCCCATATGGAGGCTTGCACAGTGACAGCTGGTGTGCCACTGCCTCTGGGCATCTTAGTCACCAATGGGCACAGATACCGGTGGTGTGGAACTGTGATGCCATGTTTACACCGGACACTTTAGCCAGACTGCAACTGTATTTAGTTGTCATAGTGTTTCCAACAATAAGACATCATATATGTTCTGTGATAAAAGTGTTACTGGATTTTCCAGGGGAATAAGCTCTGGTAATATTTGCGTAAATAACATTTCTAATAGCCAAGGAGTAGTTTTAGGAAGAGTAACTTTTGAAACAGCTTTCCTTCCAAAAAGTGGAGAGTGGGGCATCGTCACCCATAATCACTGCAACAGGAAAGGAAAGGAAGGAAAGTTGTTTCAAAATGCAGCTTGACTTCTCTGGACAGACAAATGTTTTACCCATGGCGGGTAGGCACTTTCATAGCCAATGTGTGGGTTTATCACCAGGTAGTCAGTTTTACTTCATACTCTCAGTCTCGTCATACAACACAGTTGTGCCTGATTCCCAGTAAAGGACGTGGTGTCCCCATTGTATGACTGTACTGTCACCCAACACTATGTCTGGTGCTGGTTGATCTCTCTCTCCATCGCTCTCTCTCTCCCTCTCTCTGTTTGTGTATGTGTGTGTGTGCCCCTCATGCCTCGTTCACTGTGCCAGCACCTCATTAGCACTATATGTAAATGAATTGGCACCAGACCAGAGGGTCACAGCACAAAATGGAGACTGGATAATGACACAATGACACATCTGTGTGTGTGTGTGTGTGTGTGTGTGTGTGTGTGTGTGTGTGTGTGTGTGTGTGTGTGTGTGTGTGTGTGTGTGTGTGTGTGTGTGTGTGTGTGTGTGTGTGTGTGTGTGTGTGTGTGTGTGTGTGTGTGTGTGTGTGTGTGTGTGCGTGTAAATTTCAATGCTTATAGATTGCACAGTGTCTAGTGCCAATGTAAAAAGAGAGAGCATCCCGTCAACCCAGTGGTGCTGGCGAATTTTAAATCCCATATCCTCTTTCCTTTAACCTTTATTACTGGGACATTGCTTGTGATATTGTTAAACAGTTGTTTCTCCTTGGAAGTCTTTAAATAGGATTAATGCAGCATTTACTCTCCGGATAACAATGTTTAGATTAATGTGCAAATCTCATAGAATTCCCCTCTTTCACAGTTCATAATGCCAATACAACATCTAGGCTCTTTAGCTGTCAATGTGAACAATGAACTATAGTTACTACACACACACACACACACACACTTTCCACGTGGCTTTATTTTATGATGCTGAGAACCTGCATATGATTCCACAACCCAAATGCATGTTCACCATTTGACCTTTGTCACTGTCTTTCCATTCATACGTTTGTTGTTGTTTTCCCTTCTTCTTTTCTGTCCACCTGTTTATTTTGTCCGTTCGTAAAAAGAGGCCGTTATTTCTCCCCTCAGGCGAGAGACGAAGACGGCCGTGGTGAGAAATTACCCCAGCACAGCTATTCTAAGGATACGCCCAGGCTTGTCTTCAAGACAAACAGCGATGTGCTTGTAAGGACTAAAACGTTTAACAAAGATAGAGTTTAAGTTTTTGATGGCTAGAAATGTAATGACATATTTTGATATTAATGACTGTTTGATGTGTTGAATAATGTAAAGAGGTTTGTTTTTAGAGAATGTACTGTTAGCCTTTAGTTATATATAAAACAAGTACATTGATTTAAAGTGAATCACATACTTTTTTCATTCAAATTGTTTTATTTTCTCATTTTCATTTTGCATTGTGTTCGATTCAGATGTTGTGTTCTCTCTTCATAGATCCATAATGAGGACTTTTCTGCCAATTTTATCTTGACCATTGTTTTTGGTGACTTCAATACATTTAAATCCAGTAATAGAATTGGACATGTGGTTCACATGTAAAGATTAGCTCTACAACGTTGGCCATTTTCTATTTGAATCGTGTCAGGTTCAATGAATGCATTTACATGTTTGTGATGGAATATACCCACTTTGTTTTGCAAGCTTCATAAGATCATCATGATCCCGATATTGTACCCCCAGCAGATACTGGTCCTCACAATATCATTTCCCGAATAATACATTCCACCCCATCAGATATTGTTCCTCCAGCACATACTATCACACACAGTATCAGAAACTGTTCCCTTGCTGATCACTTTGTTAAGTGTTTAACCAGATGGTTAGCGAAATGGACAGGTTTTCAAAAACGCCTAAATTCTCTAGACAAACTAGAAATCAGTATTTTTACAACCCAACCAAGCCGCACTGCTTGTTGACACAATGCCCTCTTAACCCAGAAGCCAGCTGCACCATTGTGTCAAAGGAAACACCATACACCTGGCAACCGTGCCAGCGTGCATTGCACCCAGCCTACCACAGGGGTCGCTGTGGTGAGGACATCCCTCCCGGCCAAACCCTCCCCTAACCAGACACCGCTGGGTCAATTGTGCGCCACCCCATGGGTCTCCCGGTCACAGCCAGCTGGGACAGAGCCTGGACTCAAACCCAGAATCTCTAGTGGCACAGCTAGCACTGCGATGTAGTGCCTTAGACAACTGCACCACTCGGGAGGCCCAGGTAGCTTGGTAATTACCTACAGCAAAGCAAATGGTTAAACCGAGCCAGAGCGACCGCCAGTATGATGGCTGTGGTTGAAATAAATGACCATAATTACATTAAACTGCAAACATCTTTGTGCAGGAGAGGAAGTGAGTAGAGAGAGAAAAAATAATGCACAGGGTAATGCACAGTGAAATTTCACTCACAATGCAGAAAGTCGTTAATTGCTTTCCATCTGTCTTCTTTTTTAGCCCAAGAAAATGTCAACACATTTATAATTTAAAATATCCAGGCTTACCATCATTGAACCCAACTCTCAGAGCACTTTTCAGACTTAAAAAAAATATTTGGCTCATTGTGTACCAAATGGACAGTTTAAAAAGAAGACTACTGATATCAAGGCTAAAGGGCTGACTATTGATCACTCACCTGTACGAGTACCGAGCTACAGTATCAACCTGGACTCAGGGCTAGACGTAACATTAATTTGTGGCTATCCATCATCCATTTCGTATAATATATAGAGAAACAAAGTAAGTAGCTGCAAAGTTTCTAATTAGCTAAAATGCTAGTTGTCCGTGATGAGATTCGAACACGTAACCTTCTGTCTTATGTACCTATACCAAACTTAACATATCATACTAATTTGAGTGTACCAGATTTTTGTTTACTATGTTACGTCTAGTCTATGAAACCAGGCTGACAGTATATGGAACACTAGTCTTTGGTCCTGTAATGCTGCGCCACTATAACAGTAAAGAGCACTACAGATATGGTCTCTGATGGTCATATCTACATTATGACAGCCTTTCTAACAGTGGCCATTTGACTGAAATCTAGTGATGGAGGAGACCTCTGTTTAACATTAAAATCCAATTATGGATGAGATTGTCATTGACTGATTTGTCCATCTCTTTGACATGTGTGATCTGTCAGTTGAGAGACGGGGAAAGGATGGAAAAGAGAGATTAAAGAAGAGTGAATGAATCAGGGTGGCCTATCAACTGAGATCTAAGTACTTTATGGAAAATCAGGTTTAGTGAAAAATTAGGTACAAATCAATGAATCAGGCCAGGGTTCAGAGGAGGATGACACAAGAGTAGCATATTATTATGAGGGTTCCATGACCGTTCCAAATCTGAAGTTGCCATGACGTGTGTGTGTTTGCGTGCTTGTGTGCGTGTTCAAATCTAATTTTGACTCAAGTGTGGCAGGCATATATGTGACCTCTGAAATATCAAATGGTTAGGATCATACAGTACATGTATGTCTGTGAGCCAAACCTAATCGTCTTCCAGTAGCATCCCACAATTTATTAGCATTCAACAAGGGGGATTATGGTGTGTGTGATGGATGGACGTCGTTCGTGGGTCTGACAGCTGATTAATGCTTTAATTATCTTCAGTGAGTCGCTGTCACGTCCTTCTGAGCTGGGAGAGTGAGTTGTGTGCCCGGGCTGTACCCATCTCCCTGGCCCACCCATTGCCATCCACTCACCAGGGTCATGTTCATTATCTCAGGTACACTAATGAAACTAACCGTATGGAAACGAACAGCCACATGATGATTGAACATTCACAGTGAGCATTTTGGAAACTTTTGTAGCCAGTGAAAAATATCCTGGCATCACAAGGCCCTGGCATCCCACAGTGTTGACTAGCTGTGCCAGGCTGCTCCTCTGCCCTGTGTGTAATGCCCCCAGGGTAGTATTCGATAATCACATTCCATTAAAACACAGTCAATTCCACTTTAATGCATTCAATTCTACTTGAATGCAGTCATGTCCATTTTAATGCAGTCAATTCATTAATCAGAATCTTTTTTTGTGCAATAAAAATATCCAAAACACTCATATTAAAGTTGCACACCAGTAGTGAATAGCGATGCATCATAGCACCCACCTAGGTGGTTCTCAGCAGCCATTTTCACCAGAACATGTAAAACTCCACCCAGCTGTCACTCTCACTTCCATGCCCCCTACTGGCAGCTTGTTCACTTGTCTCCTCCGTCTGTCCATCTCACCCAGCCACCACATTCATCTACCCCCACTTATGATCATTCCTTACAGGGAAAACCTTTTACTTGAGGCTGTTATGTCCTGCGGCTGTGCCTGTGGCCACTGTCACACACGGCTCAGTGGATTCAGGTTTATCGGAGTGGTTCCTCCTTATGAAGGAAGTTTAAGAGGTGAAAACCCCATGGCAGGTGTAAATGTGAATTACATGTCTGGACAAAGTGTTTTTCATTCTAAAGCTTTAAGTACGCCGATCCAGATTTGCACTCACGTTTAAAGCCAGTTGAAAGCTACTTCTTCCTCAAGTTGTAAGCATTTATCAAGATGTTACCATATGTGTTGTACATTACCTGTACCTGAAGGGTCATAGCAGTGTGAAGTTAGTATGAAAATCTCTCTGTCTCCCTCACTACATATAGACTATATATGTGCCATTATGCAATGGAAGCACAAAAATACAGATGGGTTTCAGTAATGTGGATACAAACATGCCATGCAGATGTACTTTTATTTACTTGGCGTAACAAAACAAAATTTGACCAGTTAATTTAATTACAATCCAGGTTTTAGTGTACCTAATCTGCAGATACTGTGTGAGGCTGAGAGATTACATTCTGCTTACCAAAGTTGTTTGCCACATGGCAAAAGGGCAATGTTGCTGACTTTTTTAACTGCTTATGTGTTGTATCTGTAATGCATTCTACCTGATGATGTCTTTTGTCTTGTCTTTTGTGTTACAGGTATGTGACTGGTGCAAACACATCCGCCACACCAAGGAGTACCTGGACTTCGGTGCTGGTGAACGGAGGTTGCAGTTCTGCAGTGCCAAATGCCTGAACCAGTACAAGATGGACATCTTCTACAAAGAGACTCAGGCGGCGCTGCCAGGGGGCCTGTGTAACCCAGGACACGGACCTGTGGAGGGCAAGTCGGAGAGCAGCACCGGGGCGCAGCTCCTCACCCCCGAGTCCTGGGGCACGCCCTTGGGTGACTTACGTCGCAAAGCCCCTTCCCCTGGGGGAAACCCCTCTGTGCCAGTCCCCTCCAGCTCCACCGCTGCCTCTCCCTCTGAGACAGGCACTGTCTGCTCCCCTTCCTCCAAAAACCCCACGCCCAGAGCCCACGAGAGCCCCACCTTACCCCCTCCCTCACACCCCTCTCTGCACTCTCCCATGGGAGTCCCCTTGGGTAGCCCCCCAATGGTGATGACGCCCCGGGGACCAGTGCCCCTGCCCTTCTTCATGGAGCACCAGATGATGCAGCAGATGAGGCCACCTTTCCTCCGCCCACCTCCCCACGGCCCAGGCCCTAACAGCCCCCTGTCCAACCCCATGATCCCTGGCATCGGACCACCACCACCCCTGCCGAGAAACCTGGGTCCACCATCCAGCCCTATGCACAGGACACAGTTCTCACCCCACCACCATCCCTCTAACAACCCCAACCTGGGAGGGAACCCCCCAGGGATGATGCCACCCCATCCAGGCCTACACATACCCGGTTTTCCCTTCCACTCCAACATGATGCCAAACGGGCCCATGCTTATGCCACCCATGATGAACTTTGGTATGCCTTCCCTCGCCCCTCTGGTTCCCCCGCCAACCCTGCTGGTCCCTTACCCTGTAATCGTGCCCCTGCCGGTGCCCATCCCTATCCCCATACCCTTCCCCTACAACCCCAAGACCTCCAAGGACAAACCCAGCAACAACAACAACCCCATTCCCAGTGCATCAGGGGAGGACCACAGGCCCTTCTCCCCTGGTTCCTCCAGAGGGGATCACAAGTTTGGGCCCTCCAGTTCCGGGGTGCACTCTCCGGGCTTCTCTGGCTACAATCTGGCCCGCTTTGGCTCTGAGAGGAGTAGGACTGACGTGGTGGACCTGACCGTGAAGACTGAGAGTCCGGCGTGTGCCTCCACCACGGCCTCCCTTCCCGAGGGCGTGATCGACCTGACTCTGGGCCGGCGATCGCGGCTGCAGCAGGTCATCCAGCGGGTGGTGCCCAGTGTCCAGGTAAAGGTGGAACGAAATGGGGACTCAACCAGCCCCCCACCTTCTGGACCATCCCCTCTGAATGCCTCTGGGCAGGGGAAGGGGGACAGCAGCCTAGAGGACATGAGCCAGGAGGTCAGGGAGGCCATTAGTGACTCTCTGGAGCCAGGCTTCCTGCCTTGTAGCCAGGCCACATCACCATCCCCACAGCCAAACCAAAACTCCTACAATACCCAGCTAACAAATCACCCTGGCACACCACGGACCCAGCCCTGCAGCCCACCTGCCCCCTGTGATGTCATAGTAAATGGCAGCAGTCAACACACAGACGGCCCCAGCCGGAGCACACTACCCACATCTTTGTCTGACCCTGGCCGGAGAGGAGGAGGAGGTTGCGGAGAACCAGCCAACTGCGAGCTGGAGCTGGAGGCGCTGAAGGAGAACAGCTGCTTGGTGCCAGAGTGGGAACCAGGTAAGAGGGGCCCAAGTGAGGAGGCAGTGCAGGGGGGCACTTGGGAAGGCAAGCTGGAAGCCAACTGCAATCTTATGGATCTGGACGATGATGACGACCACGCCTATGCACTGCTGCTGCCCAAGGCTGGCTGTGTCATCCAGCCCCTGCCAAAGCCCAGCGACAAGACGGCCATCGTGTCATGCAGCATCAGCGCTCCCCTGGCAGCAGGGGCAGGGAGCCCCGAGCTGGAGCCACCGCTAAAGAGGAGGTGCCTGCGAATACGCAATCAGAACAAATGAGGCAGAAAAGGTTGGTCTCATGGCACCCTCTACTGAGGACCCAAGGTGGTCCCCCTCCCATCATCTCTGCCCAGTACCTGTCCCTAAGGGTCGTGTGGAAATATCACAAAAATATCAAACAGTCTGACAGTTTTTCAAAAAGGCCTTCAAAACATGAAGATGTCCGATTTAACTCTGTGTGGGGTATTTTGTGTTTGTGCTGCTTTGCAGCATATTTTGATGCAAGCAATTGCACTGTTTGATCATATTGTTTAAATATACAGACTTTTCTTCATCAAACATAAAATTACCTTTTTGTCAGCATAGATGCAATGTTTCCCTCACCACTGCCATAGCTTTTGACCTGATCTGAGAGAGGGTGCTGACAGAAATGTACAACTGTGAAGGAAGATATACTCTTGATGTCAGGGTTGATAACACGCTAATGTTACTTTAGTCAAGCGTGCAGCAGTAAATCTATTGGATCTGAGCGAAAGAGATGTCTGTTGGAGCGAAAGAGATGTCTGGTTGAAAAATAGATCTGTAGAATGGGGATTCCCTTTGTCTGATCTAACATGTCTAATTCTGGATCCTCTTTCTCCTTTTCAGCTCAGACAGATTTCAGCTCAGACAGATGGCAGTAACTTCCCTACAGAATGAGGTATGCTGTTGAAGCTCTTGACAACACTAGCCTTCCACTATCCGCCCCTCGCTCCTCCACTCCATGAACCTCTCTCCCAGCCAACTAGCACTCCAAATTCTAGCCTTGTCACCCTAATCTTAACAACTCGGCACAGGCCCGACCACAATAACCCCTGGACCAGTGGAAGTGGGACTTGGAGGCATTCACCTTTAACCCAGACCAGACGTGTTATTTTCTCTTGAGACACATTCCTTTAGCCCACACTGCCCCTCTCTCCCTTCCTTCCAAAGCAAATGCTCTGTCAGATCTCCGCTGTCAGACTGATAAGCCACAATGCTAAAGCCAATAGATTTACCAGCAGTTTTGTGTTTGCTGGAAGAGGCCTAAGGTAGCATTTCTAGCCAATCTGTTCCAAAGTGAAAGGTGTAGCATTTTTATGTGGCAAGAAAGTCAGGCTGAAGTCATCCCCACCCGCCCCCCACCTTTGCATGATCACAACCAGCACAAAATGCTAACCTCCAACCCCCATCCCACCATTGCGGGTGACAGGACATTTGTTTTGAACTGGAAACCAAAAAGAGACATCTCATAATGGAAGGTAACAATCAGAGGGAGACATTTTCTGAGCCTCACAGGTTGAGGAATAATAACAAGAAAAAGAGGAGCGGTGAAATCCTTGTGTTCTGACTGTAGCACACTCTATTCCTGGAGATACCAGGGGCCCCTTTGCGTCACAGAACCTTTCCCTTGTGGAGCAGTGGGGATATCTCCACAATAAAAGGAGACCTTGGCACTATTGAACTGCTCATCTTCAGTGGGTTTCATGGTCATAAAAGACAAGAATTTTCAAGTTTATCCTCACTCACTGATTTGTGGACAACAGGGTAGAGACCTCACCAGCAAACGACGGTGGGTAACTGTGGACAATGTGCAATCTCTGCCAACGTGGAGGCTATTTTGCTTCTCTGCAAGCCCCTGGTCAGACAAAATCAGATGTGTAATTCTAATTGTAATCATCACGGCTGTATTTACATTTTTAATACCGCAATGATATTGATGATAATGATATATCTTCAGCCACATCTCTGATGTGTACAGTAAGGTTATGGTAATGATGTGACTTTCATCATGGAAGCAAAAAGATGACTGCTGCTTATCACACCACAAAGGGATTGCGTCAATCGAGAGTTGAGACCACAGCCATTAGCATTGTTTCGTCACTAGTGCTCAGGGTCGTAATGTTGCACTAGGATTTATCATTGGCAAGGGAAGCTGGCTCTCTTAAATCAAATTTGCTTGTCAGTCATAGATAATTCTCTGGAAACACTGGTCCAAACGTACTGTAGAACTATTTGTAAAGTCAAACTACTGAAACAAATTAATCAATTCTTTAATGAGTCAAGGATTTTGTCATATTTACATTATGATATGGGGAATCATCTCACTTCCCTGTCCTTCACCCTCTTCAAAATGTTGTCATTTGCAAGTGTTAATCTGTCTGCATTATAACATTTTGGCAGTGTATATTTAGCTTCAAGCTAGTCTATATTGCCGGTAGAGACTAACAGAATCCCCCACACACACTAGTTGGTGCTTGGTGATCTGAAAGGACTGAGAGTCTATTGAGGGACATAATGACGAACCTTATGTATTATTACCCAAAATGAGTTGCACTTACAGTACATGTTGCCAAATTGGTGGGTAGTGTACCACATGGGGGTGTCAAAAAGGCTCTAAGTTTGTCAGTTGCACAGAAAATTTTGAAACATCATGTTGCTTGTCAGGTTCAAATAAAAGTATTTCTTTTGGTGCAAAGATTTCTCCCTATAGACTTCTGTCGACATATAATTTGCTCTTTCGATTTTCATGCTTTATCTGTCCAGCTAAAAACTCCAGTTTCTTTGCCAACTTCTTTTTCCATCTCTCCCATTTCCCTTTGGGTCTGAACCCTCTTTCTCTTCCTCTGAACGCAGATGGGAAGTGTAATTCCACACACCAGCCAGAGCTATGGGTTGCATGTTTTATTACAAAAATGGGAGAGTTACACACATAAACATACACACACATGAATGCATTTGCAGACACGCATAGCAACGACTCACCACCCTCCATGATGTATTCTCTCACACACGCACATGCACACACACGGACTAAAATGATGTTTAGAGATTCATTCTCTCTCCTTCCATGTATGGTTCCAACTGCTCTATCTTGACTTCCTCCCCGATGACAGTAGTGTTTGCCAGTGTCTGTGTATGCCAAGCAGGTGGAACCAGAGACCAATGTTCAAAGTAAGCACTGCAATACAATCTGCCGCATGGTAGTCAGGCATTTAGGCTTTGCCTGTCCTGTGCCAAGACTAGGATTCTGTGTCACAGTAATTCTTTTCTTGAATTTCCAGTCTTAAAAATAAATATATATACTGTACCAGTCAAAAGTTTGGACACACCTACACATTCAAGGGTTGTTCTTTATTTTTTTTACTATTTTCTACATTGTAGAATAATAGTGAAGATATCAAAACTATGAAGGTACACATATGGAATAATTTGGTAACCAAAAAAGTGTGAAACAAATCAAAAAATATTTTATATTTGAGATTCTTCAAAAGTAGCCGCCCTTCGCCTCGATGACAGCTTTGCACACTCTTGGAATTATCTCTACCAGCTTCATTAGTGACAGGTAGCCTAGTGGTTAGACGTTGGGCCAGTAACCAAAAGGTTTATAGATCAAATCGAGCTGACAAAGTAAAAATCTGTCATTCTGCCCTTGAACAAGGCAGTTAACCCAGTGTTCCTAGGCCGTCATTGTAAATAAGAATTTGTTCTTAACTGACTTGCCTAGTTAAATAAAGGATCAGAAATGTAGGTAGTCACCTGGAATGCATTTCAATTAACAGGTGTTTCTGTTAATTTGTGGAATTTCTTTCATTCTTAATGCATTTGAGCCAATCAGTTGTGTTGTGACAATGTAGGGGTGGTATACAGAAGAAAGCCATATTTGTTAAAAGACCAAGTCCATTTCATGGCAAGAACAGCTCAAGTAAGCAAAGAGAAATGACAGTCCATTACAGAAGATCAGTCAATCGGGAAAATTTCAAGAACTTTGAATAAATCTTCAAGTGCAGTCGCAAAAACCATCAAGCGCTATGATGAAACTGACTCTCATGAGGTCCGCCACAGGACAGGAAGACCCAGAATTACCTCTGCTGCAGAGGATAAGTTCATTAGAGTTAATTGCATGTCAGATTGGAGCCCAAATAAATGCTTCACAGAGTTCAAGTAACAGACACATCTCAACATCAACTGTTCAGAGAAGACTGTGTGAATCAGACCTTCAAGGTCGAATTTCTGCAAAGAAACCACTACTAAAGGACACCAATAATAAGAAGTGACTTGCTTGGGCCAAGAAACACAAGCAATGGACATGAGACCGGTGTAAATCTGTCCTTAGGTCTGATGAGTCCAAATGTGAGATTTTTGGTTCCAACCTCCATGTCTTTGTGAGATGCAGAGTAGGTCAACGGATGATCTCCGCATGTGTGGTTCCCACCGTGAAGCATGGAGGAGGAGGTGTGATAGTGTGGGTGTGCTTTGCTTGTGACACTGTCTGTGATTTATTTAGAATTCAAGGCACACTTTACCAGCATGGCTACCACAGCATTCTGCAGCGATATGCCATCCCATTTAGTTTTGGCTTAGTGGGACTATCATTTGTTTTTCAACAGGACAATGACATCTCCAGGCTGTGTAATGGCTATTTGACCAAGGAGAGCAGATGACCTGGCCTCCACAATCACCTGACCTCAACCCAATTGAGACGGTTTGGGATGAATTGGCCCACAGAGTGAAGGAAAAGCAGCCAACAAGTGCTCAGCATATGTGGGAACTCCTTCAAGACTGCTGTAAAAGCATTCCTCATGAACCTGGTTGAGAGAATGCCAAGAGTGTGCAAAGCTGTCATCAAGGCATTGTTTTGATTTGTTAAACACTTTTTTGGTTACTACATGATTCCATATGTGTTATTTCATAGTTTTGATGTCTTCACTATTATATTCTACAATGTAGAAAATAGTTTTTTAAAAACCCTTGAATGAGTAGGTATGTCCAAACCTTTGACTGGTACTGTATATATATGTTTTAACATTTTATCCAGACTCGGCAACCTAGCCTTTTGCAGTCATGCTACTGCACACTCAAAGAGAAGCAGGTAATTTGCAAACAAATATCTTTTGCACTGACTAATCCTCAATGATTTCAACCAAAATTAGAGATCACATAGGAAACAGAGATAATGAGGAATCATTTCCATTCTTTCATTCACTTTTACTTGACCTCATCACCATATGTAATGCGAACCAGAGATACTTCGACAAATATAGCCTTGAAACTGGAAACTTGTAGTGTCTGCGGTTCTTGACAGATGTTGGAGACAGTTGAAACTGAGACAATGAAACAGGTCGGGCTTCTGTCTGACAGCAGAAATGTGTGTCTGGGTCTGTGTGTGCATGTGTGTGTTCAACTGATTTCAGCCGACCATTGCTGCCATTGTCTGTTGGACTGGAGGCATCTCAGTAAAATATAAATAACTGTGTGGAGCTAAGAATTGCCACTAGGTGTCAGGGTAGGTATTCTTTGCTGCGAACACAGTTGAACTGAAAATACTCACAACTATGATTTTTGAAGCACTCCACAGACCTTTGACGCATAGTGGCCCTAACATACCGACAATACCACACACACACACACCTTAATATCGCCTTCATCGTTGTGACTGAAAGGCCAATTCACCCCTCCAGTGCCAGCATCATCAGTCTTGCAAATGCTACTTAAAGGAATGAAGTGGATATAACTGTCTATTTCATTGGGGAGAGATGAAGAATAAAAGCAAAAATCCAGCACCCATTTAATGGAATTAAATAGGCTAGGTCAACAGCCTAAGATATGCAATGACAACTTCCTATTCAAAATCTTGATAGAGAGTAGAAATAATAAACTAAACAAAAACATGACATTTCTCATGTCACTTTTCAAACGTGAACAGAAAATCTGCCTTAACTCTCACTTGTGTACTCTACAGTGCAGACGATGATGCTCGCTTGTAAGACTCCCCACTTTGTACAAAATAAAATGGACAAAAAACAACTTTGTTATGTTGCTAGTGTTGATGTATAGATGATCAGCTTTCTGTGACTTGTATAAACCCAACCCTCACATTTTGTTAAAGGACCCTTCCTCCTACACCACCAACAAACATCCTCCTTCCCCTTCTATGTTTTATCTAGTGGTGAATTATCAACCTTTGTGTACATTTTATAGTATTATTTAATTAAAGTGAAGAAAACTGCAAGAAATGGATATAACTGTTGTCTTTTTATTATGAAGTTGTTACTATAACTTGTTGCCAAGATTGCTTTGAAAATAATAATTTTGTGCTGTAACAGTATTTGCTTTATTCAGTGAATTGCTTATGGAGACTAATAAATAGAGGCACACACCAACTTGTTTCATCTTTGTCAATATCTGTTTAACCACAGACATACACACACACACACACACACACACACATGAATTCCTTCTCTCACAGTGGAGCATAAGCACAAAAATATGTATTGGTCACATTGTGTCATAGCATCCACTGTGCATCACAGAACACTTGGGGTGGCAAGCAGCAAAAAGTCTGCACCAGCCTACACAGCATCGAGACTGGTGCGTGCAACCACAGTGGCACATTGATACTCTACTGCAGGGATGTACATTAGGTGCCTGACTATGGCGCTTTCCCCACTGTGCACTACCCACCTTAATAGCCCACCAGCAGGGGTCCCCCTTCCCATTGCTGAATACATCAGCCCCTCCTGTAGCAAACCATGGGGGTTTCACATCTGCCTGAACAGCTACATGCATGGGCATAAACACAATGTATCAAAACAACACCACACATAGATTATAATTACTGGGAGAAATGTCATCATTGAAATCAATGGATGGACATAAGCAACAGTACATTGTAGTATGTGTAGGCCTACAGTATGTCTACTGCAATAGTGTGATGCTGACCAATTAAACATAGAATTGTAGCTACCTTAGTGCAACACCTGGCAAGCTGTCAAGAGGTTTAAATGTCTTGTTGCAATGTGTTCAATTGATAGTCGCAGGGACATTTGAGGGACACCTGTTCAAGTCCCAGTTGGCTAGCCCCCCAAATCGCTACACTGATGTCAGAAGTCAGATGGCACTGCTGGGAGGCCAGATGTTAAATTTAAATCCAACAACTAATATTCAGACATCTATTAACTTGCAGTTATGATATCATCTGGAAGTAGCATACTTGTTGCACACTTCATGATCGTTGCACACAGTAAAACTTTAGGAGAGTAGTCATCACATAGCTCTATTATTCCTCATGATACAGCTTCCCACGTTGAACAGCAGCTTGATTTGAGACAGAAAAGGCTTATGGGTAAATGAGGCGGCTTGTGTCTGCGTGTTGATGTCAGAGGAGGGAGGAGAGAACTAGCTCTGGAAGTGGAGTATGTACGAGGAATCCACGGTGGCTAACTGCAGTTAGACATTCCGACAACCCTTAGTTTTTCGTCATGCAGGGATACATACCGAAATAGTTCTGTAGTGCATAGGAGAGGAGCTGATTGTATAACGTTTTTAAACTGTTCATCGCTCAAGCTATTTTGGAGAACGCCATACTCTGTCAATTTGCTTATGACAGTGATGCAATTACAAAATCCATGTAATTTGAGTGTTTCAAATGTTGGATTTTAAACACTTTCGACTGTTTTGGAAACACATTTTTTTAAATTTAAGCATAGCACATCGGAGCGCCCAAAAAGAGAAGGGAGGGGGGCAAGAAAACGCCCTGTTGCTGAATCTTCTTAAAATTCTAACTTAATCGCGGTGTGGATCACAGAGAACAGTCATATGGAATATGGTACTATAAATGTATATCTTGATTTGCGTTCAACTAAATCTCCGGACTAATTGGCAAATTTGCGGAGCTGCGCTTCTCCGTTTATGGTGGATATTTTTTTTTTTCTACATTGTGGATACTGCAATTCCGAGGCGATTATAGAAGGAGGCTGCTAGGCCCACGGCCATTGCCCAAGAACAAAAAGACTTTTCCCCATGTAAACCCAAACAGTTCTCATAAGGCTCGTCTTATATGTAAAAGAAGCGGGCATTAATCAATCGCAAAAATGTCACTTGGTGCAGAGAGAAGGATGGAAAACCGGTTGAAAAAGCTGGAGGCCATGATCAAAGATCCAAGATCTGCGATAAACTTGGAAAGTTTACTCGTAAGTCTGCTAATATTTTATTAATTATTAATAGGGCCTATTCTGTTTTCCCTTCGCGCACTTTGAAGCAACCAACATGATGCATTGTAGCAGTAGACTTCTTACGCCATTTAACCAATATGTATCAATTGTGATGTTGCCGATGTCGACATTGTAGCCAAATCCTATCATTCGCTGTCTGCGCGGTATTGGGCAAGGTTTAGCTAACTTCCTCACCACCAACCAAGCCTTTCATGATTCAGGTCAACATTTACTTCAGAAAGAATAGGCCTGTTACACTATATTTTAGAGTAACAAAAATTCTAAACACATCGTTATTATTTAGCATTAAGTTGTCACCTATTACAGCATCATGTGTAGCCTTATCCTGTGACAATGTGTAGCCTATATGTCAATAGTTCCTGACTCAAATGCTAATTTCTGCCTGATTTAGAATTCCATGCAATTCAACATCGGGATTCCAGGCAACATAGGCCTATGTAAGGGTATAAAAGGATCGAAAATAGATGAGCCATATGTTTTTCTCGTGATATGAGGGCATCTGATGCAGCAGACAACACAGCTATAGCTGTAGGCTAACTGCATTTAATCTGTTTTAAGATTATTGGAAAATGTGCATAGCCCTGAAGGTTAGCCTACTTCTATGGAAACGTTTCTTCCGGTCAAGTCCCTGAACGATCTCCCGCCTATCAAGGGATTGGCCCACTGACTTGTATGGGATATGCGCCACATTGTCATGTTTGGCACCAGACGGGTACCAACGGCATGTCACACGTGCCCTTGTCTACAAACGGATGCGTTGTAGTAACTGTCAAAGAGAGGAGTGGGTTTTCGCCCCAAGCCAACTGTTTAAAAGGATAATAATAAGTGAACGTTTTGGGAGTGTTTACCAATACAGGCCTACTCACTGCTGTGGAATGTCGAGAGGACTGTCATCTGTCTATAGGCCTGAAAACATTCTGCAGAAACCTATTGCGATAGCCTAATAGTTGGTCCAGCCTGAAATAGCCAGACCAAGATCATAAACACTCATGATTTACACATTCAGGATTTGAAGTGCTTCCTGGTGAAGCTCCCTCAGACACTATTAAAAATGTCAAGCCGTTTCTGAACCGGAGTTCAACTTCTTCAGTACCGGTTGAATTAAGAATCCATCTGTTAAACGTGCATAATCGCTCTAATTTATATGCAGTGACTGAATCCTCAGCTGAAAAGTGTTTATTTCCTGGGAAGGAGTAGGAGATAGATATCAAAGCTTGATGACTGTTCTAGACTGAAGTTGAGTGGGAGGAGTGCGTAGGACTGAACAGGCTGTATCCTCCCAAGCCATTTTTGGCCAACTCTCACTTTCTGTTATTGTCTGCTATGAAGAAGGCACAGAGGCAAGCATCAGGCATTGCAATAATGTAGTCAGACCTGTTTCTACATGCTCTCACATTCAGACCTTTCCTGATATACCATCCATTGTTCACTTTAAAAACATTGCCTAATGATAAATTATGAACACACACATACTTACTTAGTCATCGACCTCCATTAACACCTATAACAGCTGCTTATATATAATTATCCTGGATAAGGAACGTGTTGCCTCAGCAGAACAATGCCTGGGCCCTTTTTTATGTCCTTACTTCCTGTAAACGTGTTTCTTCCTGTACGCTTCTTGTTTTGCACAATGTACACATGAGATAATAGTCTAAAATAGAGAGTAGGCCTAAAACATGTCCCTGGAGTGTTTCAGGAATGTCAAGCTGCTCTTCAAAGGGGGTTTCTTATCACAGGGCCATCCCTGATGTGATCTGATGCAGTGTAGGACTGACTGCCACTTGAAATTAGGCCCACACTCAGTGGAATGCAGCCTGGGATCTGTCAGTTACCCCGCCAAGGTTTCACTACACAACTGAGCAGTGTGAATCTTATGAATGACTGAAGGACTGTGGACTTGAATGTGTTTAATGTGTGTAATAGAATGAAGAATGCAGTGTTTCAAAGCATTTAAATGGAATGTATTTGAATGGGTACTAGTGAATTGTGATTCACATAAATGGAGTGTGCAATTTATCCATTAAAAGGAAGGATAGGAGGGAACTCGTATCAGAGGAGTGCATGTAGACTAGTTTGGGCTACATAGAGGAGGACAACTATTGCTGACCTGTCTGGTACTGCAGCAGACTGGCTAAGGTCTCCTGGAAAGCTTCTGGAATGAGATGGCATTCATTCTGCCATCTCAGAATGTGAACTGGATCAGATGGCCTGCTTTTAACAGGCAGCTGAGAGAGTGAGGTGTGTTCAGTACAGGTTCAGGGGTAGGAAACTCAGGCCAGTCAACAGGATCTGATCTGCTGTTTTTTTCTTCTCCCTCTGGCACTTTCAAATTGACCCATTAATGTTACTTATTTTTTATTTATTGGATGGAATGCACTTAGTGTTTTATAGTGTTCAAAAGAAATGTTGAACTTTGATTAGCTATATGTTTGAACTATTTCAATAAAAATTGTAGTTGAGATATTTCATGAGCTGAGTACATTGCTGGCTAGTGTGAAAAATCCTGCCCAGTTGGGATATTTTGCAATGTCAACTAAGTTGATAGTCATTTTCACCTGCAAAACTGTGTAGTAAAGTAACATTCCTGTATTCTGTTGCTCCTTCTCCTATACTGCTATCTAATATAATCCCAGGGCACACCCTTTTAATTTCAGGAGTGCTCTGTATCAGCTTAGACACGTTATACTGTATCATGGAGGCTTGAAGTAAAACATCACTGATGGCAGTATTTTTCTCCAGGCTCCAGCCCTACTGATCCCCTTTATTTGGCAGAGCATCAGTGCTGACTGGGTAACTGTTTTCAGTCACCAGCATCAACCACTGTACTGTTAACCACGTGGTATTAAAAGATGAAACCTGAACGCCAAAACGGCCACTCGGGGCTAGCAGCATGAAAGAGAGGGCATTTCTTGAGATAGGCCTAACTAGGCACTTGATTGCAGCCTTTTCACTGTCCTCGAGGAAATGACCTCATTGAGTAAATAGTTGGAGCTATATATGGGTCTCAAAGTCCCTCTGAATTGCTGCACTTTCCCCTTTCACTATTCTCTTTATCCAACTGCACCTCTCCTCTCTCACTGGCTCAAAATGAATGTTTGATTTGAGTTTCAAAGCCAGATTCACACCAGTAACTTATTTCTATTCTGATATTAGAGTTTCGTTGTTGTCAAAGAAACATATTGTTTAATTTGTTTGTCTCTATATGCACCTACAGTGGGTATCACAAATATTCACCCACCTTGGATTTCTTCACATTTTGTGTTACAAAGTGGGATTGCAATGGATTTAAGTGGCTCTTTTTTTTGGTCAAGATCTACACAATATTCTGTCAATGTGTTTTTTTATTGAAAAATGAAATGCTAATATACCTTGATTACATAAGTATGCACCCCTCTGAATCAATACATATTCCAAACACCTTTGGAAGCAATTACACTAGTGATTCTTTTTGGGTAAGTCTCTTAAGAACTTTGCACGCCTGTATAGCACAATATTTGTACCTTATTCTTCAAGTGCTGTCAAATTGCTGGGGGTCATTGCTAGAAAGCCATTTTAAACTCTTCCCATAGATTTTCAAGCAGACTTCAGTCAAAACTATAACTTGGCCACTCAGGATCATTCACTGTCTTCTTGGTAAGCAACTCCGGTGTAGATTTGGCATTGTGTTGTAGGTTAATGTTCTGCTGAAAGGTGAATTCCTCTCCCTGTGTCTGGTGTAAAGCAGACTGAAGCACGTTTTCCTCTATGATTTTGCCTGTGCTTGGGTCCATTACGTTTCTTTTTATTCTGAAAAACTCCCCAGTCGTTGCCGACATCAAGCATACCCATACCATGATGCAGCCACCACCATGCTTAAAAATAAGGAGGCAGGTACTCAATGATGTGTTGTTGGATTTTCCCCAAACGTACTTTTTGGCCTAAAGGCAAAGCGTTGTAGTCCTTCGCTGTGTTTTATTGCAGTGTAACTTTAGTGCCTTGTTGCATAGATTATGCATGTTTTGGGAATATATGTATGTATGTGTATATATTTACAGTACCAGTCAAAACTTTGGACACACCGACTCATTCCAGGTTTTTCTTTATTTTGACTATTTTCTACATTATAGTATAACAGTGAGGACATCCAACTATTAAATAACAAATATGGAATCATGTAGTAACCAAAAAAGTGTCAAACAAATCAAAATAGATTTGAGATTCTTCAAAGTCGCCACTCTTTGCCTTGATGATAGCTGCAGAGAAACCACTTCTATAGGACACCAGTAATAAGAAGAGACTTGCTTGTGCCAAGAAACACGAGCAATGGGCATGAGACCGGTGGAAATCTGTCCTTAGGTCTGATGGGTCCAAATGTGAGATTTTGGTTCCAAATGCTGTATCTTAGTGAGACAAGGAGTGTATGAATGGATGATCTCCGCATGTGTGGTTCCCACCGTAAAGCATGGAGGAGATGGTGTGGGGTACTTTGCCGGTGACACTGTCTGTGATCTATTTAGAAATCAAGGCACACTTAACCAGCATGGATACCACAGCATTCTGCAGCGATATGCCATCCCATCTGGTTTGTGCTTAGTGGGACTATCATTTATTTTTCAACAGGACAATGACCCTTAACACACCTCCAGGTTGTGTAAGGGCTATTTGACCAAGGAGGGTGATGGAGTGCTGCATCAGATGCCCTTGCCTCCACAATCACCCAACCTCAACCCAACTGAGATGGTTTTGGATGAGTGGGACCACAGAATGAAGGAAAAGCAGCCAACAACTGCTCAGCATATGTGGGAACTCCTTCAAGACTGTTGGAAAAGCATTCCTCATGAAGCTGTTTGAGAGAATGCCAAGACTGTGCAAAGCTCTCTTCAAGACAAAGGATGGCAACTTGGAAGAATCTAAAATCTATTTAGATTTGTTTAACACTTTTTTGGTTAGTACATGATTCCATGTGTTATTTAATCGTGTTGATGTCTTCACTATTACTCTGTAATGTCGAAAATTGTACAAATAAAGCAAATCCCTTGAATGAGTAGGTGTGTCCAAACTTTTGACTGGTACTGTATATTGTTCTTTTCACTGTTATTTAGGTCATTATCGTGGAGTAACTGCAATGTTCTTGATCCATCCTCAGTTTTCTCCCATCAGTCAATTAACTCTGTAGCTGTTTTAAAATCACCATTGGCCTCATGGTGGCATCCCTCAGCAGTTTCCTTCCTTTCCTGCAGCTCAGTTCAGAAGGACGACTGTATCTTTGTTGTCTTGGTGGTTAATACATAATTTAAACTTTACCATGCTTAAAGATATATTCAATGTCTGATTTGTTATTGTTACCCATCTACTAATCACTGCCCTTCTTTGAGGCTTTTGAAAAAGCTCCCTGGTCTTTGTAGTTGAATATGTGGTTTCAAACTCAGTACTTGACTAACGGAAGTGGTAGTCATTAAATAAGTCATGTCAAATCTCTATTTCAAAGTGAATCCATTATTTTGTGATTTGTAAAGCCACATTTTACTCCTGAACTAATTTAGGCTTATGCAACATCTATATTTTAGTTATTTAATTTGTATTCATTTGTAAACCTTTGTAAAATGTTCTTTTCACTTTTGACATTATGGAGTATTTTGTGTAGCTCAATGACAAAAAAAAATCCCAATTAGATCTATTTAAATTGAATTTTGTAACGCAACAAAATGTGAAAAAAATCCATTGGGGTGTAAACTTATGATGCCCACTCTATACATAATTGTTAGATAACCATTGATATTATTATTGCAGCCAGAATAGGCAGCTGATGGTCATTTCCACATAAAAGGACCCCTGAGCACCAACTTGAAGTTTGTAGGAAAATGTGAAATGAAAACTAAGAGTCAAAATATATATTTTATTAAAGTGTATATATACATTTTTCAAGCAATTTCCATCCTAAAAATGTGGATTAAGCAAAGGCTTTGATTTCAGTTCCAACAGATGGAAAAGGGGTCTAAGAAAACATCCAGAAAGTCTTGAAAGGTATTATTAATACATCAAAACACAATAATGTTGAAGTAAAGACCCCTGCCAACTAATATCAACACACATTTATTTTCGGAGAAATTATTCTGCCTTCTGTTAGTTTTTTTAAGAAACATTGCCTTGTGCCTTGAGAATTACTTTTGCAAAAAACCCACATATCTTTTAAGATATTTTCTAATATCTCTCTGTCATGGGGAGGGAGGATAATACAAGTTCACAGAAGTAACAAGTGAAGGTAGACCTGTCAATTAGTGTTTTTGATATCGATTTTGTTTATGAATTATTAAGTGATTAATAAAAAAATGTAATTATGTTATCAAAAAATTAGTAATTTTGGCTATTGAATTTGGACAGTTGTACACGAGTTGAGTACACTATAATGTACTGTACTGAACTATACTCTGCTGTACTGAACTTAACTCTACTGTTCTGTGCTGTACTTTGTCCAAACTTGTGAAACATAGACATGTATAATTGGTTCAGATTTGGTCTGGTCCAAGAAAATGTGGTCTTGTTTTTTCGTTGGTCTTGCTGGGTGTAAATCTACATCACTTAGTGTAGTTTAATACCCAAAAGAGATTTGATCAAAGTCAATTTGTCATGTCATACCTGACACCCCATTCTTTCTGCAGACATAGTTGAATCTTCATTCAGAGCAGATATTGTTATGGGAAAAGGTGGACACAAACTGAGGGAGATTTTAATTATGTTGCCAAAATTTGCATCTGCACAGTTCTTCCAGTAAATGTTTTTATAAAATGTTCAGTGTATGTTTAAAAAACAAATGTCCATGTGCATATAGTTGTATGTTTTCTTAAATTTTTAAATCAATGTTTTTTGTTTGGCATACTTTTTAAGTCTCAGCGCAGTTCCATTGTGGTGGAATTGTCCTGGTATGACAACTATTCTTTTCAATTCTCACGTCTCAAATGTGACAGCCAGACTCGACACAGCTTCAATTTCAAGCTTCCGCTGTGAGTGACAACTTGCAAATGATGGAATTATATAAACGATTAGTCTCTTCTCACTGTCGCTGTGAAGCATGCGGAGCACTCAGTCTGGCGAGAGAGACTAAAAAACGATTGACATCAAGCTGAACTCGCAACATCTCAATTAAATGTGTCAAAGTGCATTGGTTACACTAGTCCAGAGCTTCCCAAACTCTTTATAGTCCTGTACCCCTTTAAACATTCAACCTCCAGCTGCGTACCCCATCTAGCACCAGTGTCAGTGCACTCTCAAATTTTTTTTTTTTGCCATCATTGTAAGCCTGCCACACACACACTATAAAATACATTTATTAAACATAAGAATGAGAGTGAGTTTTTGTCACAACCCGGCTCGTGGGACCAGAGCACAAATAATAATATAATAATAATCAATCAATTTGCTCTTTATTTTAACCATCTTACATATAAAACCTTATTTGTTCATCAAATTGTGAATAACTCACCACAGGTTAATGAGAAGGGTGTGCTTGAAAGGATGCACATAACTCTACAATGTTGGGTTGTATTGGAGAGAGTCTGTGTTAAATCTTTCCACACAGTCTGCGCTTGTATTTAGTTTTCATGCTAGTAAGGGCCGAGAATCCGCTCTCACATAGGTACGTGGTTGCAAAGGGCATCAGTGTCTTAACAGCCTGATTTTCCAAGGCAGGATACTCTGAGCGCAGCCCATCCAGAAATCTGGCAGTGGCTTCTGATTAAATTACATTTTCACAGAACCGCTTGTTGCAATTTCAGTGAGGCTCTCTTGTTCAGATATCAGTAAGTGGACTGCAGGCAGGGCATGAAAGGGATAACGAATCCAGTTGTTTGTGTCATTCGTTTTGGGAAAGTACCTGCGTAATTGTGCACCCAACTCACTCAGGTGCTTCGCTATATCACATTTGACATTGTCCGTAAGCTTGAGTTCATTTGCACACAAAAAAATCATACAATGATGGAAAGACCTGTGTGTTGTCCTTGTTAATGCAGGCAGAGAAGAACTCCAACTTCTTAATCATAGCCTCAATTTTGTCCCACACATTGAATATAGTTGCGGAGAGTCCCTGTAATCCTAGATTCAGATCATTCAGGCGAGAGAAAAAATCATCCAGATAGTCTAGTCGTGTGAGAAACTCGTCATCATGCAAGCGGTCAGACAAGTGAAAATGATGGTCAGTAAAGAAAAATTTAAGCTCATCTGTCAATTACAAAAAACATGTCAATACTTTGCCCATTGATAACCAGCGCACTCCTGTATGTTGTAAAAGTGTTACATGGTTGCTGCCCATATCATTGCGTAGTGCAGAAAATACACAAGAGTTCAGGGGCCTTGCTTTAACAAAGTTAACCACTTACACTGTAGTGTCCAAAACATCTTTCAAGCAGTCAGGCATTCCCTTGGCAGCAAGAGCCTCTCGGTGGATGCTGCAGTGTACCCAAGTGGCGTCGGGAGCAACTGCTTGTACACGTGTTACTTCACCACTATGTCTCCCTGTCATGGCTTTTGCGCCATCAGTACAGATACCAACATGAGCAGCAGCTACATTTGGCTACATATGGACCATTAGTGGAATTCCCGCGAGATAGTAATGGTTAATGTGATTGGATGTTAATTATTTGACTAGGCTACCTGTATTTGACATTGTGTTGTTATATGAACATTATATGGTGTAATTTTATTTTTGGCAGTGAAACGACACTACTCAGGCGAGGATAAAAAACCTCAGCCAAATGTATAGCCCCATTGGAAACTATAAATGGGCTGTTTGAAAATGTGTAAAAATAAATATATATATATATATACAGTGGGGCAAAAAAGTATTTAGTCAGCCACCAATTGTGCAAGTTCTCCCACTTAAAAAGATGAGAGGCCTGTAATTCTTTATCATAGGTACACTTCAACTATGAAAATCCAGAAAATCACATTGTAGGATTTTTTAATTAATTAATTAGCAAATTATGGTGGAAAATAAGTATTTGGTCACCTACAAACTAGCGAGATTTTTAGCTCTCACAGACCTGTAATTTCTTCTTTAAGAGGCTCCTCTGTCCTCCACTAGTTACCTGTATTAATGGCACCTGTTTGAACTTGTTATCAGTATAAAAGACACCTGTCCACAACCTCAAACAGTCACACTCCAAACTCCACTATGGCCAAGACCAAAGAGCTGTCAATGGACACCAGAAACAAAATTGTAAACCTGCACAGGCTGGGAAGACTAAATCTGCAATAGGTAAGCAGCTTGGTTTGAAGAAATCAACTGTGGGAGCAATTATTAGGAAATGGAAGACATACAAGACCACTCATAATCTCCCTCGATCTGGGGCTCCACACAAGATCTCACCCCGTGGGATCAAAATGATCACAAGAACGGTGAGCAAAAATCCCAGAACCACACGGGGGGACCTAGTGAATAAACTGCAGAAAGCTGGGACCAAAGTAACAAAGCCTACCATCAGTAACACACTACGCCGCCAGGGACTAAAATCCTGCAGTGCCAGACGTGTCCCCCTGCTTAAGCCAGTACATGTCCAGGCCCGTCTGAAGTTTGCTAGAGAGCATTTTGATGATCCAGAAGAAGATTGGGAGAATGTCATATGGTCAGATGAAACCAAAATACAACTTTTTTGGTAAAAACTCAACTCGTCGTGTTTGGAGGACAAAGAATGCTGTGTTGCATCCAAAGAACACCATACCTACTGTGAAGCATGGGGGTGGAAACATCATGCTTTGGGGCTGTTTTTCTGCAAAGGGACCAGGACGACTGATCCATGTAAAGGAAAGAATGAATGGGGCCATGTATTGTGAGATTTTGAGTGAAAACCTCCTTCCATCAGCGAGGGCATTGAAAATGAAACGTGGCTGGGTCTTTCAGCATGACAATGATCCCAAACACACCGCCAGGGCAACGAAGGAGTGGCTTCGTAAGAAGCATTTCAAGGTCCTGGAGTGGCCTAGCCAGTCTCCAGATCTCAACCCCATAGAAAATCTTTGGAGGGAGTTGAAAGTCTGTGTTGCCCAGCAACAGCCCCAAAACATCATTGCTCTAGAGTAGATCTGCATGGAGGAATAGGCCAAAATACCAGCAACAGTGTGTGAAAACCTTGTGAAGACTTACAGAAATCGGTTGACCTCTGTCATTGCCAACAAAGGGTATATAACAAAGTATTGAGTTAAACTTTTGTTATTGACCAAATACTTATTTTCCACCATAATTTGCTAATAAATTCATTAAAAATCCTACAATGTGATTTGCTGGATTTTTTTTCTAATTTTGTCTGTCATAGTTGAAGTGTACCTATGATGAAAATGACAGGCCTCTCATCTTTTTAAGTGGGAGAACTTGCACAATTGGTGGCTGACTAAATACTGTTTTGCCCCACTGTATATATACATACAGTCGTGGCCAAAAGTTTTGAGAATGACACAAATATTAATTTTCACAAAGTCTGCTGCCTCAGTTTGTATGATGGCAATTTTCATATACTCCAGAATGTTATGAAGAGTGATCAGATGAATTGCAATTAATTGCAAAGTCCCTCTTTGCCATGCCAATGAACTGAATCCCCAAAAAAACATTTCCACTGCATTTCAGCCCTGCCAAAAAAGGACCAGCTGACATCATGTCAGTGATTCTCTCGTTAACTCAGGTGTGAGTGTTGACGAGGACAAGGCTGGAGATCACTCTGTAATGTTGATTGAGTTCGAATAACAGACTGGAAGCTTAAAAAGGAGGGTGGTGCTTGGAATCATTGTTCTTCCTCTGTCAGTCATGGTAGGTAACCAAACACGTGCCGTCATCATTGCTTTGCACAAAAAGGGCTTCACATGCAAGGATATTGCTGCCAGTAAGATTGCACCTAAATTCACCATTTATCTGATCATCAAGAACTTCAAGGAAAGCGGTTAAATTGTTGTGAAGAAGGCTTCAGGGCGCCCAAGAAAGTCCAGCAAGCGTCAGGGCCGTCCCCTAAAGTTGATTCAGTTGCAGGATCGGGGCACCACCAGTACAGAGCTTGCTTAGGAATGGCAGCAGGCAGGTGTGAGTGCATCTGCACGCACAGTGAGGTGAAGACTTTTGGAGGATGGCCTGGTGTCAAGAAGGGCAGCAAAGAAGCCACTTCTCTCCAGGAAAAACATCAGGGACAGACTGATATTCTTCCAAAGGTACAGGGATTGGACTGCTGAGGACTGGGGTAAAGTCATTTTCTCTGATGAATCCCCTTTCTGATTGTTTGGGGCATCTGGGAAAAAAGCTTGTCCAGAGAAGACAAGGTGAGTGCTACCATCAGTCCTGTGTCATGCCAACAGTAAAGCATCCTGAGACCATTCATGTGTGGTTGCTTGTCAGCCAAGGGAGTGGGCTCACTCACAATTTTGCCTAAGAACACAACCATGAATAAAGAATGGTACCAACACATCCTCTGAGAGCAACTTCTCCCAACCATCCAGGAACAGTTTGGTGACGAACAATGCCTTTTCCAGCATGATGTAGCACCTTGCCATAAGGCAAAAGGTGTGGCTCGGGGAACAAAACATCAATATTTTGGGTCCATGGCCAGGAAACTCTCCAGAACTTAGTCCCATTGAGAACTTGTGGTCAATCCTCAAGAGGCGGGTGGACAAACAAAACCCCACAAATTCTAACAAACTGAATGCAAGAATGGGCTGCCATCAGTCAGGATGTGGCCCAGAAGTTAATTGACAGCATGCCAGGGTAGATTGCAGAGGTCTTGAAAAAGAAGGGTCAACACTGCAAATATTGACTCTTTGCATCAACTTCATGTAATTGTCAATAAAAACCTTTGACACTTAAGAAATGCTTGTAATTATACTTCAGTATTCCATAGTAACATCTGACAAAAATATCTAAAGACACTGAAGCAGCGAACTTTGTGAAAATTAATATTTGTGTCATTCTCAAAACTTTTGGCCACAACCTGTATATTTTTTTTTAATGTGAATCACATTTTTATTTGGCGTACCCCCGACGGCATTACAATGTCTATCAAACTTCTCTCTGGTGCTAAATGTCTGTTGGAGGTTTCATCTAATTCTTGTTAAAACATGCAGATGCCCTAGAAAGTCCATATCCTGTTTGTATGTATTCACTGACATACTGCCAGTGCGTTACTATTAGTTGCCTGCTTGTTTTGATTATTTATATATGTGGGTTCATTTGAGTGGAACCACACTCTTGGCAATGGCACCATTGATTTCTGGGTCTGTACTTTTGTATGGTCTGAGTTTAGCATTGGCTGGCATAGGTGGTGCCATCTGAAGGAAGTAATATCATCAATGGGCTTTGTTTGGGTATTGAGAATAGATTTGAGTAATTGATTGGGTAAATGTTTAGTAGCAGACTGCCATTCTCCCTTCTCTTTGCTGTAGCGCCATGTTATGGTTAGTGCCAACAAGATGACTTTACTGATTGATAATTAGGATGTTTCTGTGGATAGGACACACATTGTTTGAATTGATGGGTTGAAGTTTGTGTACTTTGTTCAAGATTAATGGTAGAGTGTTATCTAGGGGCCGACATCACAGTGAAGCCATTGCAAAGCACAGAACTTGGAGGCTCTTAACCCAGCAGATCTCTAAGATGAAGTTACACTTCTGCAATTGCCTGTAAGTGGTGCAAAATATGAATCCACTTCTCATGATCTGAGGACCAGGTTTAATCTCTGCTTGTATTTGTTTCCACATTCATTTCTCTTTTGACTCTCATCTCCCTTTCTCTGCACTGTCCCCTTTCCCTTCTTCCTCTCTTTCCTTCTCTCTCTCTCTCTCCTCCTGTCTCCAGTTGTGTGGGAAATTCAGTCTTCCATGGCACTTCTGCTCAGCTCCAGCTGTGCTCTGACTTGGAGGAGGCAGATTTTCTGTCCGATTTGTCTCTAAATGTGACCGCTCTGCTCACCAGCAGCACTGGGTGCGATGTGCCAGTGGGGAGAAACACTGCCATATATGGCAGTGTGATGGTGGCCAGGGCCAAGTTGTGCAAAACAACCCTGCACACCTCCTCTCTTGAGACAGCCTCTCCCTCTCCTCCCCGATTCCTTCTCCTACATTCTCTCTGTTAGCAGCGGAAGTCCCGGCTCCTGTGCAGGATGCAGAATGTTAGCTAGTTTGCACTGGTCATGCAAATGTAGAGCAAGTGTGTTCTGTAATCGTAGGCCAAGGGGCTAAGCTTACGACCGGAAGTAGTTAGTGCTGGATATTTCTTTTGCCTTGTTTGGTGTAGCTAAGTTTCAGTCCTTCAGTCCATCTTGTCAGATTTTAAATGCAATGGCCCAGTAGACTTAGTCCTTTATAGGTGGATCTCTATGCTTCATTTTAAATGAATGCTGGCTACTCAAAGTATAAAATGACAACAGTGTTTGGTTCAGAAGCACCTAGGTCTCTCGCTAAAGCAAGCACGATTTATTACTGTGTGTGTTTGTGTGTGTGGGGGGGGGGGTGGAGTCGGACTCTATTTTCATGCATGTCAGCGATGGGAGTAGAAGGTACTTTGGAGAAGCGTTCCGCCTACTCATTTACCATTCTATCCATCTGACTTCAAGCATCACCTCTTCATGGGTAGAGACCGCTTCCCACAGACACAGAAACGCTGTGCATGCACACGCTCACATAAACACATGCACACTCCTACATACAAAGCAGTGAGCCATCATCACACCAACTCCATGTACATTATCACCCGTAGTCAAATCACCTGTGGAAAAATACATAATATACTTGATGAATAAGTCCGCAACACATCTACGGGTTCATTTCTCTCATGCTCCATTTCTCTGACGTCCAGCACATGTGTTCAAAAACAGAGCATATCAGGCAAGACATCCATCAGCAGTTAGACAAAACACAGACGTGGTGCTTGTCCGTTTCCCTCCATTGGTCACAGTACAACATGGGGCCCTTGCCATTTGTGAGACTCTGGCTCTGGCTGTTCCAGTATTTTAGAGTTATGGGCTCTGCCTGGCATACCCCTCACTTTGCCTGAGCTCCGGCTCCACTTCTCCCAGCAACTATTTTTAAACGTCTGGAATTTGATCAAAACATTAGCTTTTTACTCAAGCCTTTTAAAGTCCAAAGGCTGTTTTCTGTTTCGCACGCCTGGAGATGGGATTGGAGATAGGGAGGAGGGTTTGGGAAATGGAGAGAGGAGGTTCCCTGTTGGAGTCAGGTCTGTTGCTCTTGGTTTAACTAACAAAAATGTGTTCTTAATTAATACAATGAAATAAAGGCTTCATATGAAATGGATCATAATAATAAATAATACTTGTAATAATAAATAATACTTGTAATAATAAATAATACTTGTAATAATAATACTTGAATCAGAAAATTATATATATATTTCCCCTTCAATGATGTTTCGCCTTTGCTTGTGACAGGAAAGTCACACAAAGATAATACCGATAGGGGAGAGTGGGGTAAGTTGAGCCAATCTTGTTTCTAGAAAACCATACACAAAATTAATAATTTGACCAATTATTTAGGAAGAGGTCGTAATTTCATGGTTTCTGTGAAGGAAGAAACCACGTGGAAAAAGTGGTAAGCTAGGTCCGAAAAATCGTCTTTTCTCCAAGTCAAATGAATTGAATGTGTTATACATCAGTTGGGGTCTCTATAAGCTTAAATATGAGGTTTTAAACCGAGCATGAAAGTGCATCCTTGCAGCTGTGTGGGCTCATATTGTCGAAATGTTTGTCTTTGGGTAATGACCATGGGGTAAGTTGAGCCAATGACAAGTTGAGCAAATAGTTGTTTTCTTCCCACATTATTGGGGAAGCATTATTGCTGGTATATGCGGTAACAACAGAGCCTGGCCTATGTTAAAAGTTTGTTCTTTCATTTTTTTGTATGAAGTGTTTGTAAGGTGTTAAGCATGTGTTAAAATATGCTTCAAATCATGGAAAGACAAATAAGTGATTGTTGAATTGTTTAGGAAATAAAAAATAGACATGGTTTTAAAACTGGTAACTGATAATACATGGTAAAAAAATTCAACAATTTAAAATATATTAGTGAGTTACAGTTCATGTAAGGGAATCGGTCAATTAAAATAAATTCATTAGGCCCTAATCTATGGATTTCACATGACTGGGAAATCAGACATGCACGGATACCTTAAAAAAAAGTTAGGGGCATGAATCAGAAGACCAGTCAGTATCTGGTGTGACCATCATTTGCCTCATGCAGCTCAACACTTCTTTGCATGGAGTTGATCAGGCTGTTGATTGTGGAATGTTGTCCTACTCCTCTTTAATGCAAACTTGCTGGATATTGGCGGAAACTGGAACACGCTGTTGTACATGTCAATCCAGAGCATCTCAAATGTGCTCAATGGGTGTGGGTGACATGTCTGGTGAGTATGGTGCTTGCCTACGGAGCTGTGAGGGGAACGGCACCTCAGTACCTCCAGGCTCTGATCAGGCCCTACACCCACACAAGGGCACTGCATTCATCCACCTCTGGTCTGCTCGCCTCCCTACCACTGAGGAAGTACAGTTCCCGCTCAGCCCAGTCAAAACTGTTCGCTGCTCTGGCCCCCCAATGGTGGAACAAACTCCCTCACGACGCCAGGACAGCGGAGTCAATCACCACCTTCCGGAGACACCTGAAACCCCACCTCTTTAAGGAATACCTAGGATAGGATAAAGTAATCCTTCTCACCCCCCTTAAAAGATTTAGATGCACTATTGTAAAGTGGCTGTTCCACTGGATGTCATAAGGTGAATGCACCAATTTGTAAGTCGCTCTGGATAAGAGCGTCTGCTAAATGACTTAAATGTAAATGTAAATGTAAATGAGTATGCAGGCCATGAATGAACTGGGACTTTTTTCAGCTTCCAGGAATTGTGTGCATGCATTATCATGCTGAAACATGAGATGATGGCAGAAAGGTGGTGCGTGCGTATGTATTCACCCCCTTTGCTATGAAGCCCCTAAATAAGATATGGTGCAACCAATTACCATCTGAAGTCACATAATTAGTTAGATTGCACACAGGTGGACTTTATTTAAGTGTCACATGATCTCAGTATATATACACCAAGCAAGCAGCACTATGAAGACCAAGGAGCTCTCCAAACAGGTCAGGGACAAAGTTGTGGAGAAGTACAGATCAGGGTTTGGTTATTAAAAAAATATCCAAAACTTTGAACATCACACAAGAGCACCATTAAATCCATGATTAAAAAATTGAAAGAATATGGCACCACAACAAACCTGCCAAGAGAGGGCCGCCCACCAAAACTCACTGACCAGGCAAGGAGGGCATTAATCAGAGAGGAAACAAAGAGACCAAAGAAAATCCTGAAGGAGCTGCAAAGCTCCACAGCAGAGATTGGAGTATCTGTCCATATGACCACTTTAAGCCGTACCCTCAACAGAGGTTCACCTTCCAGCAGGACAATGACCCTAAGCATACTGCTAAACCAACACTCGAGTGGTTTAAGGGGAAACATTTAAATGTCTTGGAATGGCCTAGTCAAAGCACAGACCTCAGTCCAATTGAAAATCTGTGGTATGACTTAAAGATTGCTGTACACCAACGGAACTCATCCAGCTTGAAGGAGCTGAAGAAGTTTTGCCTTGAAGAATGTGCAAAAATCCCAGTGGCTAGATGTGCCAAGCTTATAGAGACATACCCCAAGAGACACACAGCTTTAATTGCTGCAAAAGGTGTCTCTACAAAGTATTGACTTTGGGGGAGGTGAATAGCATGCTCAAGTTTTCAGTTTTTTTGTCTTATTTATTTTTTGTTTCACGATAAAATATATTTTGCATCTTCCAAATGGTAGGCATGTTGTGTAAATCAAATGATACAAACCCCCCCAAAAATCTATTTTAATTTCCGGTTGTAAGGCAACAAAATAGGAAAAATGCCAAGGGTGGTGAATACTTTCGCAAACCACTGTACTGCCAAATTCTCAAAAGCGACGATGGTAGAGAAATTAACATACAATTATCTGGTAACAGCTCTGGGGGACATTCCTGCAGTCAGCATGCCAATTGTAAGCTCCCTCAACTTGAGACATCTGTGGCTTTGTGTTGTGTGACACGACTGCACATTTTAGTGGCCTTGTATTTTCCCCAGCACTTGTATAATGATCATGCTGTTTAATCAGCTTCTTGATATGCCACACCTGTCAATTGGATGGATTATCTAGTCAAAAGAGAAATGCTCACTAACAGGGATGTAAACCAAATTGTGCACAACATTTTTGAGAAATAAGCTTTTTGTGCGTATGGATATTTCCATTGACGGAATTATGCTATATGTAAAAAATGGCTCAACTAACCCCACTATCTCCCAATGAAATGATCAATTGGACAGACACTTGCTGCTGCCAACAAAAGATATAGTTTTTTGTATTTCTTTTCATCCATTTCTCTCAGCTCCTTCGACTGTTTTCAAGCTTGACATGCATATATTGTGTTCTTCTACAAGCTGGTGTGCCTACATTTTGTTAGATGAACGATTGATTATGATTGTGTTGTATTTCGGTAGAGATTGACTTGTGTGGCCTGTTATCAACTTCGGCTTCACTGCGTCTCCCACTGAATCATGTTTCTAAGACGTTGCCATGCAACCCAGTACATTGGCAGGTTTGCAGTGTGCTTGTCAGCAGTGTTTTTTCACTGTAGTTCAGACAGATAAGGGAGAACTGATGAGATAGCAGCAGTGGGTCGGTCAGTGTCCCTGATTTAACATCCCTGTCTGATGAGTTCATACCTATTCATAAAACATTGATAGATAGGTCTATCTATGGCTCTGTAGTTACCCAGACACTATCTCTAAGAGTTGTAGAGATGTGTGGAAATGAAGGAATTCAGTATGTTACTTGCGTGTACGATGGTCCTAAATTTAGATTTAGGTTAGGGCTGGGTGTTTACATTAGGGTCCTATTTTTGTTTCTACCCCATTTCTCTGTGTGTAATTTTCAACGTTTGGGTCATGGCATATTTTTTATAATGCCCTTCAGCTCTGTGCGTATGGGTTCCTTCCCCCAGCCCCCAATAACTGATGGACACACACAGGCAGACACACACACAAACAAGAACACACTGGCCCACTTTACACACACACACACACACACACACACACACACACACACACACACACACACACACACACACACACACACACACACACACACACACACACACACACACACACACACACACACACACACACACACACACACACACACACACACACACACACAGGAACACACTGGCCCACTGGACACACACACACACAAACAGGAACATACTGGACACACACACAGGCAGGAACACACTGGCCCACTGGACACACACACACAGAGAGAGACAGGCACACATTGGCCTACTGGACACACACACACAGGCACACACTGGCCCACTGGACACACACACACAGAGAGAGACAGGCACACACTGGCCCACTGGACACACACACACACGCAGGCAGCCACTAGACACACACACACACAAAGGCAGGCACACACTGGCCCACTGGAAATATACACATACAGACAGGCACACACTGGCCCACTGGACACACACACAGACAGGAACACACTGGCACACTGGACACACACACATACAGACAGGCACACACTGGCCCACTGGACACACACACACACACACACAGACAGGCACACACTGGCCCATTGGACACACAGACACATTCAGGCAGGTACACACTGGACACGTACACATACAGACAGGCACACACTGGCCCACTGGACACACACACAGACAGGAACACACTGGCCCACTGGACACACACACACACAGACAGGAACACACTGGCCCACTGGACACACACACACAAACAGACAGACAGGTACACACTGGACACGCAGACACAAAGGCAGGCATACACTGCCCCACTGGACACGTACACATACAGACAGGCACACACTGGCCCACTGGACACACACACACAGACCGACAGGTACACACTGGCCCACTGGACACACACACACAGACCGACAGGTACACACTGGCCCACTGGACACACACACAGACACAGACCGACAGGTACACACTGGCCCACTGGACACAAACACACACACACACACGTAGGCACACACTGGCCCACTGGACACACACACACACAAACAGACAGACAGGTACACACTGGCCCACTGGACACACACACACACAGACACAGACCGACAGGTACACACTGGCCCACTGGACACGTACACATACACAGACAGGCACACACTGGCCCATTGGACACACACACGCACAGGCACACACTCACACAGACAGGCACACACTGGCCCACTGGACACACACACACACAGACACAGAACGACAGGTACACACTGGCCCACTGGACACACACACACACAGACACAGACCGACAGGTACACACTAGCCCACTGGACACACACACACACAGATACAGACCGACAGGTACACACTGGCCCACTGGACACACACACACACAGACACAGACCGACAGGTACACACTGGCCCACTGGACACACACACACACAGACACAGAACGACAGGTACACACTGGCCCACTGGACACACACACATATACACACATACACGTAGGCACACACTGGCCCACTGGACGCCCACCAACACGCACACACTGGCCCACTGGACACACACACACACACAAACAGACAGACAGGTACACACTGGCCCACTGGATACACACACACAGACAGACAGGTACACACTGGCCCACTGGACACACACCAACACGTGCACACTGGCCCACTGGACACCCACACACACATAGACAGGCATACACTGGCCCACTGGACACACACACACAAGCCCACTGCACACACCAGACAGGATGGCTGACATTTTACGGGCTCCTAACCAACTGTGCTGTTTTGTTAATTTTTTTTCGCATTGTTTGTAACTTATTATGTACATAAAGTGACTTCTACCGTCTCTTATGACTGAAAAGAGCTTCTGGACATCGGAACTGGACGAAGATTTTTTTCTTCAATGAGTCGAAGGATTTACTGCTTTACAGAGAACAGATCCAAATCCCCGTCATTCGCGTGATGAAAAGGCGGAGATACCGAGGAAAGAGGTCGGGGTGCCTTGTTAGAATTCGTAGACGAGTGAGTAAGTCACCATTACCATCGGTTCTATTGGCCAATGCACAATCACTGGAAAACAAACTCTGTGATCTACGGTGGAGACTATCCAACCAACAGGACATTAAAAACAGTAATATCTTATGTTTCCCCGAGTCTTGGCTGAACGACGACATGGATAATATAGAGCGGGCTTGTTTTTCTGTGTATCGCCAGGGCAAATGTTAAAGAAGTCTCGAGATATTGCTCACCTGAGGTAGTGTACCTCATGATAAGCTTTAGACCACACTATCTACCAAGAGAGTTCTCATCTATATTATTCGTAGCCGTCTATATACCACCACAAACCGATGCTTGCAATAAGACCGCACTCAACGAACTGTATAAAGCCATAAGCAAACAAGAAAATGCTCATCCAAAAGCGGTGCTCCTAGTGGCCGGCAGCTTTAATGCAGTCAAACTTAAATCAGTTTTACCTCATTTCTACCAGCATGTCACATGTGCAACCAGAGGAAAAACATTTCTAGACCACCTTTACTCCACACACAGAGATGCATACAAAGCTCTCCTTCGCCCTCCATTTGGCAAATATGACCATAATTATATCCTCCTGATTTCCTGCTTACATGCAAAAACTAAAGCAAGAAGTACCAGTGACTCGATGACGCGGATGATACGCTACAGGTGCACCAATGTGTCGGAGGAAACACTGTGCATGTATTGCGCCCGGCCCACAACAGGAATCGCTAGTGCGAGATGGGACAAGAACATCCCTGCCGGCCAAACCCTCGCCTAACCCGGACGACGCTGGGCCAATTGTGCGCCGCCCCATGGCTCTCCCGGGCCGTGGCCAGCTGCGACAGAGCTTGAACCAGGATCTCTAGTGGCACAGCTAGTGCCTTAGACCACTGCGCCACTCGGGAGGCCCCCAGTAAATATTTTCTTAGCTCTGTTTCTCGAGCATAAGCATTTCACATTAAGGTTTACACCTGTTTTATGCGGTGCACATGATAAATAAGATTTGATTTGATGGAAGTTTGAAAGAAGGGTTCTTAATCTCCCCGGGTGTTGCCCACAAACACGCATGGAATGGACGTTCAGACTCAAAGTATATCTTGTTGTTTTTGCCATGGATGGCTCTTGTCCAATGGCTGTCCAGTAATGCATGATTGACATGTGTGATCAGTACCTGTACCTGACAAGATGCTCTGGGATTTAGGTGATTTTTTCCCCAGGAAGGATGAGACTTTATTTTACAGTCATGTTGCAAAGGGTATTTATAGCAAGATATTTCATAGGAAAATATGTGGTAAAAATCTAATCTTATGTTGTGAAGTAGCAGGTCTTCCTGGTAACTGTAGACTACTTCACAGGCATCAACACAAATGCAGGTGCATTTTGTAATTGCACATTACATTGCTTTTTTCCAGTGAACTCTAAGATACCACACTCACTTTAATTTTGGTTATGACCAATCAGCCATTTTACAGTGATGTTTCTAATTAAATAACAGGTAAATAGTTCACAATTTCTACAGTCCACTAGTTATGAAGTGTAGCTTAACTTTTTTTACCCACCGCCTATTGAGTAGGGATAGGCGGGCTGCGTGGAGTTGTCTCTCTCTACAGAGGAAATGACTTGCACACTGAGGTACCGGCTTCATGACACAGTGAAATTATCTTCTGAGTGCTGGGCGGGGTGGATCATTTCCTGTATTGCTGAGCTCTAAGGGGAGATGAGCCGTGTCAATGTGAGCGTCAGCGTGTGTCTGTGTGCTTCTTCTCCTCAAATAGTAGTTCTGTGTGAGGTACGTCCTTTATTGGGAAGTGGAGTGGAGATTATGAAACAGCTGGCATCAAGCTGTATAGTGTACACTGACTTCTGCAGAGTAGAGAGACGGACAAACTGGGGGTTGAGAAAGAGACGCATGTACAGTTGAATTCGGAAGTTTGCATACACTTAGGTTGGAGTCATAACAAACTCATTTTTCAACCACTCCACAAAATTCTTGTTAACAATCTATAGTTTTGGAAAGTTGGTTAAGACATCTACTTTGTGCATGACACAAGTCATTTTTCCAACAATCGTTTACAAACAGATTATTTCACATATCATTTACTGTATCACAATTCCAGTGGATCAGAAGTTTACATGCACTAAGTTGATTGTGCTTTTAAACAGCTTGGGAATGATGTCATGGCTTTAGAAGCTTCTGATAGGCTAATTGACATAATTTTAGTCAATTGGAGGTGTGTCTGTGGATGTATTTCAAGGCCTGCCTTCAAACTCAGTGCCTCTTTGCTTGATATCATGGGAAAATCAAAAGAAATCAGCCAAGACCTCAGAAAAAAATTGTAGACCTCCACAAGTCTGGTTCATCCTTGGGAGCAATTTCCAAACGCCTGAAGGTACCACGTTCATCTGTACAAACAATAGTATGCAAGTATAAATAACATGGGACCACGCAGCCGTCATACCGCTCAGGAAGGAGACACTTTCTGTCTCCTAGAGATGAACATACTTTGGTGCGGAAAGTGCAAATCAATCCCAGAACAACAGCAAAGGACCTTGTGAAGATGCTGGAGGAAACAGTTACAAAAGTATCTATATCCACAGTAAATTGAGTTCTAGATCGACATAACCTGAAAGGCCGCTCAGCAAGGAAGAAGCCTCTGCTCCATGAAAAGCCAGACTGCGGTTTGCAACTGCGCATGGGGACAAAGATCATACTTTTTGGAGAAATGTCCTCTGGTCTGATAAAACAAAAATAGAACTGTTTGGCCATAATGACCATTGTTATGTTTGGAGGTAAAAGGGGAATGTTGCAAGCCGAAGAACACCATCATAACTGTGAAGAACAGGGGTGGCAGCATCATGTTGTGGGGGTGCTTTGCTGCAGGAGGGACTGGTGCACTTCATTAAATCGATGGCATCATGAGGTTGGAAAATTATGTGGATATATTTAAGCAACATCTCAAGACATCAGTCAGGAAGTTAAAGCTTGGTCGCAAATGGGTCTTCCAAATGGCCAATGACACCAAGCATTCTTCCAACGTTGTGGCAAATGGCTCAAGGACAGCAAAGTCAAGGTATTGGAGTGGCCATCACAAAGCTTGTGGAAGGCTACCCAAAATGTTTGACTCAAGTTAAACAATTTAAAGGCAATGCTACCAAATACTAATTGAGTGTCTGTAAACTTCTGACCTACGACATTTCACATTCTTAAAATAAAGTGGTGATCCTTACTGACCTAAGACAGGGAATCTTTACTCGGACTAAATGTCAGGAATTGTGAAAAACTGAGTTTAAATGTATTTGGCTACAGTGTATGCAAACCTCCGACTTCAACTGTAGGATCTGAAAGGTTCTAGGAAGGTCTGTTGTAATGTTTTTCTCGGCACATATGAAGATGAATGTTATAATTGTTGTAATGTTATTCTTGACACATCTTCATACAAATATCTGAGAGAATGACAGCTGTCAAATCCACTGCCCTACATTCTCTGTGTTTTATGCTTGTTATGTCAATTCCAATTCAATGTTATGGAATTTTTATTAGATCACATTTTATGCCCAATTCCTGAATTAAATGAATTGAAATGGACACATGTTATACTCAATTTTTGTGGTACTTAAATGTCCTCATTGTTTTGGGTAAAAAGTTTAATTACACCCCAGAAATAACGCTCCCACATTCACTTTGCTTGATTGCATGTTATGTTGGTTTATCTTTTCCAATTAATGACTTTTCTTCTTTCTCTATTTCAGGATTCTATCAATGCCTTCGTTCTAGATCTAGACTACCCTGCCCTACGGAAAAACAAAAATGTAGAAACCTTTTTAAACAGATGTAAGTATGTTTGGTAATAGTAAAGATGTGAATGTGTGTGTGTGGATGTGTGTGTGTGTGCGGATGGCTGACTCCTCTCTTCTCCGTGCAGATGAGAAGGTGATGGGGCACCTACGGGACTTTCAGATGAAGTCTGACGACTTTGACAGGGTGAAGGTGATCGGCAGAGGGGCGTTTGGGGAGGTTCAGCTGGTGAGATGTATTTATTTGTGTATTTCATCAAGATGTTAAGCATCTGCGTATTGCGTACACCACTTAGTTTTGACTCTCCCTTTGTGTCTTTTTCCATCTCTATTTTTGTCTCTTTAAATCCTTTGTTTCCGCCAGGTTCGACACAAAGCCTCTCAGAAAGTGTACGCCATGAAGCTGCTGAGCAAGTTTGAGATGATAAAACGTTCAGACTCTGCCTTTTTCTGGGAGGAGAGGGATATTATGGCCTTCGCCAACAGTCCATGGGTCGTACAAGTAAGACCTGACACACACACACACACACCTATATACTCAACCGGGATTCGTCGGACCAGGCAATGTTTTTCCACTCCTCAGTTGTCCAGTGTTGGTGATCGCGTGCCCACTGGAGCCACTTCTTCTTGTTTTTAGCTGATAGGCGTGGAACCCGGTGCTTTTGTCTGCTGCAATCGCCCCTCCGTGACAAGGACCGATGAGGTGTGCGTTCCCGAGATGCCGTTCTGCACACCACTGTTGTTCTGAGACCTCTCATCAACTAGCTGTTTTCGCCCACAGGACTGCCGCTGACATGATGTTTTTTGTTTGTCGCACCATTCTCGGTAAACCCTGGATACTGTTGTGTGTGAAATGCCCAGGAGGCCGGCCGTTTTCTGAGATACTGGAACCGGCGCACATGGCCACGCTCAGCCGCTTAAGTCACTCGTTTTGCCCATTCCAAGGTTAAATCGAACAGTAACTTAATGTCTTGTTGCCGGTCTGCCTGCCTTATATAGCAAGCCACGGCCACGTAACTCACTGTCTGTAGGAGCAAACCATTTTCATAAACGGGTTGGTGTACTTAATAAACTGGCCACTGAGTGTATAATATATTGTATAACAAGACAGGACAAAAACAGATTTTAAAACGATCTGCACAAACAATATCAAATCAAAATTGTGTGATGGAAGATAAACCCTGTAAGTTGTATTGTCTTTGCTTTCCGGTCTGTGTCTAGTTGTGCTGTGCCTTCCAAGACGACCGTTACCTTTACATGGTGATGGAGTACATGCCTGGAGGGGACCTGGTGAACCTCACCAGTACCTACGATGTGCCTGAGAAGTGGGCCCGGTTCTACACGGCCGAGGTAGTCATGGCACTGGATGCCATCCACTCCCTGGGTTTCATCCACCGCGACGTCAAGCCTGACAACATGCTCCTGGACCGCCACGGACACCTCAAACTGGCCGACTTCGGAACCTGCATGAAGATGGACTCTGTGAGGACCACATTTTCCAATTGTTCCAGCTGTGCAGTGTGCTAAAGAGAGCATTACTCACAATACTTCCAGCGGAATAGCTTGTGCCTAGCTGTGCTATAAGTTAACACTTATTTGATAAGCGCTCATTAAAACTTAACTGTATATACTTGATGATTCATACTTGGTTTGCTTGAGAAAATGTGTCTAACTGAAGGATTGACTGGTTACAGACTGGGATGGTGCACTGTGACACAGCGGTTGGCACTCCAGACTACATCTCTCCAGAGGTTCTAAAGTCGCAGGGTGGAGATGGTTACTACGGACGGGAGTGTGACTGGTGGTCTGTAGGGGTCTTCATCTTCGAGATGCTAGTCGGTGAGTTGGGGTTGACTTAACTCCTTGGTGTTTATGTTCCCGGTCTTTGTTTGTCTAAAAATAATGACTCAGAATCTTAGTTTACACTAACTGAAGATATATCAAGTCTGCCTATAAAAAGATATTGGAGAACTTGTAAGCAAATTGCTTATAAGTAAACATAGTGTCATTATTTCTGTGCTATGTTCCCATTAGGTGACACACCATTCTATGCCGACTCCCTTGTTGGAACATACAGCAAGATCATGGATCACAAGAATTCCCTCAACTTTCCAGATGACGTAGAGATCTCCAAAGACGCCAAAAACCTCATCTGTGCCTTCCTGACAGACAGGTAACAATGATATTAAGAATAATAACCACAGTTCCAGATTTAAACTTCAAGTTACAGTTTGCAAAGTAATTTGTGTAGTAGTCTGACCGATATCCAGACTATTTTCAGAAGGAACTATCCCAGCTTTTTCGCTGGCCACTAACATACAGTTGAAGTCGGAAGTTTACATACACTTAGGTTGGAGTTGTTAAAACTTGTTTTTCAACCACTCCACAAATTTCTTGTTAGCAATCTATAGTTTTGGCATTTTGGTTAGGACATCTACTTTGTGCATGACACAAGTAATGTTTCCAACAATTGTTTACAGACAGATTATTTCACTGTATCACAATTCCAGTGGGTCAGAGGTTTACATACACTAAGTTGACTGCTTTTAAACAGCTTGGAAAATTCCAGAAAATGATGTCATGGCTTTAGAAGCTTCTGATGGGCTGTTTGACATAATTTGAGTCAATTGGAGGTTTATCTGTGGATGTATTTCAAGGCCTACCTTCAAACTCAGTGCCTCTTTGCTTGAGATCATGGGAAAATCAAAAGAAATCAGCTAAGACCTCAGAAAAACAATTGTAGACTTCCACGGGTCCGGTTCATCCTTGGGAGCAATTTCCAAAAGCCTGAAGGTACCACGTTCATCTGTACAACAATAGTACGCAAGTATAAACAACATGGGACCACGCAGCCGTCATACCGCTCAGGAAGGAGACGCTTTCTGTCTCCTAGAGATTAATGTACTTTGGTGCGAAATGTGCAAATCAATCCCAGAACAACAGCAGAGGACCTTGTGAAGATGCTGGAGGAAATAATTACAAAAGTATCTATATCCACAATAAAACAAGTCCTATATCGACATAACCTGAAAGGCCGCTCAGCAAGGAAGAAGCCTCTGCTCCCTGAAAAGCCAGACTGTGGTTTGCAACTGCGCATGGGGACAAAAATCATACTTTTTGGAGAAATGTCCTCTGGTCTGATGAAACAAAAATAGAACTGTTTGGTCATAATGTCCATCGTTATGTTTGGAGGTGAAAGGGGGAGGCTTGCAACCCGTAGAACACCATCCCAATTGTGAAGCACAGGGGTGGCAGCATCATGTTGTGGGGGTGCTTTGCTGCAGGAGTGACTGGTGCAATTCACAAAATAGATGGCACCATGAGGATGGAAAAGTATGTGGATATATTGAAGCAACATCTCAAGACATCAGTCAGGAAGTTAAAGCTTGGTCGGAAATGGGTCTTCCAAATGATCAATGACACCAAGCATTCTTCCAAAGTTGTGGCAAATGGCTCAAGGACAACAAAGTCAAGGTATTGGAGTGGCCATCACAGAGCCCTGACCTCAATCCTATGGAGAATTTTTGGGCAGAACAAGCGTATGAAAAAGTGTATGCGAGCAAGGAGGCCTACAAACCTGACTCAGTTACACCAGCTCTGTCAGGAGGAATGGGCCAAAATGTATTGTGGGAAGCTTGTGGAAGGCTACCTGAAACGTTTGATCCAAGTTAAACAATTTAAAGGCAATGCTACAAAATACTAATTGAGTGTATGTAAACTTCTGACCCACTGGAAATGTGATGAAAGAAATAAAAGCTGAAGTAAATAATTCTCTCTACTATTATTCTGACATTTCACATTCTTAAAATAAAGTGGTGATCCTAACTGACCTAAGACGGGGAATTTTTACTAGGATTAAATGTCAGGAATTGTGAAAAACTGAGTTCATTTTATTTGTCTAAGGTTTATGTAAACTTCCGACTTCAACTAAGTCTATGGCCCTGTTTTCGGTTTTTAGGGAGGTGCGACTGGGCCGCAACGGGGTGGAGGAGATCAAACGACACCCCTTTTTCAAGAATGACCAATGGAACTTCGACAGCATCAGAAATAGTAGGTGTCTGCCATACAGCCAAGTACATTTGATTATTTGATCATATAAGATCATCCTGGTACAATAGAAAACATATTACATATGGTTACCTAGAAATGACATAAATAACATCAATATTTCCTTCTTTCCCCCCCCACCTCTCCTCCCACTCTCCTTCTCACTGTTTAGCGGCGGCTCCTGTGGTTCCAGAGTTGAGCAGTGACATTGACACTAGCAACTTTGATGAGATAGAAGATGACAAGGGTGACGTGGAGACCTTTCCTACTCCTAAGGCTTTTGTGGGAAACCAGCTTCCTTTCGTCGGCTTCACATACTTCAAGGAAGACCAGTAAGTCTGCAGACTTCATGTCTTACTTTCACAGTCCTTCCTCATCATGGACAGTATTTTTTTACTTAGTAACTCATGTGTAGTGGATATCTTACGTTTCACACAAGCTTTGATTATGTTAAAAACTCTGAAAGTGTGTATTAATGTGTGTATGTGTGTGAGCTGTTAGTTCTTCATCAAATACCAATGTGTTTCCTCCAGGTTGCTAAGCGGTGTGAATAACTCTACAGTTGTGACCGTGAACTCAACAGCCTTGAAAGGAGAGGTGGGTACCTACTTGCCTGTCATATACATATCGTTCTCTTTTAATTATTTGTTTTGATATCACATGTGGCGGATTTGCAAGGATCCCCTACTCTCAGAAGAACCTAACAAAAGCACTCTCGGGATCCCCTACTAGGATCCCCTACTCTCGGAAGCGTAAAGCGTCTGTTGGAGACACAGGTAGAGTGGTGAATGAGGTGAGCCCCTCACCTTCCTTAAAAGGAGCCACTCTCCCGCCTTCTGGTTATTCTCGCTTCTCTCCCTCACAAAGAGAATTAACATTACTCTCCAGTGCTCAGATTGACTGGATGCCTGTTTTCCTGCTTGATTGCTCACAAGTGAACCGTGAAGGATATCGCTGCCTAGTGTAGGTCTCGGTCTCGAGAGGTTTAGTACTGACCGGAAGGTTTTCGTTTTGTGTAGAAATTACTTTTCTACTTCTGTCTCTGTTGGTAGCTTCCCGGCTAGCTATTGAGACTCTGTTAGCCCACTCTGCAAGGCTAACTTGGGAAGCTCGCCGTACCTGCAACACGGTAGCATTGCTAGCTCCCTTTTCTCATCTAGATTAAACTATGCTCACCCATTGTGTTAACTAGACCGTCCGTCTCAGCCTCACGGCTCCTTCAGTCACAGGAGCACACTATCTGAAGGCTAACTTCGCCCCCGCACGGTTTCCTTCAACTAGTACTGAGCTAGCTACAGTTACTGCTAGCTAATGCCACTCTAGCCTCGTGGCTATAGCGTTCTACTTTGCTCATTATTGCTAGCTGTTAGCCGCAAGGCTTCTAACTAGCTAGCTTATTACACCATTTACACAAGATATTTTTGGCTAGCCACCAGCCACTATCTAAGCTACACCATATGCACGTTGCTCTTACAACCAGCATCTTGCTGTTGCCTGGCAAGCCTTGTTCCTTTATGGCAGAATACAATGTCTGGTAGAGGGGGGAGAGGGATTTTAGAGCCCTGCTGGCATTGAGGGCTATAGCCTGGACCATGGTGGGAAGGATCTTCTCATCCACTATGGCTCTGTTGAACAGGGGCCCGAAAAAACAATAGCCACTATTATCATGTCCCAGGAAGAGACTAGCCCAGCACTCGAACCCCCACGTTCTTGTGCTTGTGGTTCCATGATTGTAGGGAAAGGTTCCAAACCTCTGTGCATCAATAAGGAACATCCCCATGAGAGGCTCGACGACCCTGAGTCCCGGGAGCACTGCAAACTGCTGACAAGGGCAGGTCTGAAGAAGAGGCTTTAAATGTGCTTCTATATCGGTAGCCCCTTTCTCCTCCAAGCCAACAGCGACAGCTGTGGCTCAGCTCCCCGCAACCATGCCCATTTGGGGCTAGACCATAGATAGCCTCAACTCCCTCCCTTCACTATTGGACGATATAGTGTCAGGGGAAGGCGAGTTAGGGGATGATGAGGATGAGGATGGAATTAATCTCACGGATATCCTCGAGATAACTCAGGAGATGGGGGCTGACCCCGTTCTTAGGCCCTGAGAGCAGTGGAACTGCCCCTCTTCCTTTGGAGTTTGGGCTCCTTCATCTCTGCAAACAAGCCGTGGCCAGACTCTGCATTGAGTGGCCATCTCCTGTGGGAGCTCAGCGTCCGTTAAGGGACTCCTGTCTCATACAGCGTCGATTTAAAATAGCTGCTCCATGCATTATCAGTTTGCCTCAGATAAGCTAAGAACTAGTGGGATAAACCCCTAACTAGCTAAATTCTTGCTAGGGGTACCCCTAGCCTGGACATATAGAAGAATCCGAGTTTGGCAACCCTCCCGCAGTGGAGCCGTCACTGGCTGACCATCTCAGCCCCTTGCGCCGTGTTACTAAAGACCGACTGGATGCCCCAGTGACACTCAAGGAGTTGTTCGGGCTAACTGTTGCCGCCATGCGGCCAAAGTGTGCCATGCACAAGAATAAAGGCGAAGCACGTGGCAGCCGTTGGTTCCTGTATATAGCCCCAGCCTCACTGCTGGGAAGGGGTAATAAGCTGTCCTTGGGGGACTGAGGCCCCTGAACCAGGCCAAACCTGTAGGGAAGCAGTCTTACGATGCAGCCGCAACAAACAACCTCTCTAACCTTCCTGAGGGAGATAAGAAGGGCTGGAGAACCCAGCGCGGCTTAGAAGGATAGTGTGCAAGACCTATGGCTCTCTGCCCTACCCTCCTTTTTCGGGTTTAACGTTTTCTGCTCCTTCCCCTCTCCAAGTTTTGCAGCAGTGGGAAGGCAGGGCTGCGTTGCGACAACCCTATTCTCAAGGCCCCCCCCGTGCCTTCTCGGATTTTCAGCCAGGGGCAGTAAAGTCAGCATGGGAGCCCTCCCTCTGTTCTCACCGACATTCGAAGCAGGATGGCATTCGGTCTGATGACATCCACTGTGGCCCTTTTTACATATTGTGTGAGGCATTTTTGCCTCTGACTGCTATGGCACGAGCTATCCCAGTCAAGCCAGCTCTGGTATGCGCCGATGACGGTTTTCCCACCAGAGGGTGCTGCGACTTTATACAACAAGGCAGGGGAACTCTAACCGCATTTGCTTCCTTGTTCTACGGGAGAGTAGGTTTCCAGGGCTCACTGTGGGCAGGGCGTTTTTTCCCCCCTCTACATTGCAAATGCGACTTGGCTCTGTTATGGAGAACACTCTCCATTGAGCTAGAGATGAGTCAAAATAGTGGGATGGGGCGCCCTCACCAGGCATCAGAGCCCCAGACTGCTATCTGGTACTCCCGAGTCCACGAAGCTTCGGCTTTTCTTCATCCAGTTTTTTACTGCAATTGGTTCATGCAGCCGGGCCACTGCCTGCTTTGCCTCCCCATCCTACGGGAGTGAGCGGCTGAAGAGATATCTTTGCTCTTAACAACCCTCCCCATGGAGCAGAGCCAAGACATACCAGTTATGTAGCTGTCCTACTGACCAGGATTAGGAATACTGCACTGCAGTTGTTTCCTTCTTCCTACGGCTATATTGCCTGACATCTTACGTCATGGTGCTGGCTGCTCCAGAGAGAGCCCTCTTTCCGCATCTATTTAGACTGACCTGCTGCAGTCTGGTAGAAGCAACAACCCTATGAGGGTCCTGGGAGACCCTATCCCAAAAGACGGTGACCACGCCATTTTGGGGTAGAAGAGCTGACACACCATGGAAAAATTGGGTGTAGAATCTATTTACCAAGTCGAGTTGTTGTCCAAGTCGAGTTGTTGTCGTGTGTTCTATGTGTGAGAAATACACCACCCTACCTCAATCATTTTTTTTCGGAGTGATTCAAAACAATTGTGATGAGACAGATTACATTTTTATTTTAGCAACATTAATGGCAACCAGGGAAAGTGTTGGGGGAGAGGGTGGGTTACCCCGGGTGGCAGTTCTATCCCAAGTTACCCTAACAGGTAGGCCTACATTATATTCACTGTGTTTCTAGAATTATTTGGGGATACAACATTTATTAATATGATTCTAACTAGTTAAAAGATCACATTTGGGATCTGTAATGATTAGCCATATAGGGTAAATGCAGATAGGCAGCTCCATGCTTCAGCCTATTTATTTAGAGCTACATCAGCTGGGCTACAGGTGATCATTCTTATTGCTAATAGCATACCTGATCATATGAACTATGCATAAGCTATATTTATGGTCCATTATGTTAATAATTTTACCGGTATGTTATTAGGCTCATTTCTGGAGGTGGAAAGTATGTTTTAGATGGTGTCAGCATAATTTTATTTTAATTCATTTTGAAGTTTAATGTCCTTTTAAAAAATCACCAGAATGTATCTTCTCCGTCCTTTATACATGGAAATTCTCCAGGGTGGGTCCCCGACCCCCAAAACGGTTGAATGGGTGGTCCCTCTCCCCCCTTGTTTTGGTGGTGCGGGGTCCCCCTCTGCTACATATTTTTCCATAGGAAACACTGCCTCTCCTACAGAATAGTTGACCTATTGGACACTGTTCTTGGGACATATCTCATTCATTGGGAGAGTGGCTCCTTTTAAGGAAGGTGAGGGGCTCACGTCATTCGCCCCTCTACCTGTGTCTCCAACAGACGCTTTACGCTTCCGAGAGTAGGTGATCCTAGCGAATCCCCCACGTGAGATATTTCACTCATAATATCGGAGAACCGGAGTTACAGAAGTAACCTAAGTTATGTAATTATATTTTGTGCATATGAATCTAACGCAACACTATAATAACAATGTCATAACAGGTCACAATAATATAATTCCTTTGTTTGGCTCAATAATTATACACAATAATCTGTCAAGTTGTTAAGCGCTACTGAAACACTTGCGAGGCTTTGCTTCAGTAGCTAAACAACAAGCTAATCCCGTGAAAAAGCTGTCAGCTCTTTGACTTCTGTGCTGACTGAAATGCTTTTGCAGAGCAAATGAAATGTATTTCTTATCTGTTGCAGGATATTGTGATGTTAAGTGTTCTCTATCTCTCTTTAAACAAAGCTCCTCCGAATTGATTTCACTTGTTTATTATGGCTTTGAAAAAACAAGGTCAAATTGTGGTAAAATGAGACGCTCTAGTTTTAGAGCAGAATCCAGGTGAAGTGTGTTGTAACAGTTGCGCCACCTCCTTCCCCTCTTCCTCAAGTCGGCCAAGCTACAGAAGAAACTCCACCAGCTGGAAGAGCAGCTCAATAATGAGATGCAGACCAAAGATGAGCTGGAACACAAGTGCAGGTAGACCCGACATGCCCTGGCCTCATACACACACAATACACCTACTACTATTACTCACTTGCTATGTGATTTAGTCATGTTCTTTATGATATGGGGCGATGAGAATAGTGACATGCACTATGTTCTCTTTCCGTAGAACTTCCACCAGTCGTCTAGAGAAAATCTCCAAAGACCTTGATGAAGAGGTGAGAACTTTGGAGCTACAGTAGCAATAGAGCATACCACTACAGCACACAACTGATAAAAAATATCAACCAAGAAATAATTAGTTGTGCACTTCCAACACTGACCTTTGTGGTGGTGCATTGACAGACGAGTAGCAGAAAGGCTCTGGAGTCGAGTCTGAGGCAGCTGGAGAGAGAGAAGGCTCTACTGCAGCACAAGACTGTGGAGAGCCACCGCAAGGCCGAAAGCGAGGCCGACCGGAAACGCTGCCTGGAGAACGAGGGTGAGACCGCTGGCTGAACACACACACACACACACAGTATACTTTCATATCTAACTTGTGATGTGATCTTCAGTCAACAGCCTCCGAGACCAGCTGGACGATATGAAGAAAAGAAATCAGAACTCGCACATATCCAACGAGAAGAACATTCACTTACAAAGACAGGTGTGGTTTTTTGGGGTATAAAATAACTTGACTGTGTGTTTATGTGCATGTGTTTACATTTGTGATTGGAATGCACATTACAAAGTGTAACTAAGTGATTTGTTATCCAGCTGGACGAGGCCAATGCTCTATTGCGTGCGGAGCAGGAGGCGGCTACGCGGCTGAGGAAGGCCCAGACGGAGGCAGGCAAGCAGCTGCAGGCTCTGGAGGCCGGGGGCAGAGAGCTGCAGGACAAGTGCTGCCTGCTGGAGCGCTCCAAGCTCACTCTGGAGAAGGAGTGTATCGGGCTGCAGGCAGCACTGGAGGCTGAGAGGAGAGAGCACAGCCAGGGCTCAGAGACCATCGCAGACATGCAGGGTTAGTGGGTATTTTGTTTGTGTGGGAGAGACTGTGTGTATTTATTCACAGTATGATTTAGCCTTTGGTGACATTTCTCTGTCTCTTTAGGGCGAATCTCAGGGCTGGAGGATGAGGTTCGGCAGGTGAGACAAGCCCTATCCAAAGCAGAGACAGAGAAAAGACTACTACAGGAGAAACTCACCGACCTGGAGAAGGTAAACTTCCACACTTTCTTATGCTCTTACCCTCTCTATTTTATGCACTCTCACTTCCTAACCTTCTCTCTCTCTTCTACTCTCCCGTAGGAGAAGAGCAGCAAGGAGATAGACATGACGTACAAGCTGAAGGTGTTGCAGCAGGGGCTGGAGCAGGAGGAGGCGTCGCACAAAGCCACCAAGGCACGGCTTGCAGACAAGAGCAAGATTGAGTCGATCGAGGGCGCCAAGTCTGAGGCCATGAAGGGTAAGGCCCTTCCTGAGTTATCAGGTATGACAAAGGACAGGAATCCATCTTCGGTAAAGAAACTAGACTGTGGTCAGCAGGGTCAAATCCAATTCAATAAATCATTCTTCTCCCTCTTTCCCCTTCCCCCAGACATGGAGCAGAAGCTGCAGGAGGAGAGGGCATCCAAGCTGCGTGTGGAGAACAGGATGTTGGAGCTGGAGAAACACAGCAGCATGCTGGATTGTGACTACAAGCAGTCCCTACAGAAACTGGATGAGCTCCGCAGGCACAAGGAGAGGCTCACCGAGGAGGTGAAGAACCTAACTTTGAAGATCGAGCAGGAGACCCAGAAGCGCAGTCTGACCCAGAATGACCTGAAGGCCCAGAACCAGCAGCTCAACACTCTGAGGACCTCTGAGAAGCAGCTGAAACAGGAGGCTAACCACCTGCTGGAAATCAAACGCAGCCTGGAGAAACAAAACCAGGAGCTACGCAAGTCAGTCAACATTCAGACTCTTTTTTTTTTCTCCTTTTTTTATATTTTACCTTGGAATTTTTAGCAAGTAATAACGCTGAGAGAAAGTGTCAACACAATAAAACAATAAACTGAAAGGATTCATTTGCGTTTGTGTCCACAGAGAAAGGCAGGACTCGGACGGCCAAATGAAGGAACTTCAGGACCAGCTAGAGGCTGAGCAGTATTTTTCGGTAAGTCTGCTGCAACACTTGTCTTTGAGAGGAATCCTACCTTGAGATAACTTGCACCCATTATTGCATTGAATTTGTATGATTGATCATCTTTTTGTGTTACCCAGACGCTGTATAAGACCCAGGTGCGAGAGTTGAAGGAGGAATGTGAAGAGAAGAGCAAGCTCTACAAGGACATGCAGCAATCCCTTCAGGAGTTACAAGAGGAGAGGTGAGTACAGGAAAATGGCCTGGCCCTGCACTGTTTACTGACACTCTAGTGTACAACTCCAGTCCTGCTGAACTTATAAACATCTGCCCAGACATCCAGAAGAGGATGGGTTTCTTTAGGGTCTGGTTCAAGCTTTCTTCCTCCTGAGTTCTTGTAATATACATAGTTTTTGATTTATTTACACAAACAACACAAAAAAGAACACAACCAAAACCCATGTTCAATGCTACATTATAAAACATTATAAAGACATGCTTGACCTGTGACCGCTCAGGGACTCCCTGGCGGCGCAGCTGGAGATCACGCTGACCAAGGCGGACTCGGAGCAGCTGGCTCGCTCCATCGCTGAGGAGCAGTACTCCGACCTGGAGAAGGAGAAAATCATGAAGGAGCTGGAGCTCAAAGAGATGATGGCTCGGCACAAGCAGGAGCTGGTCGAGAAGGACATTACCATTGGCTCGGTGAGTCAGCCCTGGTTCTTCTGTTTCTGGAGGGCCGTGGTGGGCTGCATTGGGCGTGAGCTTAGTGCTTTCGAAAACACAGAATTCAACTGGTCGAATAATCATCAAGAACCTGATACGCTTAATCAGGTGTGCTTGTGTGCTTGTACTGGGCTGGGACTATAGCCTGGACCAGGAGTGAACAACAACGGAATCGACTATTGTAGCCAATAGATCTGTGAGTCTGACTCTGAGGTGACACCTGCTGGGCCTTGAGAATGCTTGCTGCAGCTGAATACTATCAAATTGCATTGGTCTCACTTTTTGTCTGGTCTTTCCTGCCCAGCTGGAGGAGGCCAACCGAACTCTCACTAGCGATGTGGCCAACTTAGCCAATGAGAAAGAGGAGCTCAACAACAAACTCAAGGAGACACTTGAAGGTAAGTTTCTGCCTCCAGCCTGTGTGGTTGGTAAAAAGGATAATATCTAGTTCTGTTCAACATTAGATTGTAACATTCTATTCTTCTATTTGTGATGTGTTCAGAGCTGCAGACGTCCAAGGATGATGAGCAGCAGATGAGCCAGATGAAGCTCACGTTTGAGAAGCAGCTCCAGTCAGAGAGAACACTAAAGACCCAGGCAAGCTGATTTAATGTCATTTCTTCTAGCTTTACAATGTTGCATAGCAAGGAAACCGTGTTGTAGACACTTGCCTTTGTCTATTGTTTTAGATACTCATCATGACTATTTCTTGTCTTGTGTGTTTCTCAGGCTGTGAACAAGCTGGCGGAGATCATGAACAGGAAGGAGGTACGTGCAGCAGGCAGTCGGCGCGGCAATGACACTGATGTGCGCAGGAAGGAGAAGGAGAACAGGAAGTTGCAGCTGGAGCTGAGGTCAGAGAAGGAGAAACTCAACTCCACCATCATCAAATACCAAAGAGAGATCAACGACATGCAGGCGGTCAGTCCAACCATAACACAACCACAACCTAATACTAACCATAACACAACCACCTGTACAGCATTATCATTAATTACCAGAGGGAGATTAACGACATGCAGGTGGTCAGTCACACCAAGATTGACCAACAATGTTAACAGGGTCCTCAAACTAACAATATATAGACATTTCAAATGTATTTTTCCTTTCCTCCTGTTTGTGTCAAATAGCAAATAGCAGATGAGAGTCAGGTACGCATCGAGCTGCAGATGGCCCTGGACAGTAAGGACAGTGACATTGAGCAGCTACATAACCTCCTCAGCTCCGCCAACGTCTCCTCCCTAGAATCAGCCAGCCTCAGCAGTGGACCAGACTTCGACGCGGATGACGCCTACACAGGTAAGGAGGACGTTTATGTGCATTCAAACACAATGTACAAGCAGTTCTGTTCACAGCCCTGTACCTCTTATGTATGTTTTATATTGACATTTGGTTGTTTTTGGTGACTTGCTCTGTCTTGTCCTGGAGTGCCACCTATCTTTCCTTTTGTCTTTGGCATCTGATTGTTTTTGACTTGTGTTGTCCAGTTGCCAGTACTCACTATAATAGGCTACTTATAATGGGCTACTTATAATAGGCTACTTATAATAGGCTACTGATTACTCTGATGATTTATACATTTATTGATTTATTTGATTGATATATTGTCCATCATGAAGGGAAACCTCTCTGGAGCTGAAACTTAAACCATTTAACCTTCATGTTTTGTCGTCGAGTCCGTCCATAATGTGTGCAGAGTGCTGCGATCATTTGATGCATCTACTGTTTACATGTTTTTCTCTTTTGCATTGAAATAGAAAACGCTCTGTTTCCTGGGAATATGTACGAACTGTGAAGCATGTAGATCGATCACAACATTGACCTGCTGTTTTAATGTTTCACCCTTCTTTCACTCTCTTAGAAATGAGACTAGCGGGATGGCTCTCGCTGCCTGTGAGGAACAACACCAAGAAGTTTGGATGGGAGAGAAAGGTGAAGATAAGATTTACAACCTGGCTTTACTGATCAAACATTCTGTAGTTAATATTGTTGATGCGCTACAGTTAAAAGTATTGTTTCTTGTCTCTTTTTAGTATGTGGTTGTGAGCAGCAAGAAGATTCTGTTCTATAACAGCGAACAGGACAAAGAGCTATCCAACCCCTACATGGTGCTGGATATTGAGTGAGTAACGACTATCTACCTGCTCCTCTTACTTCAATTCAAATCATCATGCTAACACAGATATACTTGCTCTTACACCAGATCTACCCTGGCATTATGTGGCTGAGCGATGAAGAGAAACTGAAATGTTTTTTTGTCCATTGTGTATTTCCGTTTGCGGAATATTTAGATGAAGCCTGGAATAAAAGAAAAAGGGATACCTATAATTAAATTAGAAAAATATTTTTGCTTCTATGTGGTAAATGGCACATGTGTACTGTATATAGATTGTGTATAGGCTTGTCTCTGACATGAATCTTCACTTTGTGCCAGACTGGGTTCAAATGCCTTCTGTTTCATTTTTCTCGTGTGTGTGTGTGTGTGTGTGTGTGTGTGTGTGTGTGTGTGTGTGTGTGTGTGTGTGTGTGTGTGTGTGTGTGTGTGTGTGTGTGTGTGTGTGTGATATATATCACACATACACAGTGTATATGTACCTATGTGTGTATGTATAGTGTATGTATATACAGTATCAGTCAAAAGTTTGGACACACCTACTCATTCAAGGGTTTTTCTTCATTTGTAATGTTTTCTATATTGTAGAATAAAAGTGAAGACATCAACACTATGAAATAACACATATGGAATCATGTAGTAACCAAAAAAGTGTTAAACAAGTTGTGCGAAGCTGTCATCAAGGCAAAGGGTGGCTACTTTGAAGAATCTCAAATATAAAATATATTTTGATTTGTTAAACACTTTTTTGGTTACTACATGTTTCCATATGTGTTATTTCATAGTTTTGATGTCTTCACAATCAATCAATCAAATGTATTTATAAACCCTTTTTACATCAGCCGATGTCACAAAATGCTATACAGAAACCCAGCTTAAAACCCCAAACAGCAAGCAATGCCGATGTAGAAGCACGGTGGCTAGGAAAAACTCCCTAGAATGGCAAGAACCTAGGAAGGAGGAGAAGGAGACGAACCAGGCTCTGAGGGGTGGCCAGTCCTCTTCTGGCTGTGCCGGGTGGAGATTATAACAGTACATGGCCAAGATGTTCAAACGTTCATAGATGACCAGCAGGGTCAAATAATAATAATCACAGTGGTTGTAGAGGGTGCAACAGGCCAGCACCTCAGTAGTAAATGTCAGTTGGCCTTTCATAGCCGATCATTCAGAGTTAAAGACAGCTGGTGCGGTAGAGAGAGAGTCGATAGCACGTCACTATTATTCTACAATGTAGAAAACAGTACAAATAAAGAAGAACCCTTGAATGAGGAGGTGTGTCCAAACTTTTGACTGCTACTGTATATGTATGTTTGGCTAACCTTGTTTTCTATTATGTATTGATTTTTATATTTCATTTAACAATATTTAATTGTTTCACTCTTTATGCACTGCAGAGAACACCAGAAGAAAAATGATCACTGATTTATCACAGTGAATTACTGTAATGTTTGTTTATGTATCAAATAATCCCACAAGGGATGGTTTGTCAACTGGCGATTTGACACAAAAATACATTTGTTTTACCTTCAACATCAAAAATATTTTTGGTCTCTTCCTTTCCTTGTCTTTTTAGTAAACTCTTCCATGTGCGGCCTGTCACTCAAACAGACGTTTACCGTGCTGATGCCAAAGAGATCCCAAGGATATTCCAGGTCCCTTGATTGTTATGGCTCTTTATTCATGCATTTATTTAACGATTAATGTGATGGGGCTGGTTCATACTGATGATAATGATTGACAATTACCATGATGACCTTTTCCTACTCTCCTCAGATTCTGTATGCCAATGAGGGAGAGTGTAAGAAGGAGCCAGAGTTCCCAGTGGAGCTGGCCAGTGGAGAGAAGTCCAGCTACATCTGCCACAAGGGCCACGAGTTCATCCCTACGCTCTACCACTTCCCCACCAACTGTGAGGCGTGCACCAAGCCCCTGTGGAACATGTTTAAGCCTCCGCCCGCCCTGGAGTGCAGGCGCTGCCACATCAAGTGCCACAAGGACCACATGGACAAGAAGGAGGAGATCATCGCTCCCTGCAGAGGTAGGGGTGTGGGGGGTTTGGTGTCGTTGCTTATAGCAGAGCAGGGTTACATAGATGCATATAAAGACATTGTCAGGGACATATCAAGGGATGGTTAGGGGGTTGAGGTGTGCACTGCTGTTTTTTTGCATAGTTATTAAACACAGTTAATAAACACAATACAAACCCTTCCCTTTGTCCCACTGCAGTGAACTATGATGTGTCCACGGCCAAGAACCTGCTGCTGCTGGCCGTGTCTCAGGAGGAACAACAGAAGTGGGTGGGACGTCTGGTCAAGAAGATCCCCAAGAAACCCCCGGCCCCCGAGCACTTTTCCCGCTCCTCGCCCCGTTCCTCCATGAAGGTCCAGCCCAGCCAGTCCATGAGGCGGCCCAGCAGACAGCTGCCCCCCAGCAAGAGCAGGTAAGACCACAGACCAGACTTAGACAGTAAAGCTAGGGCTCTGGTGGTTGGGAAAAGGGGGAACCTTACACCTATCAAATACTTAGACGTGAAAAGAATGTGACTAGTGCTTGGTGGATTTAGGCAATGCCCATTACCACTTTTCGCTTTCAGATTGCTCAACTTTGACCTATAGGACTAACATTGGGCGTTACATGATATCGATGATGATATTGATGATGCGTTTGATTTCTGATGAGTAAATCCCTAGTAAGACATGTTGTGCAGTGAGTTTGGTTGTATTGAAATAGGACTTGGATATTCTCTTCTGAATATTGTTTATTCCTATATTTCTTTAAACTATTGGCTGCTTTCTTGGACCATGCCCAAGAGGTGGTTTGTGTACCTGAATTTGAGAAAATAGATGTTCATGTGTTCTCTTATAGTCTTTGTAGTTGTATAAGTGATAGAGGAATTCTAAATTCCTGTATGTTTTATTGCCAAAACCAATTCGCACTCATTTCTAATTCATTAATGAGTTGTAAGTTCATTAATTATGCATGAAGTAGATTGAGTCTTAAAAGTCTTAAAAGCCAAAGGTCTTAAAAGCCAAAGGTAACAGCGTTTATTACAAGAGAGTACTAAATGCTTACACACATTTCCACAGGTTATAAACTGAAAATGACATCAGCGTTTTCCAAACGTTCTGTTTCACACGCAGAGGGCCCCTCTAGCTCTTGAGCCTTCGCGTTATCAGCACGAAGTCAAGGCCAGTCAGTATAAATCAACATTCTAGACAATCTGGAGATGGCCCGTTCCCACCACCTGGAGATTTGTACAACTGAATGAACTAAGGAACATACCTTGATTTTTACTAAACTCCTGACTACATTATATACAATTGGGAAAGGGAGCAAGAGATAAAATTCACATGTACAGTACATTATAGCATTTGGACTAGTCAGTTCTGATTGGAATGTATACATAATTAGTCATTTCAACCATAATTTCCTCTATCAATCCTCCCTTTGATCAAATATTATACATTCAAATCTACAAAATAAAAATATTATTATAAATGTTTACCCGACTCTTCACCCATCATTAATCAAATCTAACCTTAACTCCAACTGTTTTTAAACCTACATCAGAATCATAACTCCTTTTTCAGGATTTTTGTCACAATCTTTATTAAAAAACAGTTTAATCATTGAAACAAATTACAATCTAATTCCCCTTCATCTCAACACTATTCTCATCAAACATAAATTCCCCACAAATGACAGATTCAGATTCGTCCACTTCCTCTGTAGACATGCCTTCAGTCCTCCACGGGTCAGAACCTGGAATCAGCCCATAACGCCCCATCTGTAGTGTCATTGATCTCTCCAGAGTCCTGGAAACAAGGCCTCGTACACAGGGAATTAGACAACAGCCGCATAAAATTAAAACAGTCATGCAGGTGGATGCCGCCCATAACACAGTGATTATAACATTTTTCCATTTTCCAAACGTACTATCAAACCAATTAGTCAGGGAAGTATTCACCCCAGAGTTTTCTGCCAACCCGTGAGCCAGGGTGGTCAAACCAGCTGAGGCTTCAGGCACTGATTCGTCCGGAGCTGTGTTACCCCGGGATGTAAGACATGGTCCTGATTATCACGCCCACTTCCCCCTTTTATCTAATGCAATTCTATTCTGTCAGGTCTTCCAGCTGGTTGCTTCAGTCTGTTCTACAAAACCTTTAATAACACCTTTGGTATTCCTGCTAAAGCGCTGTTGATTATCATAACTATAATTAATCCAGTCCACGCTCTTGTGAGAGTAGAACCCCGGAAATGCTTAACTCTAATCCTGCTAGGATCTGATTTCTTGCTTTGACTCATCTGGCACCTCTCCTGGAACCCCAATGTTATCAATGTATACCTTGTCATCAAATGACCCAGATGAAGTGCTTCTCTTTTCCCTTTTAGATAACTTCATGTCCTGTTGTCTGCGCACATGACCCACACAACCACTAGGTGACATGGTCTCGTCAGTGGTCATATTCTCTGTCCTATTGCAAGTACTAACTTGGTTCCTGGGGATATAAATAGTGCAAATCAATACAACTGTCATTATCTGGCATTCCTGCTTTCATGAACAGCTTTACCATACCGACCCACACTCCTCTACCCAGAACCATACTAGGGTGTCGACCAAGACCTGGTCATCTCCCTACTACAACCCTTGACCCTCCTTAATTTCTATTTAAAGAGTTAAGCATTTCCTTATGCCACTCCACTCTACCTTTTTCCATACTGGGTGAGTGGATTCATATAGCCCTCTCTCCCCATGGGGTATGAGATATGGGAACCTGCACCGATATCTCTTCTATTTTGGAACAAAATCCTCACCGTCTAAACCATGGGTCAAATTACCACTCTCCGCATATCTAGTAGGACGTGCTGTATCAGGAACATGTCACCCACGATAAAACAGCTTCAGACGAACAGCTTGCATGTGAAGCCCCACCCTCTCCCATAGAACACATCGCTTAGCAAGAGCCAGACACATTTTCACTTCTATGAACAACAACAGTGAGGAAAGGACAGGTAAGGTATTTTTCATTCGAGAGATGGCTCCGAGAATTCTGTTAATTCCAGTTCTCCTCTCGAACTCTGTTATTGTTCGACAGCGTAACTGTGTCTTACCCTCCCGCAGTGCGATATGAATCCGGGTAGCTCTTTCAGCTAGCTGTCACCAGGAGCCCTTGGTATGGTCCCCCCGCCAGGCCTATGGGACTGGATTGAGTGACTTCACCTGTAGTTCACCTGTAGTGCATAAACTCTTGGACATACAGGTTTGGTTAATAAAACAGTTTCTTATTCGTTCTGTTTATTAGCTAAAAAAAAATATTAGTTAATTATCCCGTAGGTCACATCCTATTCTAGAACACTATTTACCCATCCCCCCCTTTGTTACCTGGCTCTGCCCACGTACAACATTGTTCACCGAACATCTTGCAGATGCCCCGCTGACTAGCAAAAGGAATATCCTAAGCAAGTCTATTCTGTATAAGACAGCCACAAATTGTCCCTACCATCAAAACCAGTCTCCGTGCCTAATTGATCAATAGTTGAATAGTCTAACATTAATTACCTGAATGGGATTTTTAACCCAGTAGTAGCAGGTTCGGTCCAGGGGTGGTAGAGGAGTGTGTCTGGCCCTGGTTCGTCTGGGACCTCTGGTTTTGGCAGTGCCTTAATAGAAAACACACCCATCGTGTCTGACACGGTCCTTTGTAGTCTGAGGGTGTAAGTGCCTGCATCAGAGAGCTTAATAGTTTTGATGGTTAGTAGGATTTCATCACCTTTACAAAGTTCAACAGTGCTCCCAGGTTTCCCCCATATCATGGAAAACCTATCCACCTTTGTGGGATCCCCTATGCTATAAGGATATCCTCTTCTCCAGTCCCAGAACTGTCCCAAGTTGGTTATCATGTAATCCCTATACGGACACTCTCCCCCATTACACAGGTAATGTCCCCAGTCTTTTGACACTCCTGTACACGAGTGTTAAAACCAAACAAAAATATCTCAATTTCTTCCCTGCCCTGTTGGCTCAAAATATGTTATCTTCCCCTATTTATTCTCAATGATAAATATGACTTTCTCTCTGTTACAATACCAAATCCCTAATAGCCCATTCAAAAAACTTCACAGCTAATGTTATAAGACAGAATCCTGAACCACTTTCTCATTTGCAGTTCAAACAGTAATTCTAAGCCCTCAACCAAAACTGCTTCATTTCTAATGAATTTACCTTAAAACTAGTAACTCAATATGACCCCATTCATTATACAAATGACTCTCCCCTGAGGCTGATCAGACCTCAGAAGCCAGTCATGATAAGATCAAAAGGTCATACCATATTAGACATAAAGAACCCTTTATCCTTGCAATAGAAATAGTCACCTGTGTAATTAAAACCCATAAAATAACATCTCATAAGGTTCCATATGTGAGCGTGCCTCTTTAAAATACCCTTGCACTAAAACAAATAGTTCTAACAGTTGTTTTATGTGTATATTTTGCAGACCTTTTTCAATTTGGTCATTTAAAGCTGCTCTCTCCCCCACTCTCCCCAAAATTATAATCCCAGGAGGCCTCTAAAAGTGAGACACCACACACCTAACTATCATTCACTAATGCTACCTCGAATCAGAAACTCAATAAGTGAACTATAACTAAAACCTAATGATAATTCCCCTTTGACTCAACTCATTAATCATAAGTTTTAAACATCGTCTACGGATATGTTTACTTAAATGAACATGCTACCTTTAGATACAATTAACCCGATAACATTATTATCCAATGCATTACTTTTTCTCTCTACCGCAAATGTCGTACATTTCACAGTGTAAGGAATCCGTAATTTAATCCCCGATATTTAATAAATATGCATTCGCATTCTCTCATGGCTCCTTTTAATTTACTTATTTTTGGGTAACTCCCATCCGTCCCAGAACAAAGAGTTCTACCTAAACCCGCCAGAACACACTGTTCAAGTTTAATCAACCCCTAAAATTGACCATAACCAGTAAACAAATAAACAAAACACTTTTATATCAACTTCTGAAAAGTTACTCGAAACCTCGATACACACACTAACAGCCATACGATTTGCTCCGTTATCCCCAGTCCCTGGTGACAAAAGTGCCTCGCTAGTGACGTCATCATCAAGCGCTCAACCTGCCAATTCGTAGCGACTTCAAATGAATTGTAAATAATTATTGTTCGATTAACCAAACCTAATTTATCACATCTGTTCAAATCCTGAATTATAATTTACCACCCCAACCAACATCTCTAAATTCGCCAATTTTATAAAAGCTTTTCGATGGGTATAAATCATAATTGTCTCTTTGTTATCATTTAGAATCCATTTTGCTCTAATTTCCTTGTCTCGTCTTTGACTTAGTATTTTAATTACAACTCTATTCCCAATACGTTATTCACTTGTCTAATTACAAACTCAGACTAGCATTAGCGAGTGTACGCCTTAAAAATGCCTTGTCTCTGGGAACAGGGAAATCCCCTTAACCCAAACTTTTACTCCTACAACGACACCCAATAATTCCGACGATCCCTTCACATCGTTTGTTTTAAATCTCTTGAGGTATCATGTAACTTATTTTTCTATCTTCGAATTGTCGTCCCACAATATTTTTTCCACTGTCATACACTCAAACCACTGTGATTACCGTGCACTGTCCCTTTAAGATAAGACATTTTATTTGTTCCCCGCAATGAGAACGGAAAACAGATCATTTTTAGAATACGTTACTTTTTGTTCAAATTCACTGGCGTTACCTTAACCAAAACTCAATACTCGGAAAAACAATCACAACTTCTTACGATTAAACTATTCTTACCTAATTTATAGTCCAAAGCGTTGCACTATATAGCCCCATTGAGTGTCTAGCATTTCCGTTGCTGGCTATAGCCACAAATCTGCCCGCCTTTGTAAAATATATATTCCCTATTCAGATTGAGCTCAGTTCCAAATTCTAATCATCAGAGTAAACCCAACCGAACTTCTCAACTTACTATACCCCATTTTTACAGTTATCTGTATTTGTTACTCCGACATCTAGACAACAGAAAATAGCCCAAATTTAAACGCCAAAGTTTTCCCTCAGTTCCCTTTCTTTACTCGATTGTCGCCTCTGACTTCCCCACAGTTAAATTACAACCTGTTGACGATTTTTTCGTGGAGTGTTACACTCCCAGGCGAAATGTCCAATTTTGTTACAATTAAAACATCTTGTATTTTTCTTTTGACTCACCTTATTAATTTTTCTCGACTTTATTTCCTTCTCTAACTCCATTATACCTCTCTCAGTTTCCGCGGGATCCACATACTTGGGTGGTAATTTCACCGGTTGCTCCAGCAGCCGTATTCTTATAATCACCAATTCGTCGACTGGATTATCTCTGCATTGTTGGTATAATCGAGGAAGATATAGTTTGTTACCCTCACACCCACCCAATTGGTTAACTTCTCTATCTGCGGGAGCGGTGGGTAGTGCCTCTCGAACCTTGTTAGATTTAATCTCTTTTTCAGTGCGTCCCATTCTCTTTTTTGCTTCCGAAAGCCAAACTCTGGCTGTGTATAACCCCTGTTTATTCTGCTTTTTCACATTATTACCACATTCCTTATGTATCTGTTTTATAAGGGATTCCAGCTTTTCTACATTTAGACGGCCATCAAAATCGTATTATTATTTTTTTTTTTTCATCTTAGACCGAAATCGATGTTTCTCTAGTCTTTCTGTTCCATATAACGCTCGTCTCCCGTTAGTTCTGGGGCTTCTTTCGAGGCATTTCTCCCCATTCTTAATCCTTACCGTTACTAGTAGCTATGGTCTTTAAACACTTATCTATGCCTTTCTATATCATTTGAAATTCTATGTGCGTGCAGTTCTATAAATTTGTAATTTACTGTTACTTAGTTACTTCTAGTTATTCTTCTGTCTTAATCGCTCATGATTAAGTTTAGCTCTTTTATGGAAATCTTACCAATAGTTTTGACTTTTGAATCAGATGTTTAGGTCTAACCTAACAACTATAAGCCCAGGGTTTGTAAGGCCCTAGTTAAAATCTTATTTTCCGGTTGTGTCAGTAAAGAACTCTAATAATCGTTATCTCACGCCACTAATTGTTAGATTCCCCTCTCGCATGGAACTATCATGTCTATAGATATGGCTTTTATCTCATTTTTTTAGATTTAAGTTTCCCTCTCCTCCTCATTTGGATATTTTCCGTAGTATTAGTTGAATCGGGATGGTGATCAATACTGCCACTATTTAAATGACCCATCCAGTTATCTTGCGCATTCTTGCCGTCTCTCTACGCCCAGTATTTGTACAAGATCACCGTCCTATCTCCCAGTACCTATTTAATATCCCTTCTTAATCTCGGGCGGGAATGCCTCTCATGATTAAGTTTTAGTTTATTTACGGTAGTGCACATTACCACAGGTTATTTTCGAACCTGCTTCCGTGTATATCGGTTCTACAAAACCCATTGTATGATGATCATACATTTACATTTACATTTAAGTCATTTAGCAGACGCTCTTATCCAGAGCGACTTACAAATTGGTGCATACACCTTATGACAACCAGTGGAACAGCCACTTGCATCTAAATCTTGTTGGGGGGGAGAAGGGGGGTGAGAAGGATTACTTACCCTTACTTACCCTATCCTAGGTATTCCTTGAAGAGGTGGGGTTTCAGGTGTCTCCGGAAGGTGGTGATTGACTCCGCTGTCCTGGCGTCGTGAGGGAGTTTGTTCCACCATTGGGGGGCCAGAGCAGCGAACAGTTTTGACTGGGCTGAGCGGGAACTGTACTTCCTCAGTGGTAGGGAGGCGAGCAGGCCTGGTGGGGATAGCAAAGTTCTCACTATTGATGAATTCTCAGAACATCAATTAAAGAACTCAAATCCCCCCAAAATCAAGAATAAAGGCTACTTTACCTGGCTGCCGGCTGGGAAAAGCACTGTTCGTTTGAATCTGGTCACTCTCTCTGTCCTCTGTGATAATACGCAGGCCTGTTTCAATTTTAACCTCAATTCAGAGGTCAGGTCTTTAGTAAAACGAGTCAAAAACTCGTCCGTGCACGATTTTCCAGCGTACTACCTCCAGGCACAGGGAGAGGTATTTAGATCCGGCACTCGAAGGACCAAATTGATAGAGGAATTCTAAATTCCTGTATGTTTTATTGCCAAAACCAATTTGCACTCATTTCTAATTCATTAATGAGTTGTAAGTTCATTAATTATGCATGAAGTAGATTGAGACCAGTCTTAAAAGCTAAAGGTAACAGCATTTATTACAAGAGAGTACTAAATGCTTACACACATTTCCACAGGTTATAAACTGAAAATGACGTCAGCATTTTCCAAACGTTCTATTTCACAAGCAGAGGGCCCCTCTAGCTCTTGAGCCTTCGCGTTATCAGCACAAAGTCAAGGCCAGTCAGTATAAATCAACATTCTAGACAATCTGGAGATGGCCCGTTCCCACCACCTGGAGATTTGTACAACTGAATGAACTAAGGAACAGACCTTCATTGTTACTAAACTCCTGACTACATTATATACAATTGGGAAAGGGAGCGAGAGAGAAAATTCACATGTACAGTACATTATAGCATTTGGACTAGTCAGTTCTGATTGGAATGTATACATAATTAGTCATTTCAACCATAATTTCCCCTATCAATAAGTCAGGAAATAAGATTTTTACGTACACTTTTAGGTTTCCAGGAACGCCTACCACACTACTGAATCTGATCATGATCAAACCCTTAACCGTAAACCCTTTCTTATATCAGCCTCCTTCTGAACCCTGTGTGACCTTTGCCCTCTGACCTCAGTCCTCCTAGATCACACGCCCCCAGGATGCGACGAGAAGACTCCAAAAGTGGCCATCGACACAATTCATGACTTACCTCTTGTGTGTTTCAGTTTGACTAGTCATTTTAATGTAAAAGAGAATGTGTTATAATATGATGTTTTGTACATTTATTTACAATGACTTTTGACGTTTTGTAATAAAACATGCAATCCATTGGGCGGAGCTGTGTGGCTCTGGGAGGTTGTATGTGTGATAGCTGCGTGCTATGGGGGGTCATGCATGCTGTGGGGCAGGCAATGTCGCGGAGCTGTGGGTTGGTTTGGAGAAACTATGGAGAAACTAATACTGTTTCCCTTTTTCTCTTTCTCCAGTTAACCTTACTTGGAAATGTGGTTCAGGATCGAGGTGGTGGGTGTTTCCTCCTAACACGCAATCAAAAGACTGATAACAAACAATGTTCCACTTGGCATTTCCTCCTTGCACAGCTTTGATTCCACTTCACTCTTCCAGACAACTTCTCTTCCCATTTCCACCTTGATAGTCCTATAGTATTTGGCCTTGTGTCGAATTATCAGTTATGTCCAGTCACTTCAACTGCTAGTCACCCATGAACGATGTGCCAACACACCTACCTGTCGTCTGTGTGCATATGAAGAGCAACTTCTCTCCAAGTTCCTTTAGGAGAGGGGCGGTTGGATGTCAAGGCCATGGGAAGGGGTTTGGCTTTGGGCTTTGTGTATCCCGATTTTCACTCAACACAGAACAATAGCCTCAATTACGCCAAACAGAGGGTTGAAGCACTTACCTTGACAACACTTAAACAGAAATTCCTCATTGGAAAGCAGAGATCAAGAGGTAAGCGATTTGAGGTGCTCTGCCAACCTGAATGCTTGTGGCCGAGGCAAAGACATTTTAATAATACAGTTTACAATTACAAGCCATCATAAGTATCTACTGCAGAACACTACGCCCACAAGAGAATAATACTGTAAACTGGTAGGTGGATAGAGCTGAAGTTCAGATGCTAACACTGACCTTATAGCACTTCACCCTGGCATTGCCTTAATGTACTTACCACGCAGCATGACAATTATTAGAGGGAAATGTTTACTGCACCAGCTGAATGCAATGGTGCACCATTATGCAGCATTAATATCATAGCTTGACTCCTTCATTGTTTGAATGTACGTCTGGGCACACCAGAGATGAAACACAAGCATTGTATTACTTAGAAATGATACTGTTTATTTTCTATTCAAAATCTACTTGATGACCCCTCCACCATCTTCTGTGTGATGTTGCATGTGTTTTACGTTTTGCCCCTAAGGTCTCAAAGTGCTGTTGACTACATGCCTTTCCTTTTGGTGAATGCACCCGTAGTAAGAATGTTTTTTATTCCTGTGAACAAGTGGGGGGAAAATCGAAAGTTTACTTATTTTTGTTGAAAAAAAAGAAGGAAAAGTTTCTGCAAATGTATTCACAAGCTGAAAGTATTGAATAGTAACATGCAATAGAAGCTTTTCAAATGTTTTTCTCAGATATTTTTGTAAAGAATTCCTCTTTTGGCACGTTGTGTGTATCTGGCTCATACTACAGCTGGAGAGTGATGTTGTGCTTTTGAGTGCTCTCCTTTATCCAAGAAGCTTCTGAAAAGCACGTTTTATACATATAAATATACACGGTATATATTTTACATGACGACATACAGTGCACATTGTATTATTTATACTGCCTTGTCCACTTTGTATTTAAAGGCACATCATCCAGACTGCATGTTTGATATTGCTAGAGGAAAGTTCATGATAACCTGTTGAACAATAAAGAAATGTATGTGCCTTCTGGTTTATCTCATTGTGAGGTATGCTGTATTTTCTAGAACCACATATGTCAACTTTCAAGTGATTTTACCAGCATATACAAGTACTGGCATACACAATCTTTTTAAATAGGTTTTGGTTTATTGATTCAGGTATTCAGGAAATAAATTTACAGTAGCAAAAGCTCAAAAATATGCACATAAAATCTGCATCGGAACTAATGTCTGATCCTGAAACACCTCCACCCACATGAACACTATCTGTTCACTTATTTGAACATTGTTCTGGAAAAGGCAGTACAGCACCCATTCCTTTTTCAGTATAATAATTCGGTTACCACCTGTCCATTTGTCACCAGCACTGTCCTGTTCTCAGACTCATATTTGGGTGAAATGTTGAAATAAGCCTCAATGTCCAGTAAAAACCTGAAAGACAAAAGTGCAGGCTAAATGTCCAGTAAAAGCCTGCACTTCGTCTTTCAGGTTAAATGTCCAGTAAAAACCTGAAAGATGAAGTGGAAGCTAAATGTCCAGTAAAAACCTGAAAGACGAAGTGCGGGCTAAATGTCCAGTAAAAACCTGAAAGACGAAGTGCAGGCTAAATGTCCAGTAAAAACCTGAAAGACAAAAGTGCAGGCTAAATGTCCAGTAAAAACCTGAAAGACGAAGTGCAGGCTAAATGTCCAGTAAAAACCTGAAAGATGAAGTGGAAGCTATATGTCCAGTAAAAACCTGAAAGACGAAGTGCGGGCTAAATGTCCAGTAAAAACCTGAAAGACGAAGTGCAGGCTAAATGTCCAGTAAAAACCTGAAAGACAAAGTGCAGGCTAAATGTCCAGTAAAAACCTGAAAGACAAAGTGCAGGCTAAATGTCCAGTAAAAACCTGAAAGACGAAGTGCAGGCTAAATGTCCAGTAAAAACCTGAAAGACGAAGTGCAGGCTAAATTTACAGTAAAAACCTGAAAGACGAAGTGCAGGCTAAATGTCCAGTAAAAACCTGAAAGACGAAGTGCAGGCTAAATGTCCAGTTTGACAGAGCAGAGGTAGAATCAACTGTATTTGTCAGGATTGTTTGTGACTAGCAGACTCAATCTTGCTTCTTTAGCACTTCTCTTCCCCCTCTCCTGTAGTACCAAACCGTAGACAACACCCATGAATTCAGCAGTATCCTGACAATAAATAATACCAGAACTGTGGACAGAACAGAGACATCAGAAATGCATGTGCAGCAATCCACACTATGTAATGACATGCAATAGCACAGACATGTTCATTCCATGATGTAAATCCAGTCAACTCCTGATAAATGCAATGGTTTGGGACTAAGCTAAATGCTATCCAAACTTGTGAAACGTACGTCTATGATAAGTTCAGATTTGGTCCGGTCCATCTGTAGACGTTAACATCAAGGCCAGAGTGGACTGACCAAGTTTCAACCACGTTTCAACTATCATGGCTGTATGGTGTCAATCGGCGCTCATTGGGTGAGGATGCTGGTTACAGTAAATGGAAATAGAGGGGGCTCATGGGTATGTGTCGGTAAGACCTGAGAGTGAGAGGTTGTCCAGACTGTTTTAATACTCTTGCTTTTACCACCAGACAACTGAAAAAGAAAGAAAACTGTTAGGCCTATGAGCTGAACATAACTATGCCAGTGGAAGGGAGGACAGTAGCAGGTGACCCAACTGTGGTTTGTGAATACTATGATTTACCATTGCCAATTCAGATGCATTAATTCCATTACTGATTGTTTTGTAATTACGTTACCGATTTGGTAACGGAATTACGAGTTTTAATCACTTAATAATTCATAAACAAAATTGATATCAGTACAATCACAATAACTAATTGGTAGATCTACCATTCCTTGGTACTTTTGTGAATTTTAATTATCCTTCCTCACGAGGGAGAGAAATTAGAATATATGTTAATGATATGTGTGTGGGTAACGGAACAAGGCAATATTTCTTAAACGTACACAAGGTAACAATTTATCCTAAACAAAATATACTATCCTTGTTGATATTAGTTGGGAGTGTTCTTTACATCAATGTTATTGTGTTTGATGTATTTCTGATACTTTTTAAAACTTTTCTGGTAGATATTTTCTAAGATCTATTTTCCATCTGTTGATCCAGAAATCAAAGACTTTGCTTATGCCAAATATTTCAGATGGGAAATGGTTGGAAAATGTATGCTTATTTTACTCACAAATATAGGCTCGTTGCTTTGATTTGACACCCAATTTCTTATGCTCCTGTAATGTTTTACACATTCAAAAAGATATCTGTTATGCAAATGAGTTGCTGTATGTGCCACTTGGTGGCTCCCGAGTTGCGCAGCTGTCTTAAGCACTGCATCTCAGTGCAAGAGGCATCACTACAGACCCTGTTTCGATTTCAGGCTGTATCACAACCGGACGTGATTGTGAGTCCCATAGGGCGGCGCACAATTGGCCCAGCGTCAGGGTTTACAAAAGGTGGGCCTACCACATGGATGGACATTCATAAAATGCCATTGATGACAACAGTACGCTACACCCCAGTAAGCATGGAACGACGCCGACATCTTTTTTTGGTCCTGTCTGGATTGGCCGTTTTTGGTGTTTTATAAACAGTAGGTCTACCACATAGATGGGCATTCCTCAAATTAAATTTAAGGCGACACTGTAGGCTATACCTCAGTAAGCATCGACCAACGCTGACGCCTTTTGGGTGTCTTTCTTATCCTCTCCAATGACTGGTTCAGATTTGGTCCAAATCAAAGTCGTCTATGTTTGGTTAAGGTTTTGTCCACTCTGGACCAGCCCTGATTTGGCCCAAACATAGATGTCTATAAATTACATATTTTCACATTTCATTCAGAACAAAAAATGTAACTTATTTCAACCTCCGTATAAACGTATTTTCACCTTTCATTCGGCACCTAAATGGAACCTTTCTTCAACGTCTGGAAAATACGTTTTTTAGACTATTTTCAACGTCATTTTGCTTACTTGGACTATTCTATTTTCTAAAGCAGCAGGACGGTCAGGACCAGTACTGGCAGGAAGTGTATTGCGTGTCATGGGTTTGCTAAGTACAATGCAACTAACTTATGCATGATATTGTGTCGGCTAAACTGTATCCGCAGGCGTTACAATTATCATCACATATAATGCATTTGATTTCTAGCTTACAATTAACACCGTGCATGCAATACATCAATCAAAAAACAATTACACATTCATAGAACCTAACAGGGTAATGGGCAGATATTAGGAGTATACTTTCGGTATGCACTTTTCTGCAAACAAATTCAAACCTACTCCAGCAGAAGACTGTTGCTGTCCTAGCACCAGGACATTTATGTAGACACCGCATGCAATGCGTTTATGCATAATCTATTTGGCTCATCCTTGCATATAGCCCTGGGTTTCATAGTCTAAAATCAGCATTGGCCAGTCACTCCATGAATCTGACAACATTACCCATAATGCTCTTTGACTGAACATTCAACATTGCCATGGCAATAATGCATCACAATGTAAATGATATTTCTATGTTTCATCATTAAGGCCCAAGACATAAAGTAGTCTGAAGGCTTGTGTATCAATCCTTCCACTGCTGACCCAGATGAGATGCTCATCACGTAAAGGACTGGCTTCACCTAGAATCATGCATACCTTTTCTGTGAGTACTCAGACATCAGATGCTTTACTTACCTCATGAGGACCCCTGAGATTGCGATATCTGGAAACACTGTCTCATGTAGAATTGGTTATGTTCTTTCTCTGAAATGTATTTAAAAAAAATATTGACTTGATTGTTTCATTAAGGACGGTGCATCACAAGCTGGAACTAGTGGGCAAAATTGGGAGAATGTTGCCCAAAACAACGGGCCAATATATACATTTTTTATTTTATTTGTATTATTTAACCTTTTATTTAACTAGGCAAGTCAGAACAAATTCTTATTTACAATGACGGCCTACCCCGGCCAAACCGGGACAACGCTGGGCCACTTCTGCGCCGCCCTATGGGGCTCCCAATCACGGCCGGATGTGATACAACCTGGATGGAGGTAGGCATTACACTTCTGACAGGTCTCATGATTGTATTACTTCATCTGAAAGTGAGAGAGTAAATCCTAGCTGTTGTTATTCTTTTACCAGGGTTAGACCATCCCCCATATGCCATTAACAATTACGGGAATCTCTATATGGCCAATGGAAATGGTGTCCCCCTGTAAATGACCAACAATGGAGCAAGGTTTGACTTCAGCTTTACTGTTCAACATTCATGGTGTGCTGAATGTTTTATTGCTGAACAACCATAAGTATTTGTCCTCTAATCTGTCACACGTTCCTCAACAGTAAGCAAGACATGCCAGCAGAGCTCACTGGAGCAGGAAGACATCCCGTCCTCCTCTCGGCGCCTGACAAGGTAAGGCTTTCTAAATAACACTTGTGACATCTCCACAAAGGTGCATTCCTAATAAGATTGGTGTTAAGTGAGAAAGAATCCTAAAGATGGTCAAATGGGCATGAAGCCTCTCTGTTCATCTCAGTCTGTTGAACCACCTGATTTCCTGTAGGGCAGAGATGCAGGTCCTGCTGAACAATGCAAAGCAGTCGATGAAACACCTGCAGGGTCAGCTGAATGACCTGCATGGAAAGTTTATTTAGTTGCAGACTGCTATCTCTCAGATTGTGTCAGATGAGTCTAAGATACTGTAGGATAACTCTATGTAATGATGTTATGGTGAGGATGATGATTGAAATGTTTGGGATGGATCGGTGTCAATTACAATATAGATTTTGCAAGTGGTAGATTTTTCTTGAATGACTATGTGCTCTATACTTCATCCCAGAAGCCAACATTGCTGCACAGAGGGAGGTAACCTCAACATCCATCAGAGGGAGGGGATCTTCCCAACAAGCAGCGTTTCTGAACAGAGGGAAGAGATCCTCACGAAAGCCGGTTTCCCTGTGAAGAATAGAGACAATCCTCCACAACCACCTCCCATCATCCCCATGGTGGGACGAATGTGGGAATGGGATGGTGGAGTGTGTACTATTCCAAGAGAAGAGGTCATTTAAGCCTTATCTTATGAGAAATTAATTTGCCATTGCAAGAGTGTGATAATTAGTTGTGATAGATCAAATGCCTGCTACTCGTGTGAGTGTATGGCTGTTATATTTTCATGCGTTCTCTAGCTACATAAAATAGGTTTAGCTCTAAGAATCTTTGTGACTGCCGGCAGTCTGGTTGAGAGTATCAGAGTGAGATGCTCCTAACCTGTCAGCTCGTGATTGTTCTGTATGGTGACATGAGCAGAGTGGCCTGACTTCTCCTTCTTATTAAAGATGTCCGAAGTAGACATGTTGCGCATCCTGCTATGATGTCCATCACCAGGCCAGAACACTCCGAGGCCAACCCTCGAAGCCAGACTGGCAGCCGGGCCAGTGACTGAGCCTGAGACCCCTGCTGCAAAGAACACACCAAACAATGGTGGCTGGCTCAGCTGGTTCTCTGTAGGGGAAAAGAGGTTCATCCAAAGGAGGCTCATCTACCCGAGGACAATGACAAATCGGTAAAGAACCTGTTATTTATATTCTATATATAGACACTAGTGGATTAGTGTTTTTCTCTGTGGCTTGATTCATAGTGTTATTATTTTCATCCTCAGATTATCTGGGATTCAACCCTGGACAGATGGGTTGACAAAATTGAGCCCAATGCTGAGGTATACACTTACATTAAATTCATTTTAAAGCAGTGAATGATTATTGTATTTCAACTGTGAGAATATTACTAATAATTGTAAAATAAGTTGACGTGTTTTACAGAACAAGCCAGTACCACCACCTCCTCCAATGGGAATGAATGGACATCTGGGGAACTCTGGCAGTCTCCCCAAAGGAGAGCAGGTGAATGTTAATTTAGACTACATTAGGTTTAACTCCAAGACTGTACCAGCCAATCATTGCTCTTTGTGGTGATCTCCTGCTAACATTTTCCCCACTAACTGCAAGTCTATGGGGCAATTATGGATCACCACAAAGCCTCTACCCTCATTGTGCCTATGGCGTTGCCATTTGAGTCTGCTCAAGATTTCTGGCAGAATCCTGCCCCTGGTATTCTATCCTATAGAGGTATGATTCTGAACAATCCTTCCAAAAATAATCCATTTCATTAACTATGCCTTTACTTTACAGTAACATACAGTAGCATATGGCTGAAGTAACAGTGATGTTAACATTTTGTATTTTTCTCCCACAGGCAAATTTTCCCAGAGTGGAGTTCCTTATAAGGGGATTTTTCAGCATTTTCAAAGAATAAGAAAAAGATATAGCAAAGAAAAATATTATTTGGCAATTGCCAAATTAGTTCTTAGTTATTAAAAGACTCAAGCATTTCCCTCTCTCCGTCATTTCATCATGTTCACATAGCTTTGATATGTTCATCACTTACAAGCCCATTGATAATGAAATGAATCATCTGTGTAGCTCCAGTTATGCCTTAATGCCAAATAAATAGGGAAAATAGAGCCATCTAATTTCATTACTAATATTTCCTATGCATTCTTTTGTGCTTGAGGCACATAGCTGGATGATCTACACAACATATGGCAAGAGCCAATGACTCGCTATGATCAATTCTGAGGTCAACTTCAACCATGAGCTTGAAAGTATTCACTATGAAAATAGTTTTTTTGTGTATCATTGAATAGGCTATGCTTCAGTTAGTTCACACAATAATATCCATAGTACAATATACAGTACTTCTTTATTGAGAAATATAACAGAAATTTAACAAAAATGGCATAATTTTCTGAGTTAAGTAGAGTCTCAACTAGATCTATTGGCAATGTGTAAACTCTTCACGGGTCAAACACATGAGCAGCTATCAGTTAAAATAGATTTCTTGAAAATGGTGCTCCTAATGTAAACCAAGCCTCCAATGAATATGAGTAAAACCTCAATTCAAGGAACATATCAGCCATCACTAGCCACATGAACACGAGCTACACCTTTTAAACAGAACTGATATGCTCTCTTTTGGAAGGCGAGATTGATAGTGGGCATTCTTGGGTGAGTCTTATTCCCTGCTGATGCTAGCAAGGCTGCATATCTGGACCCGGCTTGCACTTGCTATAGCTTCCAATTAACAGCTTATCCATTCTCATCAGCTCCCTGCCCAGTGGTGTGCACACACGACTCCCAAACATCTGGTTGGTGGTGTTGGGGATGTGGTCAGAAAACACTGGCACATAGTTTGGTAAAGGGCTCTCTGCCCTGTGGTTACCCTGTGGACACAAAGTTTAGGTGTGGGCACAAAGTTTAGGGTCATACCAACTTAAGATCAGGGTCATGCAGCATTGATATCAACAAGAGATTGTGTTAAAATAAAACAGTTGACTATTTAATGAGATAACAAATTGGCGAATTATTTACCAGCTGATCATAGTTCTTGAGAAAACTCCAATTCTTCTGCCTGTGGGTCAAAACACAATTATGATTGTAGGCCTATATGGTTGCCTATACCAGGGGCGAACAACTGCCCCCTTTCATTGAAGTCACGGAAGCTCAAGGCCGACCGCGGTATGCATTGTTAGCAGAAAATATAGTGGATGGAAAAATGGAAATCTTCATGTAAATACAATAACATAAAATTATATTCAACTAGGCAAGTCAGTTAAGAACAAATTCTTATTTACAATGACTGCCTACCGGATAACTGTGGGTTAGCTGCCTTGTTCAGAGTTAGAACGACATATTTTTACCTTGTCAGCTCGGGGATTCGATCCAGCAACCTTTCAGGTACTTGCGCAACGCTCTAACCTCTGGGCTACTGTTGGCTAGCTTCCGACAATCATAGTACCAATAAATCATTCTAATATACCGGATGTATGTCCTTGAACCGATTATTTTAAAATCGCACCGAGAAGAAGTTAAGGATAATTTATATCGTTGCTAATGGCAGCCTTAAGTACCCAGGTCAGCCTTCAAATTGAGTTACTCAATGAGAAGGGGCAGCACTGAGCTAGCCTGCAACATCACTTCCTGGAATAGCTATACATGTTATGTGACCATGTTATGTCTCCCTGAGACACCATCTTAACCTACTTCAGTTGGGTTTCCACTAGATAGTACAGCCACAAAGTCAAATGGTCCGAATTGTAAAAAATAATTATTTTTTATTTTTTAGTCTTATTTTAAGGTTACGCATAATGTTAGCAGATTTGGCTTCAATGCGCTATTGAGTCTTCACATAGGAATGATTGGTATCACGTGATCTAGGGCTTTTGTCCATTCCTATACAGTCATTGGGATATACACTTAAAACGCAGTTGTGCCATGGGTCTACGGCCTACCTCCCTAATGAAAGGCCTACATTTATTTCATTAGGTACCAGATAGCATTGTCAGCATTTGTACGTTTAATTCTTCAAGAATAAATGGAAAACATAGGCTGTATCATGAATTTGAATTAAATGCTAACAACAGTAAAGATTTCGGGTTCAGATTGGGCTACCTGTATGAAATATGCACTAACGATAGACTGGTAAAAACGATAAGGAGGGAAATAATTAATGTTGTGCATTCTAAAAGCAGCCATTACCATTCTTTCACTCCATTCCTCTCTGCGCGCACGAACTCGCGCCAGACTTGATCCTGTTTGACTGGGTCGCGAGAGTCGGGGTTCTCCCAAGGACTCTCTCCGCCGCGGGTGTTTCGAGTCCTGTCCGGCGGAAGTTTGTACACAGAGACGGAGGACTGTGATATCAAAGCGACGTTAGGTGGGTCTGGCAATCGGTAGCCTGCTGAAGTTGCGCGTTTGTTGCCTTTCGTATCCATTCTAACTTTGCAAAGACAAATTGTGTCAATTTAGAACTGAGTGCGGATGTGCCCCCAATCACTACTGCCTTGTAGACTACTTTTGTCTCTAGGCCAGGGCTCAGCTTTCTATTGTTTACTTCTCCGTCTCCCCGGGAGACAGTAGGGTAATTCAGCTCTATGTATTCATCTATTCAATCATTGGTTTCCACAGCTATACCATTAACGTCTATACGGGACAGAAGATGAGGCCTACCGATGCCTATTCAAAGCACATTTTCCGAGACAAAACAAATATAATTTCTTTGCGCGGCAATAATCAATCCGTGCTGTCAATGCAACAATGTGTGCCTGTGTTGTGCTGGGAAGATAAATCTGCAATACAAGATTGTTGCACTTATGTTTTTAGTTATTATCATGGAATTATATCAGCAGAATAGCCTATTAGAGATCTTGAGAATGTTAACAGGAGATGAAAAATATAAATTGTACTCAATAGGATGCCAGTCAGGATTATATACTAAGGAAATTGTTGACATTACATTATTTTGTATAACTGAGTGTACAAAACATTAGGAACACCTTCCTAATATTGAGTTGCACCCCATTTTGTCCTCAGAACAGCCTCAATTTGTCGGAGCATGGACTCAACAAGGTGTCAAAAGCATTCCACATGGATGCTGGCTCATGTTGGCTGGGTATCCTTTGGGTGGTAAGACCATTCTTGATACACATTGGACACTGTTGAGTGTGAAAAACCCAGCAGCGTTGCAGTTCTTGACACACTCAAACCCAGGGCTGAGCAACTTTTGTAGCAAGAAAGCTTGGAGTGAGATTTTAATTTCATTGCCCCCTGAAACAAACCCCAGGAACATTTGACTGTTTTAAAGCGAATTTCCTGCAATTCTACGTACAGTATTTTGACATGGCCCCAGGCCTATGACCAGGGTGGAAAATGCAAAAAATCACAGGTCAGATGTATCCGGGATGCTTTGGACATTAAATGAACACTCCAGATTTGACGACTGTTACTTTGAGATTTTGGGGGAAGGAAATTTAAAATATGCTAATATTTAAACACATTTTTTAGGTGGTTTGACATTTAATTCACACATTCAGAAATGAGATGGAGTTACAGGAAAATGGGAGAAATAGTGGGAAGGTTGGAAGCAGGGATTGATTCCTATTCTCAGGTAGAAAGTTGTTACCCACGTGCCTAGGAGTGTTACCACTACACCAAAATTCTGCAAAGGAGATACTACAATTAATAGTTGATGGCAGTGGGTAACCAAATTATATACTGCATTCTCCTTGTCCATAGACTGCTTTCAAAGTAAGGACACAAACATTTTGTAATTTGGGTAAACTCTCTTTAAAATAGGTCTGGAAGAAAATCCTGATCTATGTTTCGCAATTGCTGGGTGTTATAACAAGAAGATGGTTATAACAGTTAATTTCTCAAAATCACCCAACATTCAAGAAAAATCCAATGAATATCAATATTCAGGTGGTCTAGACCTACTAGTTGAAGATCCTTGCCAGATCCTAGGCCTACTAGTTGAAGATCCCCCTACCATCTCTGCCTAGCATGTGCACAATACTAAAATGTCACATTATATTTGAGGCCTGGAGCATTTAATATCCCATAGGTATTTTCACGCCCTGGCCTTAGTTATCTTTGTTTTCTTTATTATTTTGCTTAGGCCAGGGTGTGACATGGGTGATGTATGGTTTTTGTCTCATCTAAGGGTGTTTGTACTGTCTAGGGGTTTTTGTGGATTTATGGGGTTGTGTTCATTCTAGGTGTTTATATAAGTCTATGGTTGCCTAGATTGGTTCTCAATCAGAGGCAGGTGTTTATCGTTGTCTCTGATTGGGAACCATATTTAGGCAGCCATATTCTTGGGTATTTTGTGGGTGATTGTTTCCTGTGTCAGTGTTTGTGCCACACGGGACTGTTTCGTTGCCAGTTCACTTTATTATTTTGTATCGGTGTTCATGTTTAGTATTTCTTATTAAAAACCATGGACACCTACCACGCTGCGTATTGGTCCGATCCTTGTTACACCTCTTCAGAGGAAGAGGAGGAAATCTGCCGTGACACCTATTTGTATGACTTAATCAAAACTGTCCATGAATGGCTGCAAATATACATTGCCTCGCGTAATTCATTTTCAAATTACAAAAGTAGGCAAAATCAGATTTAAAATGTGTTCACGGTGGTACAATTGTGAAGAAGTGGAATAATAAAATAGGTGTGGGGAATAACAGTAGTGTTCTTGCTGACAAGCACAGCTTTGGGTTCACAAAGTTTGACAACATAGTTACAAATCAGGTCACCCTTCCAAACTTCCCTACTAAAACATACTGTTGGCCTATGTCTGCTGCCTTTTCGTTGTCACAGCCAAATGCCAAACGAGGAGACATTGTACCTAAAAAAAAAGCACTACCCTGCTGCTATTTTTTTTTTTTCAGATTTATAAACTCAACAAAGAACATTCTCTCTCCGTTTAACTCAACTCTAATCTTGAGGGACGTTTCTTTAAAGCACGAATCCAATACCCTTGACCCCTTACATAACTAGACCACTCATATGCTTCAATGTGCTGCGGTTCACAGTAGTTTTGCAGGACAGGACAATACACTATACAGTGAACTAATTGAAAAATAAAAGTAGTTATTTTCAATGCGTGAGTGAGATATGAGGTGTGGCGAGTGAGAAGAGGGTCAAATGCGTGCTTCATGGCCAATGCGTGAGAGTTGGCGGCTCTGCTCAAACCCGTGTGCCTGGCACAGACCTACAATCTACTTTGCCCTGTTCTACGGCACTTAAATCTTTTGTCGTCCCCATTCACCCTCTGAATGACACACATACACAATCCATGTCTCAAGACTTAAAAACCCTTCTTTAACCTGTCTCCTCCCCTTCATTTACACTGAAGTGGAATTACAAATGACATCAACAATGTCATGGCAAGAGCAGGTGTTCCTAATGTTTTGTGCAGTCAGTGTAATTGTTCACTTAAGAATTGATCATTGGAAAATCCATCCACCAGATGGCACCATAATATAACTCCAGGTGACTTGCTCTGGTATTTGAAGATGAATAATTTTTTTATGGACAGGTTCAGTGGTGTAGTAGAGGGTATAGCAGGTATAAGCCTAAACACATTGTTTTTGTGGGAATTGTGTATACTCACTTCTTAATCGTCACAATGCGTATTAAAGTAGTGTACTGGCGGTACAATACATTCGGAAAGTATTCAGACCCCTTGACCTTTTCCACATTTTGTTACTTTACAACCTTATTCTAAAATTGATTAAATTGTTTTCCCCTCGTCAATCTACACACAATTCCCTATAATGACAAAGCAAAAACAGATTTTTAGACATTTTTGCAAATGTATACAACCCCCCCCCCCCACCTCCCTGGAAATATCACATTTACATAAGTATTCAGACCCTTTACTTCATACTTTGTTGAAGCACCTTTAGCAGCGATTACAGCCTAGTGTCTTCTTGGGTATGATGCTACAAGCTTGGCACACCTGTATTTGGGGAGTTTCTGCAATTCCTCTCAAGCTCTGTCAGGTTGGATGGGGAGTGTTGCTGTACAGCTATTTTCAGGTCTCTCCAGAGATGTTCGATCGGTTTCAAGTCCGGGATCTGGCTGGGCCACTCAAGGACATTCAGAGACTTGTCCCGAAGCCACTCCTGCGTTGTCTTGGCTATGTGCTTAGGGTCGTTGTCCTGTTGGAAAGTGAACCTTTGCGCACGTCTGAGGTTCTGAGCGCTCTGGAGCAGGTTTTCATGAAGGATCTATCTGTATTTTGCTCCGTTCATCATTCCCTCGATCCTGACTAGTCTCCCAGTCCCTGCCACCACCATTCAGGTTTCCTCCAGCTGTGACGCTTGGCATTCAGGCCAAAGAGTTCAATCTGTTCAATAGAACAGGAGTGCGCATATGAGGAAGTCTTTATAAAATAATTGCCTCCACCTTCCAGGTTTCAAACATTTAAGGAACGGGAAACATATCGCAATGCTAATGATAGGCCTAATTGTATTCTGGTAGATGGAAAGGCTTTCCCCAAAACATTCTCAGTTTAATGTTAACTAGCTACAAAGTAGCCTATGACTACCTGGCAGAATGATATGATTATTTACATACATCTAGTGGCCATTTGTTTCAAGTATGGGTAGCTGCACCCAATATGGCGACTGGAGAATGGGCGAGTGGGTGTGTGGAATGCGAATTTCCATTCAAGACCGTTTTGCGTGGCTGATTGGGCTGATTGGGCTGCACGATTAGTTGATAACCAGGCGACCAGTGAACTGGTGTTGTATCGACGTCCCTGCCGACTTGAGGGTTCTTCTTACTGGTTATCACGCTCATGTCACCAGCAGTAGCTAACATGGCCATTTTTGTCTCTCACATGATTTTATTTAAAGTAGGATGGCAGCCTACACAATAAATAACTAATATTGATAACCATCTCACCTTGATACATAGGGCCTACATGCAGTCTACTACTCAGTGGGGAGGGCATGAAAGGCAACAACACCAGGACACAGTTCCCTTTGCTCACGCTTGCCAAGCACTGCTGTCCTGCAAGGGCATGGGAAGTTGCTACCTAGTAGCAAATATCAGGGTGAACGTCACAGTAAGCACATGCATACAACGCACGAAGCAAGAGTACACACATAATTAATACTTTTAATTAAAAAATAAATAAAAAATGTAAAAATTAATTAAAATACAACTCAGACTCACCATCTGGCTTCAAAACAGAAGTCTAAACTCTCACGGCAAGGTAGTTGAGTGGTAAGAAACAGAAGGAAAACAACACTGCTCAATCAAAACCTTTAGCAGAGAGCTTTCGACACATACAGTACACACCTTTCCATATGCCCACTACTTTCCTTTCGACACACCCACTCCTTTCCACACGCCCACTACTTTCCTTTCGACACACCCACTCCTTTCCACACGCCCACTACTTTCCTTTCGACACACCCACTCCTTTCCACACGCCCACTACTTTCCTTTCGACACACCCACTCCTTTCCACACGCCCACTACTTTCCACACACCCACTCCTTTCCACACGCCCACTACTTTCCTTTCCACACACCCACTCCTTTCCACACGCCCACTACTTTCCTTTCGACACACCCACTAGCCTATTCTCTGTTTGCCATATTGGGATGCAGCTTCCCCATTCATTTGCAAACTCCAGCTCATGTGCACTATAGAAACACTGCTAACCAAGCAACAGTGTTAGGTGCCTGCACAGTTCAATTAAAGGGTAACTACCCTCAAAAATAAAAATGCCTTTGATTTTTCCCAGACCTTTAAAAGTGGTCTCCTGATGTGGTTTAAGCAGTTTTGTGGACTTAGAACATCCAGATGTTCTTTTTCAATAAAAAAAAAGTGTGAGTTTGACAGGGAAAACCTGTACAACATCTAAATCAGAAACCTGTGAATGACTGTGAAAGACCAATATGGGATTAATCATTCTAGGTCATTCAGACTGTATGTCACTGTTTGCAATATAATTATTTTGGGGAGTGAAATTAGTGTATACCCCTTTCTCAGACGTCCCCACAAGAATGGTAAACAAACAAAAATTTGACCAACTTGGGACATTTTGTTAGTTCCCACAAGGACAAATGCTATTTCTAGGGGATTTAGGGTTAAGGTTAGAATTAGTGTTAGAATTACGTTAAGGGTTTGGTTAGGAGCTAGGGTTAGTTTTAGGGTTAGGAGCTGGGGTTAGGTTTATGGTTAGGTTTTTGGGTTAAGATTAGGGTTATGGTTAGGGTAAGAATATGGGTTAGGGTTCATTTTAGGACTTGTAGTTAGGGAAAATAGGATTTTGAATGGGACTGAATTGTGTGTCCCCACAAGGTTACCTGTATAAGACTGTGTGTGTGTGTGTGTGTGTGTGTGTGTGTGTGTGTGTGTGTGTGTGTGTGTGTGTGTGTGTGTGTGTGTGTGTGTGTGTGTGTGTGTGTGTGTGTGTGTGTGTGTGTGTGTGTGTGTGTGTTCATGTGTATGTTAATGTGTGTGTGTATGTGTATGTGTAAAAATGGCCAGCTTCAGTCAGCTATTTAGTACTTACTTAAAAGCATCAGCATACGTAGGTTCGGTTTGCTTCTAATAGAACTCAGTTAGGTATGCTCGCATATTCCCTAAAGAGCTTCACTTGAAAAACAAGCAAAAAGCAGCAATATTACTGTTTGTCCCTCTTGAGACACCATGGCAACATCATAGCCAGTATACACTTCCTGAAAATAGTCTGAATTAATTGAAGATAAATAAAAAAATCTGAAATAAACTTTGAAGTTTTTGCAGAGGTCTTAGTCACACAATTTTATATCTGACCACTATCTCAAGTGAAAAATGTGCATTAAATCTAGTCATCTCTCTTTGAATGACAACAAACACTTTATGTTCCCACTCCGAGTAGGAGTAATACTGTTGACCAATCACTGACAAAGGGATGTAAACTTTGGCTACCAAAATCCGACTTGCCTCAACAGTAGGCCCGCCTGCTCTTTGTGCGGGATTGTTTTGTGTTGCTCTGAGCACGTTCGATGTGGACGTGTTTCGTTCGTGGGGTTTTCTCCGGACTGTTTGAGTCCCCGTGTTTGGGGCATTTATTTTGTGTGCGCCCTGTGTTTTGTTGGGTGGCTTATGTTCGCCTTGTGTGCAATAAATAGCACTACCCTGTACTCTGCTTCCTGCGCCTGACTTCGCACCCACTACGCCCAGAGCGTTACAGGCTGGCAGCACCTACTGGAGAATTGATCTACCTACAGCTACCCTTTGGTTTTAGCTTAGCTATGACATTTTCACTGACAATTACAAATGTGCTATCGTGAATTTTTTTGTTGAGAGAGCTCCAGTTAAAAATTAAATACATACACTGTTGCTATCAAAGTCATTCCAAAGGTTAGGTTTTTGACTGAGCAAATAAATGTTCCCATACTTTATCACTCATATATCATCAATGATGATATTTAGGCCTATATATAATTTGCAAAGTTATCAACAGCTATTGTTTCAATTCAACCCAGAATTCAACAAAAAATATACAATACATAGGCCTAGGCTTTCAAGCTCTGGTCGATTTCAAATGCAATGATATTTAGTGATATTTAATTGTGTTTGGTTGTCAATGCAACCAAATATCAACATTTGAAGGAGATGTATCTTCTGCTTGGATAGTTCCATCTGTGGCACTGACTTAGTCTGGCTTTAATTCCAGTTTGTCTACAAATTAATAATTGATATGTTTCATTCACCTCTACATCTCAAACAAAAAATCTAAGTTAAAGAATAGGACTAAATAAAATCAAACTATAATGTGCATTTTAAGTTTGATGTGAATTTAAACCTATTTTTTAAACTTTTGGCTGGAGACGTGAATCCAACATATCAATTATTCCTTTGTAGGCACAGATGAAACTATCCAAGCAGAAGATACATTTAATTATAAATGTTGATGTTCGGTTGCGTTGTCAACCAAATACAATTAAACATTACTTTTGTAATACAGTAAAATAGCCTACAGTTAAGGCAATCTTACAAACTAATGTAACATTCAAACTTAAAATGAGCAGCACATCCATGGCCACATTATGAGGCTATATATATACATTTCATATTATGTCATCATAAAGAGTGCATGTACATGATAGCTGAGAGTTGAGATACATGATATCTCAACTGCAATCCAGATCATTTGGTTATGCTATTAGATGAAAGCACAGTGATGATAACACATTCATCTGTTGTATAAATAAACAAAATATCTGACATTGTATTCCCTTTTAAATGGTTGAAATCGCATTTTGAGTGGGTGAATATAGGTTGCAATCTCACTGATCAACGTCTCATCCAAATACTACCCAATTCTCCGTATTGAAATAAAATGGTGTGCCCAGTTGAAATTGTTAATTAAACACCCTATTTGAAATGACCAAATGTAAGGAGAATACACCAATACAAAGGATGTTGTAAATGTACTTATTTGCATAAAGCGAGGATAAAGTCATTTGTAGAGGTCCCTTTTCCTTGTATGCTTATGACATGTTTCTTCCCATGCTTTACCTATCTCCAGGCAACAGGGACGCCAGACAGCAAGCATCACATTATCCAAGTGCTAAAATTAGGAGACATCGATTGAGCCAAACAAAATCCAAGAAACTGCATATTAACTTCCGGAAATCGTATTCACAGGACCGGAATTTACAGGTTTATTGGTACAGTGCTGGATTCTCAGCACCTCGGACAGCACCCCTCCCTTTTTAATGACACACACACACGTGCACACATACACACTCACACCGAATGGAAGCACAGGGTCAACGACCCGGCACGCAGCATCCCTGGAGCAGATTATTGGCTGCGGCAGTATCATATATTAAATCCTTTTAATCTGTCAATTCATTAAGGATAAAAAACTATGAATCCCTATACATGACTGGGTATTGTTTTGTGTGTCTTTAATTAACAGCTTAGAGGTCTGCCAATACAGTATCTGTTACAGCTAGTAATCCATTTGGGATAACCTTGGAGTCTATTTTTCACACAAGCAATAATCAGCAGAATGGAACACACTACAGGCCCAGTAAAATGCAGTGTGTGTAGGAAGGATAGCCTTGTGTCCTTCATTTACATCACAGAGGCGCTTGGGGACCAAATATCCAATCTCTCAAGTCATTCTCCTCTTGTGTTTCTCTGAAGTTAAGCCTTATGGTGTTTTCACTCCTTTGCCAGGGACAGTGTCAACGCAGAAAAGAGCTCACAAACCATGAGGGCGCTCTGGCCAGCTCAGAAAATAAAAGAACAAAGAGATGTGTGGTTATGAAAGAAGGAGAGCAGCAAAGTAGCCTAATCCACAAATGAGATATCCAAGAGGGGAGGGGGGCCTCGGGCCTTTGAAATTATGTGTTGACAGAACATTAATTATAATTGACTTGAACAAACTTCACGGGTAACATTTTGATCATGCAAAAAGTGCTGCTGTTGTCAACCATGTCCCTTCTTCCCAATGGCGATTTTAGCATGTAAATCTTGGTGGTGCAAATAACAACAAACAATTTGGGGATGCATGCCAGCAAAGCCACTACACAACACAACACTGCCCACAAACTGTTATGGCCTACATAAAGCTGTTCCAACAGCAGAGTCTCAACAACAGTCATTGCTACACCTGGCTATCAGCAGAGCCTTGTCTGGCAGCGAAACAGTTCATTCAGTTTCATTTACTGCCTCTAAAAAAAACATAGCTGATATGGCTGATTTGTTTAAACACATGTGGTTTCTACTGACAATTGAGATGTACAAACTATGGCGAGCGGATAAGAGGCAATCCGTAATTTCGATTAAGATATTAATGAGCGAGCTAGGACAGACGTAGTCAATATAACTATTTGTTCAGCACTTTTGAAATGTACAGGGACAGAATTCAGAACAGGTGCTGTTCATACAGGATTCTCCCTGTACACCAAGTCAGAAACATAGGATAACTAATGGGGACATATAAGCAGACAATGACAGCTCTTACAATATTTGATGACATCTCTCTAAAACAGGCTATAGGCTACATGTGCACCACCAAGTCAGAACAGTAGGCTAAGGGGAAAAGGGAACAAATTGTTAAGGTGAGGCATATGGGCTACTAACAGCTTACCACACAACATACACTTAGTATTACTTTCTTAACTACAGTGTACATATCTCCCTGTCATATTACATAATTTATGCAGAAACATACACAACCTCTTGAACAAGAAGGTGGCGTGGCGGTCCTTCATTGAGACATTTTGTCATCAAACTTTGTCGTCAGAGTCTGTCATTCTCTGGATTTATGGTGCTTTCAAGACAACTGGGACTAGGTTGAATCATGATGTCGGGGATCTTCAGGTTGAAGCTCTAGGAAGAGGCCTGAGTTCCCAACATGGAATTCCGAGTTGGATGACCGTTCAAAACGTATTTTCCCAGTTCGTTTTTTTTCTTCCAGTTCCCAGTTGTCTTGAACTCACTGAAGTCTGAGATTTCCCAGTTCCGAGTTTCCAGTTGTTTTGAACACGGCAGAAGTCATGCTGGATTGACAGCATGGCCAATGTTGAATGTTTATCCTTTTAAAATTGGAAAAGATACCCTTAAACCCAGACTTGGACCACACACCCACTCTACTGAATAGCAGGCTAGTGATTGCCTTGTAATGCTTGCAGTTAGCAACTGATTCCTTCCAAACCACTCATTGTTGAATTTGCAATTTCTATCTTGTTATGTAATATTTATGTCCAATGGCCAGTGAGGACCGATACGTTTTATCTATAATTTCTCTATTCTATAATGTAGAAAACAGTCAAAATAAAGAAAATCCCTTTATAAAGTAGGTGTATCCAAACTTTTGACTGGTACTGTATATATATTTTTTAAACAGGTGGGTCTCAAATGACGGATCGCTACTGCTCCTTCCACTCAACCATCACCTCGTCGCCAGCCCAAATAAAGAGGTCTAAGCATCTGGGTCCCAGGCAGTACCATGTTTTCTTCATTGTCTAGCTGTAAACATTCTATATCACTTCAGTAAGGGACTGTGTTTAAGAGACTGTGTCTAGTCTACTCACAGTTCCCGTGCATCATTTGTCCAGTTCACTAAGGTCTAATTTGCATAAGTAATCACTAAACTGCACATAGTGTGATGTATTAATTGATTTTTAAAATATTTTGGTTCTTTATCATTCTGGTGTTACAAACAAATGCCCAATTATGCAGAAATAGGTCATGTTAAACGTATTTAATGCTTCTTTCCCAAATATTTGTTTATTTTTAAAAAGCAAATTTTATGCCTAATTACAATAAGTCCATTTAAAATCTTTGAAATAAAACTGCTCTGTCGTAATAAATGGGCCAGTTTTCCTCCTAAAGACTAAATGCCCATGAGATCTTGTGTGGAGCCCCAGATCGAGGGAGATTATCAGTGGTCTTGTATGTCTTCCATTTCCTAATAATTGCTCCCACAGTTGATTTCTTCAAACCAAGCTGCTTACCTATTGCAGATTCAGTCTTCCCAGCCTGGTGCAGGTCCACAGTGTTGTTTCTGGTGTCCTTTGACAGCTCTTTGGTCTTCGCCATAGTGGAGTTTGCAGTGTGACTGTTTGAGGTTGTGGACAGGTGTCTTTTATACTGATAACAAGTTCAAACAGGTGCCATTGATACAGGTAATGAGTGGAGGACAGAGGAGCCTCTTAAAGAAGAAGTTACAGGTCTGTGAGAGCCAGAAATCTTGCTTGTTTGTAGGTGACCAAATACTTATTTTCCACCATAATTTGCAAAAAATTCATTAAAAATCCTACAATGTGATTTCTGGATTGTTTTACTCTAATTTCGTCTGTCGTAGTTAAAGTGTACCTATGATGAAAATTACAGCCCTCTCTCATCTTTTTAAGTGGGAGAACTTGTACAATTGGTGGCTGACTAAATACTTTTTTGCCCCACTGTACTAATTTGTTGCAGATAGGGTATTTGACTTCTCCAAGTTTGCCAAGCAATTGACATTTCATGTCCACCTAAGAGTAATCACCTACTTACTGGTTTGTTATATTTCCCCTTCAGACATGAGGAAAATGAGACGGGAATAGGATTTTATTGGGATTCTTCTGCTACTTGATATAGCCTTTTCAAGTTAGTACCCATGGGGAATAGGTGGTAAATTCAGTCTGCCTTAGAAATGTTTATGTAATGTCTTTGCTTTACACATCTTGCCTGTACTAGACTCAGGGCGCAAGAGACTATGTCTGTAGAGACAAGTGTTTTATTCTAAGAATAGAGACATCTGTGAGGAGAGTCCGCTTTGTATTTTTGCACTTGTCTATTATTTTATTTGACCCCAGAAAACAGCATAAATGTTACAATGCATAGACCAGCATGAATTGCAAGCCGGTCCATGATAGTCTATGCTTGTCCATGCTAGTCTTTGCAGGACAATGCTGGTTGGATGCTGGTCAAGCTAGTCTGACTAGCATGGTCTAACTGGTTCAGCTGGCTGACCAGCATGGCCTAGCTGGTCTACCTGGTCTGACCAGCATGGTCTAGCTGGTTATGCTGGCAGACCAGCTGTCATTTCGTTTCGCTGGTGACCAACATTCATTTTGTTTTCGTTGGTGACCAGCATTCATTGTGTTTTTGCCAGTGATCAGCATTCGCTGTGTTTTGCTGGTGACCAGTCTTCGCTGTGTTTTTGCTGGTGACCAGTCTTCGCTGTGTTTTTTCTGGTGACCAATCTTCGCTGTGTTTTTGCTGGTGACCAGTCTTCGCTGTGTTTTTGCTGGTGACTAGTCTACGCTGTGTTTTTGCTGGTGACCAATCTTCGCTGTGTTTTTGCTGGTGACCAGTCTTCGCTGTGTTTTTGCTGGTGACCAGTCTTCACTGTGTTTTTCCTGGTGACCAGTCATCACTGTGTTTTTCCTGGTGACCAGTCTTCACTGTGTTTTTCCTGGTGACCAGTCTTCACTGTGTTTTTCCTGGTGACCAGTCTTCACTGTGTTTTTCCTGGTGACCAGTCTTCACTGTGTTTTCCTGGTGACCAGTCTTCGCTGTGTTTTTGCTGGTGACCAATCTTCGCTGTGTTTTTGTTGGTGACCAGTCTTCGCTGTGTTTTGCTGGTGACCAGTCTTCGCTGTGTTTTTGCTGGTGACCAGTCTTCGCTGTGTTTTTCCTGGTGACCAGTCTTCGCTGTGTTTTTCCTGGTGACTAGTCTTCGCTGTTTTTTTCCTGGTGACCAGTTATCGCTGTGTTTTTGCTGGTGACTAGTCTTCGCTGTGTTTTTGCTGGAGACCTGCCTTCGCTGTGTTTCCCGTGTTGACCAGTATTCACTGTGTTTTGGACACTAGTGATCAGCATAAGCTAAAGCAATACCAGCATCAAGTCAAATTATGCTGGCTTGCAATATGATATTTAATTGCTATTAGAATCCAGCCAGAGTAGGTTCCCAAAATCTGCATTCAGAAAGACTGCCAGGGTTAGAATGATGAATGACACTTTTTAACCGGAACGACCATTTCAGTAACGGGTGCAATGAGTCCAACTAACAGATTGGATGATTTAAGAAAAATGTATGGTATTTATCCTTGTGTAGAATAAGATAAAGTAATTGATTAATTTATAAATCAATGGACATGCAAAAACACAGATATTGAAAGAAACTGCTGCTTTCCTATAACACAGATATTGAAAGAAACTGCTGCCTCCCTATAAAGCTTGCCAGCTAGAAAATGAGTTAACAGAGATTAGTTAACTCTGGTTCGTTCAGCCATTCCTATGGGGAAAATTAATGAATGAAGAATAGGGTGTTGGGATAAATGCATTGGAGTCAACATGGTTGCAACTCAATATTAGGATGGTGTTCTTAATGTTTTGTACGCTCAGTGTATGTTTACACTACTATAGTGGGCAATCTGTTGAGATGTGTTGGACAAACATATACAATTTGATGGTTTTACATGCTAGATAGCATACCCTTTGCACATTTGTAACTGAATAAATAGCCTTTATTTTGGTAAAGATAAACTAATCCAATATTAATTGACCAGCATATGTTGGTGACCAGCTTATGTATCCAAAAAACAGCGAAGGCTGGTCACCAGAAAAAACACAGCGAAGGCTGGTCACCAGAGAAAACAAAATGAAAGCTGGTCACCAGAGAAAATCAAATGAAAGCTGGTCACCAGAGAAAACAAAATGAAGGTGAGTCACCAGTGAAAAAAATACATTGAATGCTGATCACCAGCGAAGCACAACAAAGCTGGTCACCAGCGAAAACACAACGAAGGCTGGTCACCCACCTGGGCTGGGCTATGCTATTTTTTCAGCAGGGCTAAGATTGCAGATAACTCAAAAAAGGACCAGGTAAATACAGTATTTGTGGGAAATTCATATAGAATATGAACAATAGTTTAACACCCATGAATGTTTTATTGTCAAAACACAGCAAGATATGTTTTATTTTGTCAAAACAAATATTCAGCACACAGTGTTTTAGTCCGTATTCACACTACGTAGGAGGATCAAGTCAGCAACCTGCAGCATCTCCAACTGGCGGCGCCCTTTTCACAACACATGTATTATTGATTATAAAGCTATTTTTTCTCCTAAAAATATGAAGCATAAACTTCAATCTCCCCGCCAAAAAATACATTTCCAAAAGTGCTTCCACCCTGAAAGGCCCAGCAGGATCATCTGAAATGCCAATAGACAACGTGATCAACAGTGAGGGAAGTGGGTGCGATAGAGAAAGAGGTAAAGAAAAATCCATACATGCAACTGCAAGGTTGACTGCAAGGTTTAAGGATTCTTAAAAGGTCACCTTACAATAGGAGGCTGGCATGATAGACTGCAACAACTGGCTCTTTGTTATTTGACCCAACACATTTCCACCTGCTGATTTATTCAGACATACCTCAGAGGACAGAGCAATAGCTTTCTGGTCCAACTATATCCCTCAATGTTCTTGACAATATGGCAGTGTTTTTTAATTAATTTGATATATTGACCAACAGTTTCATTACAAAAATTACACAAAAGTACATTCAGGATTAGGAATCTAAAACATATTTTGTCTAGTGCTTTTTTCATTATACAGCTTTGTGGTAAAAAAAATGTATGTATAGAAAAATGTCGTAACTTTCAGTAGCCTATGTGCGTAATCACTCCTAGATTTGGACTCAATGCCAAAAATACCCTTAAAGATGGTTGAGTTTCCTCAGTGGTAATCCATCATTAGTGACTGGGTTCTCCTGTGAGGCCTTGGAAACACTTCTGACTCACCTCTCCCCAGTGACTACTGAAAAGTGAGAGGATGTGTTTTCTGTCACCAGTTTAAAGGGAATGAATTCCCACTAGGTAATTAGCTAGATTAGCATAGTCTGTAACTCTCAGAAAATGTGCAACAGGTTTATGCATATAATATTAGTGGGTTATAATTAGTCTTTGTGTATGTAATATATACAGTACCAGTCAAAGGTTAGGACACACCTACTCATTCAAGAGTTTTTCTTTATTTTTACTATTTTCTACATTGTAGCATAATAGTGAAGACATCACAACTATGAAATAACACATGGAATCATGTAGTAACCAGAAAAGTGTTAAACAAATCCAAATATATTTTAGATTTTAGATTCTTCAAAGTAGCCAACCTTTGCCTTGATGACAGCTATACACACTCTTGGCATTCTCTCAACCAGCTTCATGAGGAATGCTTTTCCAAAAGTCTTGAAGGAGTTCCCACATATGCTGAGCACTTGTTGGCTACTTTTCCTACACTCTACAGCCCAACTCATACCAAACCATATTAATTGGGTTGAGGTTGGATGATAATGGAGGCCAAGTCATCTAATGTAGCACTCCATCACTCTTCTTCTTAGTCAAATACACCTTACACAGCCTGGAGGTGTGTTGGGTCATTGTCCTATTGAAAACCAAATGAAAGTCCCACTAAGCACAAACCAGATGGGATGGCGTATTGCTGCAGGATGCTGTGGTAACCATGCTGCAAAGCACCCCCACACCATCACACCTCTTCCTCCATGCTTCACGGTGGTAACCACACATGCGGAGATGATCCGTTCACCTACTCTGTGTTTCACAAAGACATGGCAGTTGGCACAAAAAAAATGCAATTTTGTACTCATCAGACCAAATGACAGATTTCCATCGCTCTAATGTCCATTGCTTGTGATTCTTGGCCCAAGAAAGTCTCTTCTTATTATTGCTGTCCTTTAGTAGTGGTTTATTTGCAGCAATTCAACCATGAAGGCCTGATTCACACAGTCTCCTCTGAACAGTTGATGTTGAGATGTGTCTGTTACTTGAACTCTGTGAAGCATTTATTTGGGCTGCAATCTGAGGTGTGGTTAACTCTAATGAATCTTGAGATTTTCCGGATTGACTGACCTTCATGTTTAATGATGGACTGTCATTTTTACTTATTTGAGCTGTTCTTGCCATAATATGGACTTGATCTTTTACCAAATAGGGCTATCTTCTGTATTCCACCCCTACCTTGTCACAGCACAACTGATTGGTTCAAAAAAATTAAGAAGGAAAGAAATTCTACAAATTAACTTTTAAAATGCCACACCTATTAATTGAATGCATTCCAGGTGACTACCTAATGAAGCTGGTTGAGAGAATGCCAAGAGTGTGCAAAGCTGTCATCAACACAGACTTTGAAGAATCTCAAATATAAAATATGTTTTGATTTGTTAAACACTATTTTGGTTACTACATGATTCCATATGTGTTATTTCATAGTTTTGATGTCTTCATTATTTTTCTACAATGTAGAAAATAGCAAAAAACAAGTTAAAAATAAGTGTCAAGTTCAATGTTTAAAAATCCCAACGTTGGCTTGGGTTTCAAAGTATTTGTGATCAGTGCTGTGCGTAAGAATATTTTATAAATTAAGCCCCTGGGTTTATGTAATTGAGTTATAAGGTCATCATGGTTGTATTTTATTGATTTTCAATGTAACAAAAACGCTGTGTTCCTTGCAGAGACAGAATACATTCTCCACGGAAACAGAAATAACCTCATTCCACCTAATGTGTTGAGAAAGATGTGCACTTGCATAGAGTGAATAGAGTGGTAAAGGTTGCAGGTAATAAAAATGTCTGTAAATGTCTGGTCTTTCCTTCTAATAAGTTATTTTGTGGTCAAATCCATTCATTTGGACATAACATGATTTAATATTTGTCCCTAAAATAAAGCTATTAGATAAAGATCTGCTCCCTGAAACGTGTCATTGGTGACCAACAAATGAACACTGTGGGAGCCAGAATATTTATGTGTTTGTCAGCAATAGTAATTTTTGCGAGCATTCGATAATGTGGATGTGTGCTTTTGGTTGAAGGAAGCCAGAAAAGATATGCTCTGAGAGTCAAACCTTAACAGATCAAATTTTTTTGTTAGCCTGATCAGTCAAGCAATTGTGTAGCGGAGTGTGTGCAAAAATGATAGTATGGATGTAAATAGTATGTGACTGGATGACACAGGGCTCAATTCAAGTCAACCTGCGATATCTTCCATTTTCTTCTTTAATTCATGGTCAAATAAATTCACAGTAAAAGACTACTAGGGCTGCGTTAACACAGGCAGCCCAATTCAGATCTTTTGCAAATTGTTTGGCATATCTGATACCTATCTGATATTTTACTTAATGCTAAACAGCAAACAAAACACATGGAATCTGACCTTTTGACTTCAGATTTATACCACATCCATATGTGGACCTCATCCCTGCATGTAGGCGAGTGTAGGCACTCTCTGAACTGTTCTCCCCATTGAGACAGCATTTTCTCGCACGCAGGTACACACAATCACACACACACACAATGGAGTGATCAAGCGGGGCGCGGCTGGACCGGGCTGGAAAAATATATATCCACTAGGCTGTCTGCGCATAAAAGTTCTGTGCACCGGTATAATAATAACAGGCATATGCCCTTAACCCCTATACAAACATCAAATACATAGGAACAATATGACTGGGGCTGCAGGTGTGAGCACTGCATTTCAAAACTACTTTTCTCAGAATGCACCTTTCCCTAAGGGATGGGAACGGGGTGGTTCAGCTCCACATTAGTATTATGCCTGTCTCCAGATTTGGATACTCATGAGGCCAACTTCAATGTTTTTCATGCAAACACTTTATTCGATGGTAATTATTGAAAAAATACTACTACTACAATTCTCTCCGAAAAACTCAATTCAGAGGAAAACGTCCTCCATTGGGTTACTGTTAAATATAGTCGTTTAGCTGTAGACCCACATAAAGACGAAGTAACCACAGGAGGAAATAGCTCACTAATCAAGTTTCCATCCAACATTTTTATGCCAGTAAAGTGCATGTCGGATAAAACATTTAATGAGCCCCGATGGAAACATGAAATGTTTCGGTAAACATTACAAATATGGACAACAACAAAAAATACGCTAGACAAGGTGCAATATTTTAGTCGGTCAAATTAATTATACGAGAAATGCCGGTGGAAACGCCTTAATGCGCAAATATTGATATAATAACCTTTATATCGAAGTAAACTTGGAGTCACACAATGATATGTTGTGTGGTCCTCCCACTATAACTGGTTGGGAAAGCATGCAGTTTATTAGGCTATAGATTAAGAAAAGTTATCATGAACTTCACAGGGTGGTGAGGTGATGAGCTTGAAACTCCTTCCAATAAATATCGAGGGTCTTATTCTTGTGACATGATCCTCGATGCTTGTTTGCTGTTTGCTAAAAAAAAAAGAATCTCGCTCTTTTGTCCATAATAATCTCATCATGTAGGATATACATGCGCCAGCACGCTCGAGCGCACGTGCCAATACCAGAGTGGGCACACTCGCCAAATAACTCAACATTTTGGACGAGAAAACCATACGTAGAGTTGAAGATGCGATAGACACCCATTTTTTAAAATATTTGTTTTAAATATTTTTAAAATATTTTTTTATTTTCTTTTTTTAAAATATATTTTTTTTATATATTTTTTATTAACAACAAATCAATACATAAAGCACATGAGGGAACACAAGCATACATAGATTACAAACAATGGACAATCGAGCTAGGGGGTACAATATCACATTACAATTACACAAGGACCTTAAGGGACATGCATATACTTACAATTCTAACAGCTTTTTTGTTAGTAGAGCATTTAACCGTCTTAAAATACAGTTCAATTTCTTTTTGTAGGATACGAAAATGTGGTTTTCTGTTTGTAAATTTACATTTGTGTATATGAAATTTGGCCAAAAGAATAATTAAATTAATTACATTAAAATGATTCCGCTTATTTCTATTGTATGTAAAGAATCCAAACAGTACATCTCTCCACAATAATGTAAAATCTTCATAAATGTGTTCAATTATAAACCTACTGATGTCTTGCCACAGTTTTCTTACATGCATACAATGCCAAAAAAGATGCACAACTGTTTCTGGGTGGTCATTACAAAAGGAGCAATTTGAGTTGATGTTTTCCTTAAACTTCTTCATATAGTGGTTGGCAGGATAATATTTATGAATAATTTTAAAGGAAACTTCCTTAATTTTGTTAACAAGTAGGTATGTTTGTGGCAACATCCAAACTTTTTTCCAACATATATTATCAATAAATCCATTCCAATAAGGCATGACATAAGGTATAGATAGATACAACATCCTGCTGAAACAAGGATCGTATCTCTCTGTTGTTGAATGGACCAAAAGATAAACAAATCTTTCCTACTGATGAGTCAACAGGGTCAATAGAAGGTAGGCTCTGAGGGTCAGGTCTTGACATGTTCCTGAATAACATAGCAACACCTGAGGGAATGACATCTAAAACAATTGCAAAATCTTTAGGTGTTACAGGGACCTTGTAAAGTGATAAGAATTCTTTATAACTGAGTAAAAGACCCTCTGCATTTACCAGTTGGCTCACCAATAGGATATTATTTCTGAACCAATATTCTAAAAACAGAGAGGTATTTTTATACAATATATCCCGATTATTCCATATATAATATCTGTGTGGAGAAAAATTGTGTTTATAAATTAAGGACCATGACAAGAAAACCTGCCGATGAAAAGCAGAAAGTTTCACTGGAACTTTGTCAATATTATAATTGCAAAACAACATGAAGTTAAGGCCACCAAAAGTAGAGAAGACATGATGAGGAATAAAATTCCAGATAGAAGTGGGTCTTCTTAGGAATTGTTTTATCCAATTGATCTTGAAAGTATTATTTAAAGTAGTAAAATCCAGAAAATTCAGTCCACCATTCTCATAAGTGTTCATTACAACAGTTTTCCTAATGTAATGGGTACGGTTTCTCCAAAGAAAGTTGAAAAGCATCTGGTCTATCTCCTTGCTTATTTTACGGTCAAGATATAAAGATAGAGCACCATATGCTAGTCTAGAGATACCTTCAGCCTTGGTTATTAGGACTCTACCTTTTAAAGATAAGTCCCTCTGTAGCCATTGATTTAGTTTCTTCTGGGTTTTTTTAATAAGAGGGTTCAAATTTAGTAAGCCTCTAGACTTCTGATCCTTTGTAATGGTTATGCCTAAATATGTAAGTTCTTCTTTTACTGGAATACCATAATATGAAGGTGTCACACAATCTTTGACAGCCATGAGTTCGCATTTCTTAATGTTAAGAAATAGACCAGACGCTTTGGAAAAGGATTGTATCACATTGATCGATATGGGAATTTGGTTAGCGTCTTTCATAAAAAGTGTAGTATCGTCAGCCAGCTGGCTTATAATAATTTCTTTACCAGCTATGGAAATACCTTGTACAGGACTATTATTTAAAGAATTTGCAAGAAGTTGGGTGATTAATAAAAACAGGTACGGAGAGATAGGACAACCTTGCCTAATTCCTCTCTTTAACTCAAATCTAGGTGAGGTGCCATATTTCAATTTGATAGAGCTGTTACCATTTGCATAGAGAGTCTTAATAGCCTTACAGAAAAAAATCCCCAAAGCCAAGTCTCTCAAGGGAATGGAAGAGAAACTGATGCTCTACTGTGTCAAATGCTTTATAAAAATCTAAAAATAATATGAAGCTATCCTCAGTTATTAGGTCTGAGTAGTCAAGTACGTCTAATACTAGTCTGACATTGTTAGAAATATGTCTGTTCCTCATGAAGCCAGACTGTGTTTCATCAATGATTGCATCCAGAACTTCTTTAATTATTTTTGCAAGTAGTGAGGCTAATATCTTCTGGTCATTATTAAGAAGACAAATTGGACGGCAGTTATCGATGAGCAGCACTTCTTTTTTAGGCTTAGGTATCAGTGTTATTAACCCCTGACTCATTGTAGGAGGGAGAACATTGTTTTTAATACTCTCTAAAAATACTTAAAATAGGAAGGGAGCTACTTGTTCAGAAAATAATTTGTAAAATTCTGATGTAATTCCATCAACACCTGGTTATTTATTGTTCTTTAGATGTTTGATAGACTCTATAATCTCTTCAACTTTGATGGGTTCATCACACTGTTTAGATTCTATATCACTGATAGAGTGAACATTATTCAGTGAGTTAAAAAACATATCTGTGGATTCCTGACAGTACGTAGAGCTATACAATTTTCTGTAAAAATTGCTGCAGTATTTAGCGATTAATTTTTGTTCATCTGTAATAACACCATCAATGTTTAACTTATGGATAGTGTTATTTTTAGAGTGAAATTTCTCAAGTCTAAAGAAATTGGATGAATTCTGTTCTCCCTCCTCAATCCATTTTTTCCTAGATCTAATAAAGGCTCCTTCTGCTTTTAATTTATATATATTATCCAGTTTATTTTGTAACTCAATTAGTTCCATTTCTCCTCCCCCAAGAGGTCAGCTGGGGACCTCTGAGAAAGGGAAGTTATCTTAATGATCACCTTTTCCTCCTCAGCTCTTCTGGTCTTAGCAAGATTACTACCACATTTTCTAAGATATTTGGACACCTCAAATTTAAAGAGCTCCCAGTTCTTGCAATAATATTTTTCTTCACAAGCCCTTTCCCAAAAGTGTGAGAGCAGATCTTTAACCTCAAATGTAACTATATCATTATTTAATAATGAGCTATTTAGCTTCCAGTAGGATGCTCTACCAAGGTTCGTATCAGGGGTAAATATTTTGATATCAATGTAAATAGCCTTATGGTCTGTGAGGGGAGTAGTACAAATATTTGTAGTAACACACTCACTATCAATACATTTGGATATAAGCCAAAAATCTATTCTGGATTGTCTGGAGCCTGTTTTGTTACTCCAAGTGAATGATCTGTCGGCCGGAAACCTCTCTCTCCATATATCAGTAAGATCAAACTTTCCATAAAAAGTATTAAACCCAAATTCTGATTGGTTGGCCTACCTGGGGGCCGATAGACACCCATTTACCTTGTATTTTTATGTGCACTACGTCATCAGGCACAGCATTTTATCTAAAACAACTAAATTTGATGGAAACATGTCTCTGATGGGAACATGCCATATTGTTTTTATGCGGATTTTAGACTATTCGCATGAAAATCTGTCGCCAATTGGATGGAAACCTAGCTATTGAAACACATCACTATAGAATGTTTCTTTACCAAGTTCAAATGATTCGGTTTCCGAGCAATAATATTTCGACTTCAAAGTCCTGGTCGATTCCTCGAGAAGTGGTATACAATTATCACTACGCGAGGTACGCATCGAGCTCTCCAACGCACCCGCTGCGCCACACTTGCGCGTTGCCTTCATCAGTGAATCATCGCTAGACTGCAACTCCATGAGCTCCAGCTCGTGCTTGGCCGCGGTCTCGAGCACTTTCTGCTTGTTGTAAAAATGGACGAAGTTGTTGATAATGGGGTGAATTGGCAACGCAATGGCAATCACCCCACACAGGAAGCTGATGGCTGCGTTGCACTTGCCTAGAGTGGTTTTGGGGTAAATGTCTCCATAGCCCACGGTGGTCATGGTGATAATAGCCCACCAGAAGGACTGTGGGATGCTACTGAAGAGGGTCTCCGGGTGGCTTTGCTCTATGGTGTAGCCCAGTGCTGAGAACACGAATATCCCTATGCCCATGTACATAAGGAGCAACCCCAGCTCTTTGAAACTCCTCTTCAGCGCATAGGTGAAAGTCTGTAGCCCAGAGGAGTGGCGCGCCAGTTTGAAGACGCGGGCGATACGCATGATGCGAAGCGCCTGGACCGCTTGCTGGACCTTGGCTAGATCCATCATGGCCGTACCCAGGTAAGTAAGGGTCAACACCACGTAGAAGGGAATGATAGCCATGAAGTCGATTATGTTCATAAAGGATAGGAAAAAGAGCAGTTTGTTTGGGCAGGACACAAAACGCAGCAGGTATTCCACGGTGAACCAGCCTATGCAGGCTGTCTCGATGGCCTCCAGCATCGGGTGCTCCACAAGGTCCCCTTCTTCATCTTCTACTTGGACTTCTGGAATGGTCCCCACGCACATCACCACGGAGGACACAAGGACGAAGAGGAAAGATGCAACGGCGATGCCACGCGCAGGCAAAGAGGACTCCGGTTTCTCCATGAGTTTCCAAAGGAACTTTAGACACCGCGCTGAGCAGTTGACAGAAGGGTCCCCATCTAGATCATCCAAGATAAATTTAACTTTGTTGGCAATCTCTGCCAGCTCTTCCTCTTTTTCAGTCAGGTAACTTTTACAGCACTCGTCCAAATAGCTTTGGTGAATTTTCCAGAACTCCATCTCTTTAATGAAACAAATTGGACATATACCTCGTTTGATGTGAATCTCACCGAAGTAATACACGTCAATGATACATCTGAAAGCGTCAGGATCCCGGTCGAAATAAAACTCTTTTTTACCCGGGTCATAATCATCACAAAGTGAGTAGATAACGTCGTAATTCAGAGTTGAGCAGTTGATCAGTTCTGCAAGTCTACTCTCCGGGTAGCGGTTAAGCACATCGCCGTCTAAAACTAGCCTCACGCCGCCAATGTTCACGGCCATCTCGTCTTCATCCCTTGTATCCAATTTGTTGCAGTTCTTATATCGGGGTTTGGGTATTGTCCACATCTTTCCTGCTGTCGTAGGCTATTTTTGACGCAGTATAATAACTGGAGGAAATGTCGAAAAGCAATAAACAGACTTGTGTTTCATGTAGGTCACATGAAATGTTTAAAGTGCGGTAGCCTATAGAAAGTCATTTAAAAAAGAAGGAAAGGCATTGCGCAAAACCCCGCTCAGCGCTCTTCCATGACCAAGTGGCAATTAAGTAATCTCTCTCTGTTTTACTGTCACACAAACACACACACGCACACACTGCTACTGCAGCGCCTGTGAGCTATGTGAGTAAATATCACTTAGTTGCCAACTTTCTGCTTGAAGTTGAATTTACCAAGTTGTCTTGGGCAATTAAAACACAAATATTGCGTATGGTTGAAGTTGAAGTGAGGTGATATGATGTGAGTGAGGTGGTTGGATATTGATGTAGAACTTGTTGGTGAGCGCATTGCACAACCATTACATAGGCCTATGTGTCTTGACAACACATGGTGAAATTAAAAACCGACGTCTGGGAAATCAAATCAAATTAAATGTATTTATATAGCCCTTCTTACATCAGCTGAAATCTCAAAGTGCTGAACAGAAACCCAGCCCTTTCTATCCAAGCTACGGATGAGTAGCTGTGTCTAAGTGTCCTCCGATACACAACCCAACCAAGCCGCACTGCTTCTTAACACAGCGCGCATCCAACCTGGAAGCCAGCCGCACCAATGGGTCGGAGGAAACACCGTGCACCTGGCAACCTTGGTTTGCGCACACTGTGCCCGGCCCGCCACAGGAGTCGCTTGTGCGCGATGAGACAAGGACATCCCTACCGGCCAAGCCCTCCCTAACCCGGACGACGCTAGGCCAATTGTGCATCGCCCCACGGACCTCCCGGTCGTGGCCGGTTACAACAGAGCCTGGGTCTGGGCCAGGTCTCTGACCTGTTCCCTATAGGCTGTTTCATCATTGTCGGTGATGAGGCCTACCACTGTTGTGTCATCGCCAAACTTAATGATGGTGTTTGAGTCGTGCCTGGTCGTGTAGTCATGAGTGAACAGGCAGTACAGGATGGGACTGAGCACGTGCCCTGAGGGGCCCCTGTGTTTAGGATCAGCGTGACGGATGTGTTGTTACCTACCCTTATCACCTGGGGGCGGCTCATCAGGAAGTCCAGGATCCAGTTGTAGAGGGAGGTGTTTAGTCCCAGGGTCCTTAACTTATTGATGAGCTTTGAAGGCACTATGGTGTTGAACGCTGAGCTCTAGTCAATGAATAACATTCTCACATAGATGTTCCTTTTGTCCAGGTGGGAAAGGGCAGTGTGGAGTGCAATAGAGATTGCATCATCTGTGGATCTGTTGGGGCGGTATAAATTTGGAGTGGGCCTAGGGTTTCTGGGATAATGGTGTTGATGTGAGCCATGACCAGCCTTTCAAAGCACTTCATGGCGACAGACGTGAGTGCTACGGGTCGGTAGACGTTAAGGCAGGTTACCTTAGTGTTCTTGGGCACAGGCACTATGGTGGTTTGCTTAATACATGTGGGTATAACAGACTCAGACAGGGAGAGGTTGAAAATGTCAGTGAAGACACTTGCCAGTTGGTCAGCGCATGCTCGCAGTACACGTCCTGGTAATCTGTCTGGCCCTGTGGCCTTGTGAATGTTGACCTGTCTAAATGTCTTACTCACATCGGCTGCGGAGAGCGTGATCGCACAGTCTTCCAGAAAAGCTAGTGCTCTCATGCATATTCAAGTGTTATTTGCCTCGCATCAAGCATAGAAGTAGTTTAGCTTGTCTTGTAGGCTTGTGTCACTGGACAGCTCTCGGCTGTGCTTCCCAAATTTCTGACCAATTTGTTTGTCAAAATCAATTTGCGGGCCAGAAAAAGGAACGCTGTTTTAAAATATACGGGTAAAATATATGTTTAAAATGCGGCCCATCAATCCAAGTCATTTTTGAACTGCAATAAACAAGCTATTTTCTCTGTAGTAATGGTGGAAACATAACGGTCACGAATTTGTGCTGTGTATTCTCTATTGCACAGATGTGATACAGCCTATAATCTCAATATTCTCTCTGTGATGTTTTTCTAGGTCGCACAGCTAGATATCTATGAGCAATGTAGAGCAGACTGTAATGGCTTTTGTCAACTTGAGCTAGCTAGCTAGCAAATGTTAGCCAGCTATCTAGCTAGGTTAGCTAAGGAAACATGCAGTAATTCAACTTTGGCTAGCAATAAATATACTTATAAACAATGCAAGGTACTTTCCCATCAGCTGCTGAAAATATTATTCTACTTCACAGCCGCTTCAAGAAGATATTTACTAAAATAGTCTGAGCTTCATGTGTCTCACCCGACAGCATGAATCTACAGTAGGCATAAGCTATTACTGTAAAGAAATACAGTATGTTAGAGTCATTTTTACAGGAGGCTTCTGAATTGCAGTTAATAACAGTATTTTAAAAATAATTTTACCCATAATGTACTGCAATGTACATGTAAAACACATTTATGGTATTGCACTGTGCATCCTAAAGTGTTTTACTGTTAAAATGACAGAAAAGTCTTACAGTAAACAGGGGAGCGTGATTAGTCTTCTGTTGTTCTCAATCATTATCAGTGATTTTTACTCTCAGCTACAACCAGATATTGGGAGGTCATTATTTGCAGATGATGGGGCCTTATGGAAGAGGGGAAGAAATGTGCCATACATAGTCAGGAAGGTACAGGAGGCAATTGATGAGGTGGGCATTAATGTGGGGATTCAGGTTCTCTGTACAGAAAACTCAGACAGTGTGCTTTACCAGGAGGAAGGTGGGAGATGAGGTATGCATGAGGTTATATGGGAGAAACTTGGAGAAGGTGGGGGCCTTCAGGTTCCTTGGGGTATACTTTGACACTAGACTGACCTGTGCGAACACATTGAGAGAAGTGTGGGAAAGTGTAATAAGGTGCTAAATGTGATGCGCTGTCTGGCAGGGAAGGAGTGGGGGGCTGGGCGTTCCTCATGGAGGACCATGTATGTTGCATTGATCCGATCTATAAAAGACTATGGCAGTATAGCGTATGGTTCGACAGCCCGGACCTCATTGGAAAGGCTAGATGTCATACAGGGGCAAGGACTCAGAATATGTAGTGGGATGTTTCGGGCGTCCCCAGTGGCTGCACTACAGGTGGAGATGGGGGATATGGAATTGAGATTAGGAGACAGCAGCTGGTAATTAATTATTAGGACAACCTACAGGGACAACCTACAGGGACTCATCCTGCGAAAGGGATTTTACAAGCATGCTGGGAACATTAGGGGAGACAGAACACAAGCTTTGGGTGAGTAATACCCAGGTGAAGGAGGTGGGACTGTATGGAAGGGTTCTTTAGTCCAACGGTAGCTATTCCTGTAAATCCACCATGGCTACTCCCACTTCCAGTAGTTGATCTAGAAGTGTTGGAGAGACTACAGAAAGATAGGGAGAGTGTTGATCCATCTGATTTGTTTAAGAGACGTCTGCATACTGTGTATCAGGATTTTGTGGAAGGACAGGATGTACTGGGAGGACAGGATGTACTGGGTCAGCATTTGTAGTGCAGGAATTTGGGGTTGATGTCAGGAAACGTATTACAGATCATCTGGCTGTATATATACAGTGGAGCTGATGGCCATACTGTTGGCCTTGCAGTGGGTGGAGGAAGACAAGCCAGACAGAGTAGTTATTTGCTCTGATTAATGTGCCGTGTTAATGAGTCTCCAGTCCTTTAGCTCATGTAGCAGACAAGACCTGCTTTATGAGGTGCTACAAAACCATGGCAGGATTAGACAGATGGTTATACAGATGAGATTTACTTGGGTCCCGGCCCATGTGGGGGTTAGGGGGAACGAGGCAGTTGATGTACTGGTTAAACAATCACTTAGTAGTGGGGATGTTGATGTTGTAGTTTCAATGAACAAGGCAGAGACAAAAAGCCTGATATGGACAGTAATGGTGCAGAAAAGGCAGGAGCAGTGGAATAGAGATACTAAGGGCAGGCATTTATTTCAAGTACAGAGGAAAGTTAGGGAGGACTGCAGAAAGGGACAGAAGAGAGGAGGCTATTTTTACAAGATCAATGGTGGGACACAGCCAGTTGATTCAGACCTTAAATGTGACAGGAAAGTATTCAACATGAAAGTGTGATTATTGTCAGGAAACAGAGACTGTGGAGCATGTATTGCTACAGTGTGGGCAGTATCAGAGGGAAAGAGAGAGACTGAGATATGGTATGAGGGAGAAGGGGATACAGGAAATTAGTTTAAAGAGTATATTGAGAGGAAAGTCATTAGATATAGTCTAGAATATGTTGTTATCTTTTTTTTAAGAACAACAGGGCTGGCAGGATTTCGTTTCTCCCTGTCTCTGGCCCACACTCCAGTACAGTAGATAGCGGTAATGCACCATGACGTTGGATGCCAAAGCGCTGCTAAACCCCACCGAAGAAAAAGAAGAAGGAACTCCATCTATTGTTTTTGGCTTCCACACGGACCTAAATAGTAAAGACCAACACTTCCTGTTGTTAGTGGCAACGTGGGGCATGCGTTTTTAATATTTAGAACTTACAATTATTGTACATTAGTGTTATGAGTGGAAAGTATATTTGACAGCCTCGACAATGCAGATATCCAGTGTGAATGATGTGAAGATTTATAATTTAAGCCACGGAAAGTCTCTACCAGAGGTAAGACACGTTTTCAAAAGTAGCTAGCTAGCTAACTTTAGCAAGCAAGCTAATTTACAATACAATAAGCTAGTTAGCTACTGTTAATATATACTACTTTGATAACCGATTGAATCTCCTAAGTCAAGTCGTTTTTATTATTAGCTACTATAACGTTACTGCTCTCGGTCTTGTCTTGAAGCACGGGCATGCCAAGCAACTAAGTTAACGTTAGCTAGCCAGCTAGCTGCATCTATTGCCAGTAAGCATGGAGGTTTATATTTCTGTGAAATTGGGTATGAGCTCACAAAGTAAACAGTAGCTTGTCATAATACCCAGAGTATGTGATAACACACGTCTCAATATTTGTTTCCCAGTGGCTTTCAGATCGAAAGAAAAGGGCATTGCAAAATAAAGATGTTGGTGAGTATTCATTTGACTAATGTCAATTGTCTTATAGGTGTTTGTGTGCTGGCCAAGTTGTCAGACTGTATATTTTCCTGTGCTCACGCGTCACCTCCCTAATGTATTTTTCTCAGACATCCAACGCAGGATCGAGCTCATCCAGGACTTTGAGATGCCTACAGTGTGCACCTCAATCAAAGTGTCAAGGGATGGGCAGTTTATTCTAGCAGCAGGTGAGGATTTGGCTTGCTGTCACTGTCAGATAAATGTGGCATATTAGTAGAGTAGAACAGTAAAGGATTGTAAGTAATTGCACTAGTGCTGGCTGTCAGCTATGCAGACAGTTGCACACTCATTTTCAGTGGGGAATTATGCCACCTAAATTAGGCTGTTTTTACATTTCGTAAGTCCGAAAAAAAGTCTGCCCAGCATGATGTTCCTTCATCGTCTATATGAGCCAATTTGCATGTCCCATATAATGTGGTAATTATGAGTCGAAATCCACTTAGCCTATTTTCTGGCACATTGATTTATTTTCTTTTGCGTGTTTTATGTACAGCCACGCAGTGCTAGTGCATGGGCTTACTGTGATGTGATTGCCGAACAGCAAGCTTGACTAGTTTATAAATGGTGTTGAACTGACTGAGTAAAGTTGATCATATATCCATGATATCACATATGGACAAGTAAACTAAAGATATCGTTTGTATTTTCGATATGAAGTCCAGCAGGACTTGCCAGACAGTGACGTTATGTGGGTGACTCATCAGTAGGCTACCGAATCGCATCGGTAAGAGAGCTGTTCATTTGGCTCCTGGTTATCGGCAGATAAATTATGAAAACATTCCATGAAGATGGTGAATCCTCCTCATTGCAAAAACAATATGTAGGCTAGTGGAGTGATAGTCTCACTCTGTTCCAAAATATCATAAAAGATAACAGATTTAATTGTTTTAAAAGCTAATGATACTTACATTGCATTCGGAAAGTATTCAGACCACTTTACTTTTTCTATGTTTTGTTACATTACAGCCATATTCTAAAATTTGTAAAATAATTTCCCCCCCCTCATCAATCTACACACAATACCCCATAATGACAAAGCGAAAACAGGTTTTTAGAAATATTTGCAAATGCCTTATTTACATATGTATTCAGACCCTTTGCAATGAGACTCAAAATTGAGCATATGTACATCCTGTTTCCATTGATCATCCTTGAGAAGTTTCAGTGGTAAATTCAATTGACTGGACATGATTTGAAAAGGCACACATCTGTCTATATAAGGTCCCACAGTTGCCTGTGCATGTCAGAGCAAAAACCAAGCCGTGAGGTCAAAGGAATTGTCCTTCTATCTCAGAGACAGGATTGTGTTGAGGCACAGATCTGGGCATGGGTAGCAATAAATGTCTCCCATCATTGAAGGTCCCCAAAAACACAGGAGCATCCATCATTCTTAAATGGAAGAAGTTTGGAACCACCTAGACTCTTCCTAGAGCTGGCCACCGGGCCAAACTGAGGGGGGGTAGTGCCTTAGTCAGAGAGGTAACCAAGAACCCAATGATCACTCTGACAGACCTGCTCCAGAGCGCTCAGGACCTCAGACTGGGAGGAAGGTTCACCTTCCAACAGGACAACGACCCTAAGCACACAGCCAAGTTAATGCAGGAGTGGCTTCGGGACAAGTCTCTGAATATCCTTGAGTGGCCCAGACCGATATCGGACTTGAACCCGATCGAACGTCTCTGGAGACCTGAAAATAGCTGTACTGCGACACTCCCCATCCAACTTGACAGAGCTTGAGAGGATCTGGAGAGAAGAGTGGGAGCAACTCCCCAAATACAGGTGTGCCAAGCTTTCATAGCGTCATACCCAAGAAGACTCAAGGCTGTAATCGCTTCAACAAAGTACTCAGTAAAGGGTATTTATGTAAATGTGTGGGGGGTTGAATTAATTTTAGAATAAGGCTATAACATAACAAAATGGGAAAAGTCAAGGGGTCTGAATACTTTCCGAATGCACTGTATATGTTATTTTCAAAGATATTGATATAGGTCTACTGATTTCATCAAAGTGTATCAGAGACCATGGTTAACACCTGCTTCCTCCTTCGATCATACCTTTATTGCATATATTTGTGGGTCAGTTGTTAAACAAGTCTTTTTTTACTGAATTACATACTGCAATCAAAAAAGAGTTGCAAACAATGTAGCTGATGTCGATCTTCTCTTAACACGTATGGACCCAGAACTTAATTGAGCACCTGTTCTGTTATTTTAGAGACCCATTTTTCCATTTGAAATTGCCCATCACACAATTTGTTTGATTCTATTATATTGAACCTTTAATACATTTTTCTAGATAATTTGGGCTATTTACTTTATTTTTATTTTTTAATAAAATACATCATTTGAAGAACAAACAATTGTGGCAATTCAGAATTTGCAGTAAAATACTTTAATCTTGAAGACAGTTTAAATGTAAACAAATAAAAATAAATTGGTTTATTGTTCTAGACGATATAAAAAAAAATGAAAATTTCACTGAATCCTTGCATTTTCAGTCATTTTAAATTGTGAACACAATACCACAACAACAAATGTTTCCAGTCTGGGAGGTAATCTCAATAAAGTATTAAATAATTTAGCTGTTTATTTCGGATGGAATCCGAATGTACCAGACGCCACCAAAATGGAGATGCAAAAAGTTCTTAACTCCAGCCCGGGGGATCTTAGCTGGATCATTGTTCTATTTGGCTGGCTTCTGCATGTGCTTGTGGAAAACACTAATTGCTGTTATATATGAATTTGTCACTTTCTTTTAACATCCTTTCAGGCACATACAAACCCAGGATCCGATGCTATGACACGTATCAGTTGTCCTTGAAATTTGAACGGTGTCTGGATTCGGATGGTAAGTGATAGACCCAGTTACAAAATCATTAACCAGTAGATATTATTTTTTCTTGTAGCTAGTTCTGAAAGTCTGTTTTTCCCCCTCACAGTTGTGGCCTTTGACATTCTGTCTGATGACTACTCGAAGGTAAGACAGACTTACTGTTACTTGGTTGTTTCCTGCAGTGGGAGTTATCTAAACTTTATCTTCTACAAGCAAATGTGACCTGATATTGTTGTTTGTGTAGTTGGTGTTTCTGCACTGTAACCGGTACGTGGAGTTCCACTCGCAGCATGGACACTACTACAAGACACGCATTCCCAAGTTTGGTAGGGACTTTGCCTACCACTACCCCTCCTGCGACCTCTACTTTGTTGGGGCAAGGTAAGGGTTAAAAGCCAAAGGAGGTGGATCATTCACTGTCTTGATTTCCTATGTATCATTAGACTTGTCTTTTACATCAAATCAACCTTACAGTGAAATGCTTACTTACGAGCCCTTAACCAACAATGCAGTACAAATAAGAAATAAAAGTAGCACGTTATTAAAGAGCAGCAGTAAAATAAAGACAAGTTGAAGTTGTGTTAATGTTGACTGGGCACAGTAAGACTGAATCCTTTTTCAGCTCAGAGATATTCAGACTCAATCTGGAGCAGGGCAGGTTCCTCAACTCCCTTCAGACAGATGCTGTGTAAGTATACATCAACAATACATTATTTATGAAGCCAGCTGTGGCCGATTCCACCACAGCATTGGATGGAAATATTTTTGGTGTCACAGATTGTTCTGGCAATTCTCACAATTTTATTGTGAGGAAGGATATTTAACATGGTTTTCACAATTGTATCACAAGCTTTTTTTCTTAAAAAAATATATATATATTTCTGAAAGTGACAATTTTAGGACCCTTTTATTCTTATAGATGCCTCCTGTAATACCCTATGATCCATGAACCGTACATGGTACAGACAACATCTTGATGTCATATACTCCTTATAGTGTGCTCTAAAATATGGTGTATGTTTATATTCTGAAATAGACATTTTCACATTCATTTATTCAACATATATTGAATATTCATAATATTCTGATTATATAAAAAGTACCTTTAAAAAAAAAAAAAAAAAAGATTTTGCTTATTTTTTAGACATTGTTTGGAACAATATACTCTTCAAACACTTCACATTTCCAGGGTGGCCTCTGGTACTTTTGAATAGTATCAATCATATAATGTCAATTTCTATCTATAAAATTGTTAATTTCTTCAAAAGCAGCAGAGAGCCCATTCTGGAATTATGTACAGTAGTTGAATGAGTGTATATTGTTTAAAACAATATGTCTTTACAAATAAACAAAATCAAAGGGGGTACTTTTGAGATATTAAAAGTGCATTGTAATTTCCATAATGTTCATAAAATATCCATAATATACCTGCAGTAATAGTGGAATGATAGTGTTTCACAGTATTACTTACACAGTGTTATGATTGGCTGTGATATTCACCTATTGATTTCTCACGCTTCTGTTGTCGAAATGGGAAAGCTGTTTTGCCTTTGTGGCTGTGGAAACAAAGTAGAAATCGTTGTCATTTCTTTGTTGCTAAAAATCTGCACAATTCGTTCAGTTTGTGAGAAAACAAGAACTGAATACTGTAGGGAATCATTGTACCATCTAAATCACTGAAATACAGTACCAGTCAAAAGTTTGGGGACACCTGCTCATTCAAGGGTTTTTCTTTATTTTGACTGTTTTCTACATTGTAGAATAATGAAATGAAATAACACATATGGAATCAAGAAGTATATTCTACAAAGCAGCCACACTTTGCCTTGATGACAGCTTTGTACACTCTTGGCATTCTCTCAACTAGCCTAATGAGGAATGCTTTTCCAACGGTCTTGAAGGAGTTCCCACATATGCTAAGCACTTGTTGGCTGCTTTTTCTTCACTCTGCGGTCCAACTCATCCCAAACCATCTCAATTAGGTTGAGGTTGGGTGATTGTGGAGGCAAGGTCATCTGATGCAGCACTCCATCACTCTCCTTCTTGATCAAATAGTCCTTACACAGCCTGGAAGTGTGTTTATGGTCATTGTCCTGTTAAAAAACAAATGATAGTCTCACTAAGTGCAAACCAGATGGGATGGCATATTGCTGCAGAATTCTGGTAGCCATGCTGGCTAAGTGTGCCTTGAATACTAAATATATCACTGACAGTGTCACCAGAAAAGCACCAACGCACCACCACCTCCATGCTTCACGGTGGGAACCACACATGCGGAGATCATCCGTTAACCTACTCTGCGTCTCACAGACACTGGTTGGAACCAAATATCTCAAATTTGACTCTTCAGACCAAAGGCCAAATTTCCACCAGTTTAATGTCCATTGCTTGTGTTTCTTGGCTCAAGCAAGTCTATTCTTCTTATTGCTGTCCTTCAGTAGTGGTTTCTTTGCAGCAATTCGACCTTGAAAGTCTGATTCACACAGTCTTCTCTGAACAGTTGATGTTGAGATGTGTCTGTTACTTGAACTCTGTGAAGCATTTATTTGGGCTGCAATATGAGGTGCTCTAATGAACTTATCCTCTGCAGCAAAAGTAACTCTGGGTCTTCATTTCCTGTAGCGGTCCTCATGAGAACCAGTTTCATCAGAGTGCTTGATGGTTTTTGCGACTGCACTTGGAACTTTCAAAGTTCTTGAGTTTTTCCGGATTGACTGACCATGTCTTAACGTATTGATGGACTGTCGTTTCTCTTTGCTTATTTGAGCTGTTCTTAACATAATATGGACTTGGTCTTTTACCAAATCTTCTGTATACCACCCCTACCTTGTCACAACACAACTGATTGGCTCAAACACATTAATTAAGAAGGAAAGAAATTCCACAAATTAACTTTTAACAAGGCACACCTGTTCATTTAAATGCAGTACAGATGACTATCTAATGAAGCTGGTTGAGAAAATGCCAAGAGTGTGCAAAGCTGTCATCAAGGCAACGGGTGGCTAATTTGAAGAATCTCAAATATAAAATATATTTTGATTTTGCACTTTTGGTTACTACATGATTCCATATGTTATTTTTAAGGTTTTGATGTCTACTATTATTATACAATGTTTAAAATGTTACAGTGAAATGGGTGCAGGGAAGGGGGATATTTGTTTTGAATGCAGCCAGTGTTCTTGCAATTCACCTAGCTTCCACATAGAGGAGAAATTCTGTTTAGTACCTTTTTTAATATTAATAGTTTTAATGTTGAGTAAATTCATGTGTGAAATTGTATTTCAGAATTTAGGGATACTCCCTATTTTAGAGGACACTATGAGTATAATGACAATAAGGTGTTGTCTGTATGTACTGTTCACGGATCATTGGGTCTTACAGGTTGCATCTAAAGGTCTTAAAAGGGCTGTAATATTGGCAACTTTCATCATGAGTTTCCAAAAATGGTTTGTTACAAATTTTAAAAAGCATATCAAACATCCTTTCTTCCAATTAAGTTTATATGTGAGAGTTGCCAAAACAATCCGAGAGACATTTGTTGTTGTTGTTGTGCCATGCTGACACAGAATCGCCCCTGTGCATTACAATACAGTAAATACAGTCACTACAAGACTCGTTAGTATGCATATGGTGTGATCATGTCTCTTTTTGCCATTTCTCTGACTGACAGGGAGCACAATGTGTGTGACATCAATCCTGTCCATCAACTATTAGCTTCAGGAACAGCCGAGGTGGGTGGAGCCTATGTGCATATAATGAGTGAATGGATCGGACATAACCTGAACCCTATTGACATCCTTTTGTGTGTGTGCCTGTGTGTGTCTAACCATGTTCCCTGTGTTGTTGGTGGCTAGGGGAAAGTGGAGTGCTGGGACCCTCGTGTACGAAGTCGGGTGGGGATGCTAGACTGTGCCTTGAGCAGCGTCACAGAGGGAACAGAGTAAGTACAACACTAGAACATGAACAGTTACATGTATTTAGAAAAACGCCATCGTTCAAATCCATGATCTGGATGTGTTTGTCTTTAGAGTGGAGGGCTTGCCATCAGTCAGCGCACTCAAGTTTAATGGCTCTCTCACCATGGCTGTGGGAACGAGCACTGGGCAGGTATGAACTTTTACAATGGCGTCTTGTGTGTCCTAATAGCTGGGATAATGCAGAAAACTGCCTAAATGTTCCCCTCCCCACAAGTTTCCCCATTGACGATCTGTCTGCCTGGTACTGTAGGTCCTAATCTATGACCTGCGCTCTAGCCGCCCCCTGCTGGTAAAAGACCATTACTACGGCCTTCCTATCAAGTCTGTCAACTTCCAGGACCACCTAGACCTGGTTCTGACTGCGGACTCCAAGATCATCAAGATCTGGAACAAAGACACGGTAAATGTTTATGAATGTTGAAAAGATATTTGATTCATGTTTTGGGAAACCAAACATCAACCAGGTTTCCATCCAACTTTGAAATTATTATTATTATTTTGAATTACCCCCTTGTTTCTCCACAATTTTGTGAATACAATCTTGTCTCATCGCTACTACTCCCCAACGGGCTCAGGAGAGGCGAAGGTCGAGTCATATCAAACATGACCCACCCGCTCGCTTAACCCGGAAGCCAGCTGCACCAATGTGTTGGAGGAAACACGTTAATCTGCCCGCCACTAGGAGTCGCTAGAGCACAATGAGCCAAGTAAAGCCCCCTGGCCAAACCCTCCCCTAACCCGGATGATGCTGAGCCAATTTTGTGCCACCCTATGGGACTCCCGGTCACAGCCTCAGATCGAACCCCAGGCTGTAGTGACGCCGCAACCCTGCGATGCAGTGCCTTAGATTGCTGCGCCACTTGGCGGGGCACTGTCCCAATTTATTTTTTGCGAGTAAAGTACATGTCGGGTAAAAAATGTCATAGCAGGCCCAATGGAAACAACAAATTTGTCGGTTACGTTTCCAAATGTCATCAAAACAAAATTTACTAGACAATGTGAGATCTTTTTGTGCCGGTAAAATTAAAGTTAAACTGACAGTGTTTTAGCAACATGACATTTTAAAATCTGTTCATATACACCCCAAGGAAGAATGACAGTTTCAAAAAAAAAAAAATTCTGGCAATGTTTGGGAGTGATATATAGTAAGGCATTTGAAAGTTCAATAGCCATAGTCAATCCAAGCTACAGTAGGCTTATATGCAAATAAGCCATTTGCCACACAGGCTTGCCATCAATCACTTTGAACCAGACTGTGTGTTTACAGGCAGTTGAAACAGCGGAACTTTAGATCATTAGAATGCATTCGCCAAAAGCCACAAAATACACCTGAATTTATGTTTTATGTAAATACCACAGGAGTCCTCTTACATTTGGAAACTTCACAGTCTTACTGATATTAACAACCATGAAAGGTAGGCCATCTCTCCCTCAGTTGCCTATACACGTGAACAACAACAAGATCAACAACTAATGCTTGCCAGAATGAGAATCTAATGAGGGAACATTAGATAACCCCTCTCAAACTTTTTAAGCTAGTTGACTGTCAGAATTGCACTGAAACGATAGGGAATAGTAGCCTGCTTGTTCTTCTGCAGCTTGCCTGCCAATGCATGCTTTTTCCAACCCACATTTGAACAACTGAATAGGAACTTGCTTGCCAGCCTGCCAAATACGTTTGATTGACATCTAAAAGATATGCTAACTGTGGATCAAATCAAATGTTATTAGTCACATGCGCCGAATACAACAGGTGAAATGCTTACTTACGAGCCCCTAACCGACAGTTAATAGTCGTTCAAGTTCAGCATAGCAAAGCGATTCACATTTCTTGCTAGCTAACCAAATGACACCTGCATCTCTAGCTGTAGCCACCAAAAAACAATATAAGTGGGAAGAGTCGGTCACTCATCCACTCCTCCAATGATATGACATCCTCCCAGCAGCTCGCTAACATTAGGCTCTGTGTTTTTAGCTCGCTAAATAAATAGCTAGTTGCATAAATAGACACGCCTATCCCAGTGGAGTCAAACTCAATCAGCGCATGGGCAATATTGAAAAAACGCAATGGATTCACGGGCCAGACATACAAAAAAGTACAACTGCGATCCAAACTGGCGATCCAAATATGGCCCTTTATAATGCCCACGTATGTACATAGAATGTTGTATATAGCGTTTTAACATATTAGAACAAATAAGAGATATATATATTTGTCCAGCCTCTGCTGTTATGCTTGCAGATGTGAATAATTCAAAGTAACAAAAATGTAGCTATAGGTTTGTTGTAATTTTTAAACTTAAAACATGTTTACTTTTTTGTTGTTGCTGTAGACTAATTTATACTCTCTTTTGTGTCCTATTTGGGGGGCCTTGTGATCATTGCCCTTGCTAGTTAGATTTCTTTTACATTCCCAACCTTAGTTACAGTCCAGCAAACAATGTACCAGGCCAGCAGGGATTTACAACCTGAAAGCTATATTTTCTTGGACTACCAAGAAATGTATTGGTGAATTACATTAATCATGCATTGAACTCTATCCATCTATTCTGCCAACAATTCCTTGTCATGTAATTTTGAGTCAAATATAACCTATTTTTAAAACCTCTTATGAAGTTGGTTTTGAAGCATAAAATGGGAATTTGATATTTTTTTACTGATTTATAATGATTGTCTGTTTGTTACATATCTGCAAAGTAGTTAAACCACTGTCAGTTCCACTTGTGCGAGGAATGGTGGTGTAAACGCCTTTATGCACAAATATTTATATAATTATAATATGTTGTGCGGTCCTCCACTACGACTCTAATAAGCATGCTGTTTATTAGGCTACAGATCAACAACATTTTGAACTTCACAGGGTGGTGAAAATGCACGCTTGATGCTTTTTTCAAGTTAACATTGAGTCTTATTCTGGTGACATGATGCTTAGCTGCAGTTTGACTAATCAAAATTATCTATGTTTTTTGTCCATAATAATGTCATCATGTAGGCTATACCCGCACTGTATCTGAGAGCTGTTGGGTAGAGCGCACATGCCAAGACCACAGTGGGCACATTTGCTATATAACTGACAAAACCATCAGTAGAGTTGAAAATGCAATGGAAACCCCTTTAACTTGTATTTTTATTCGATACATGGGAATTTAACCACTGAAGTTATTTTTATGTGCACTACGTTATCATGCACACGCTTTTATCTGCAACAAGTCTGTGTTGAAGGAAATATTGCTTTTATGCAAATTTTAGAATATAATATATAATTGACTATTTCCGGTATGGCGACCGTGAGGTAGTAAGGTAAAGGTGATCCGCTTGGCATTCCCCTTTTTATAAAAAAAAAAAATGTGCCTCTTAAATTTGAAAGAACTCGACTCAAAAAAAAAACAAAAAAACAAAAAAAAAATATATATATATATATATTTTTCACCTTTATTTAACCAGGTAGGCTAGTTGAGAACAAGTTCTCATTTGCAACTGCGACCTGGCCAAGATAAAGCATAGCAGTGTGAGCAGACAACACAGAGTTACACATGGAGTAAACAATTAACAAGTCAATAACACAGTAGAAAAAAAAGGGGAGTCTATATACAATGTTTGCAAAAGGCATGAGTAGGTAGGCGAATAATTACAATTTTGCAGATTAACACTGGAGTGATAAATGATCAGATGGTCATGTACAGGTAGAGATATTGGTGTGCAGAAAAGTAAATAAATAAAAACAGTATGGGGATGAGGTAGGTGAAAATGGGTGGGCTATTTACCAATAGACTATGTACAGCTGCAGCGATCGGTTAGCTGCTCAGATAGCTGATGTTTGAAGTTGGTGAGGGAGATAAAAGTCTCCAGCTTCAGCGATTTTTGCAGTTCGTTCCAGTCACAGGCAGCAGAGTACTGGAACGAAAGGCGGCCAAATGAGGTGTTGGCTTTAGGGATGATCAGTGAGATACACCTGCTGGAGCGCGTGCTACGGATGGGTGTTGCCATCGTGACCAGTGAACTGAGATAAGGCGGAGCTTTACCTAGCATGGACTTGTAGATGACCTGGAGCCAGTGGGTCTGGCGACGAATATGTAGCGAGGGCCAGCCGACTAGAGCATACAAGTCGCAGTGGTGGGTGGTATAAGGTGCTTTAGTGACAAAACGGATGGCACTGTGATAGACTGCATCCAGTTTGCTGAGTAGAGTGTTGGAAGCCATTTTGTAGATGACATCGCCGAAGTCGAGGATCGGTAGGATAGTCAGTTTTAAGCTTGGCGGCGTGAGTGAAGGAGGCTTTGTTGCGGAATAGAAAGCCGACTCTTGATTTGATTTTCGATTGGAGATGTTTGATATGAGTCTGGAAGGAGAGTTTGCAGTCTAGCCAGACACCTAGGTACTTAAAGATGTCCACATATTCAAGGTCGGAACCATCCAGGGTGGTGATGCTAGTCGGGCATGCGGGTGCAGGCAGCGATCGGTTGAAAAGCATGCATTTGGTTTTACTAGCGTTTAAGAGCAGTTGGAGGCCACGGAAGGAGTGTTGTATGGCATTGAAGCTCGTTTGAGGTTAGATAGCACAGTGTCCAATGACGGGCCGAAAGTATATAGAATGGTGTCGTCTGCGTAGAGGTGGATCAGGGAATCGCCCGCAGCAAGAGCAACATCATTGATATATACAGAGAAAAGAGTCGGCCCGAGAATTGAACCCTGTGGCACCCCCATAGAGACTGCCAGAGGACCGGACAGCATGCCCTCCGATTTGACACACTGAACTCTGTCTGCAAAGTAATTGGTGAACCAGGCAAGGCAGTCATCCGAAAAACCGTGGCTACTGAGTCTGCCGATAAGAATATGGTGATTGACAGAGTCGAAAGCCTTGGTAAGGTCGATGAAGACGGCTGCACAGTACTGTCTTTTATCGATGGCGGTTATGATATTGTTTAGTACCTTGAGTGTGGCTGAGGTGCACCCGTGACCGGCTCGGAAACCAGATGGCACAGCGGAGAAGGTACGGTGGGATTCGAGATGGTCAGTGACCTGTTTGTTGACTTGGCTTTCAAGACCTTAGATAGGCAAGGGCAGGATGGATATAGGTCTGTAACAGTTTGGGTCCAGGGTGTCTCCCCTTTGAAGAGGGGGATGACTGCGGCAGCTTTCCAATCCTTGGGGATCTCAGACGATATGAAAGAGAGGTTGAACAGGCTGGTAATAGGGGTTGCGACAATGGCGGTGGATAGTTTCAGAAATAGAGGGTCCAGATTGTCAAGCCCAGCTGATTTGTACGGGTCCAGGTTTTGCAGCTCTTTCAGAACATCTGCTATCTGGATTTGGGTAAAGGAGAACCTGGAGAAATAACAAACATCATGTTGGCATACTCATTGTTACGGCAAATACTATATCGAGAAATAAAAACACAGCGAAACAATGCGGTCATGGACCAAGTTGCTGATGACTCAACTAAAGTGAGTTTAGAGACACTACTAACAGAAAAAGATGAAGAAAACATCAGATCTAAACTGATATGACTGAACTGGGCAAACGTATGAAGGAGGCCGAAACCGGGTTAATTCTAGCGATAATTGCATGAGAGAAACTCTAGAAAACCGTGGATGAACAAAAAAACAATCATTACGGGTCTTACTGACAACGTAAACGGGATGGACGACTTCAGTCACCGCTCGCTTTGGTAAATTTCCTCGAAAGCTATGGAAGAATTCCAGGAAAATGTAATACCACACAACTACTGGGCCAGGAGAACGTCACACGGGCTCCCACAATTGAATAAGCACATTCTAACAGGCTGCCCAGGAGGGGACACCAGCAGCAAACCAAGGGGCATCATAGCAAAGTTACTTTAACTATAAGGACAAAGATAAAGTTCTATGACTGGCCATCCAAGCCTGGAAGTTGGTTGTCAGACCTTTGATGTATGAGGACCAACGGATCTACAGTACATCAGCACCAACATGAGCAGAGACCTCTACATGAAGCGCAGAGAAATTGACACCATACGGAAAAAGCTTTGGGGAAAAAATAATCCTGTTCCCTTTGATGTACCCTGCACAACTACGGGTCAAATGGAAGGAAATAAACATCACACTGAAATTAGCTAAATAAGTTACCAGATTTCTGGATAACATGGACAAGGAGAATGGTGGAAATGGCCGTGATCTATTTGTTTTAAGTAACGAACTGACAAGTGAACAAGACAACATGGTGATTGCTATGATCTCTAGAAAATTATTTTTGAATGATCAAGAGCCAGTAGGCTATAAAGGCTTTTGAGTGGGTGCGAAGAATTGAAATGGCCCATATGTGGAAAAAGCATTTTTATGTTAAACATGTCCGTGTCATTGTACACTTGGTTGATGAAAGAGAGACCACTAACTAACTATCACAGTGCTATAACAGATATTCTAACCATATCTTTGGTCTGTTTCACCCCAGGGAAAAGTGTTCTCCTCCATTGAGCCCCAGACGAACATCAACGACGTGTGCATCTATCCTGGTTCTGGTGAGAATCACCTCAGAAAGGCTGGTCCATTCTATGAGTAATGAGCCAGATACACTAAACATTGCTTCTGTACTGATTTTTAACTTGGAGGGTTGACCTACACTTCAGGCACTCTTATCTGCTTCGTAGTCATTTACCAGTATGCTCAACTACCACTAGATGGTGCCAAGTGACCTCATCAACAAGTCCTAAACACTTCTGCACCGAGGATATGCTTCTTTGTGAGATGGCTTGGACTTTGCTTTTGAAATAAGACTGCAACTCTATCCATTGACAGATCCTCTACCAGCAATTATGCCTAATTACAGCAATGTTTACTGAGCACTTGAGTTAAACTGTTTAAGACACTCATTCATGATGTAATTGCTGTAATTTCACGTAAATAGCAAATCCGCACAACCATTTGCATGGATGATTTGTTGTCAAAGGAAGATGGGAGCAAGCCAGGCTTTTGTCAGTAATGGTTGCATACATTTTTACATTTTAAAAATCCAACAAGGTTTTTGCTATTTCCTATTTGACTAGTCTACTGCCTGCATACCTACTATAGTCACCCTATGTTTATGTGGGCTCTACTTTCTGCATGTTCATGCAGTTAGGCTTGTAACTAGAGTCAAACAAAACCAGCAGACAATGAGCCTTTTTGTACAGTTCCGCATAACCTTAGTTTATAGCAATGCTAACTTCAGTATGGGGGAAAGGATCTGGTTGTTTCGTTAGCTCATCTCACTCATCCACATCTTTTCTTTTTCTCTCCTAACCTTACAGGTATGCTCTTCACTGCCAATGAAGACCCTAAGATGAATACATTCTATATCCCCGTGAGTTCTACCACCCTTGCACTCCCTCAGGCCCATTTGACAGTTTGGTTTAACTGCTAGTTTTACATGCCTCGGTGTGCATGATTGGTTTGAAAGGTACATTTTCCCATTTTAGCTCAGTTGGTAGAGCATGGCGCTTGTAACGCCAGGGTAGTGGGTTCGATTCCCGGGACCACCCATACGTAGAATGTATGCACACATGACTGTAAGTCGCTTTGGATAAAAGCGTCTGCTAAATGGCATATATTATTATTATTATATATTAGATAGAGTTACTACATGGTGTGAATTGAAACCAAACCGACCAAGGCAGTATAGAGAAGGCACGAAAGGACGATCTCTGTTTTGAGGTCTTGAGTTTTCGAGACATTCATTTGTTCAGTTTAGTGTTTACGGCATCCCCATTTGGCTGGTGTTTTATGGTCTGCAAAAAACACTAAAGGGCATTATTCCTGGAAAACCTCCCACTGGGTTTTACCTAGAAAGTACCCTTGTTGGAACGTGAATGTTCTTCAGCAACAGGTGGCCTTGTGCCTACCCCTATACCAGCTTTTCAGTTCTTATATAGGAAGAGTGTTTGTACATTGTTAAAAAAAAACATATTTAAAATTAAAATAAATAAAAATAGTCTCGTTAGGAGGTTAATGTGTGTGTTTCTACGGTAAAGTAGTCTCTCTAGGAAGTTGAGGTGTGTGTACTGTAATGTAATGTAATGTAATGTAGTCTCTGTATAGAAAGATCATGTGGTAACCCTGACGCGATTAGTTTCTGGTCCCATTCATTAACCACTGATTAGATCATTGTGATGGTGAGATACAGAAAACAAGGTCTTAAATAGCGTGTGTTTGGGGCTACAAAGAGCTTATACTGAACTTAGGAAATATTGCGTTCATCTGTTAACAGCGAACACATTCTATTTTTGGTTATTGGAGTTTTGGAATACTTCTGCTGAAAATGGAAGGCCGATATCAAACATTCACATAGCAGTGCTCAAACTGCTCTGAATAAATAGCAAAATTTTTCACTCAGGTATGGTATGAACATCAATGGTAACTTCAAATATAACACAACGTTGTCACCTTGTTTGGTTTACTCATCTAATCTATCATTCATGAATTTGAGGCAGGCATATGATTCCAATTCCAGAGAGCTCCTTTCTCCCTGGTTTTTCAACTGGTGTACAAAGGCCTCCAACACATGCCTCCCTAGATGCCTACATTACAGTAGGGCAAAGTTTGTAAGTTAACATTAGCCATTTGCTCTTCAATGATTACATTGAGGAAGGGGACATTACGTAGACTTTGAACTCTGATTTCATAGGACAGAACTCAGTTTGGATTGAACCCAGTGGCATTAAATTATCTTACGATGATGGGGTGATTTCAATCTGATAAGACTCATTCAATCCTTGTCGACTCATCCTCAGAGCCCTGAGAGGATTGGATAGGTGCAAGCAACATGGCAGAAACTACATCTAGCCAACTGGAATGTTGCCAACACCTACTTCCCTTACCAGCCCACAGCGCAGTGAAAAGAGAGAAATATATTTAATTAGAATTCTTAAAATGTTCCTTGTTCTTCATTCCCTTTCCCTCCTTCACTACATCCCTTGTTCTTTTCTCTCCTTCCTCCCCTCCATGTTGTCCCTGTGTAGGCACTGGGACCTGCTCCTCGCTGGTGCTCCTTCCTGGACAACCTGACAGAGGAGCTGGAGGAGAGCCCTGAGAGTACCGTCTACGATGACTACAAGTTTGTCACCCGCAAGGACCTGGAGAACCTGGGTGAGAGTAGGGCTGTTAAGTGTAGAGGTTGACCGATTAAGAGTTTTCAACGCCGATACCGATTATTGGAGGACCAAAAAAAAGCTGATACTGATTAATCTGACGATTAAAAAAAATATATATATTTGTAATAATGACAATTACAACATTACTGAATGAACACTTATTTTAACTTAATATAATACATCAATAAAATCAATTTAGCCTCAAATAAATAATGAAACATGTTCAATTTGATTTAAATGCAAAAACAAAGTGTTGGAGAAGAAAGTAAAAGTGCAATATGTGCCATGTAAGAAAGCTAATGTTTTAAGTTCCTTGCTCAGAACATGAGAACATATGACAGCTGGTGGTTCCTTTTAACACGAGTCTTCAATATTCCCAGATAAGAAGTTTTAGGTTGTAGTTGTTATAGGAATTATAGGACTATTTCTCTCTCTACCATTTGTATTTCATATATCTTTGACTATTGGATATTCTTATAGGCACTTTAGTATTGCCAGTTTAACAGTATTGCTTCCGTCCCTTTCCTCACCCCTACTTGGGCTCGAACCAGGAACACATCGACAACAGCCAACCTCGAAGCAGCGTTAGCCATGAAGAGCAAGGGGAACAACTACTCAGAGCAAAGTCTCAGAGCGAGTGACGTTTGAAACGCTATTAGCGCGCACCCCGCTAACTAGCTAGCCATTTCACATCGGTTACACCAGCCTAATCTCGGAAGTTGATAGGCTTGAAATCATAAACAGAGCAATGCTTGAAGCATTGCGAAGAGCTGCTGGCAAATTGCACGAAGGTGCTGTTCGAATGAATGCTTACAAGCCTGCTGGTGCCTACCATCGCTCAGTCAGACTGCTCTATCAAATCATAGACTTAATTATAACATAATAACACACAGAAATACAAGCCGTAGGTCATTAATATGGTCGAATCCGGAAACTATAATCTCGAAAACAAAACGTTTATTCTTTCAGTGAAATACGGAACCCTTCCGTATTTTATCTAACGGGTGGCATCCGTCATTGAAAATAAGAATGTGTTCTTAACTGACTTGCCTAGTTAAATAAAGGTGAGAAAAAAAATGGTCGTCCAAAAATACAGATTTCCGATTGTTATGAAAATTTTAAATCGGCCCTAATTAGCCGGCCATTCCGATTAATCGTTCGACCTCTAGTTAAGTGCATAGATTACATGTATTTTCCCCCAGCCCCTGCTTCGAGACTGATGCATGATAATGGTCCATTCTAAATCCAAACAAATTTCACACACTTTATTTGATATATGTAAAGATAAGATCATATCAAGAATAGTCTGATGGGTGACAATATTAGATATTAGAATGATATATTATCACTTGTGAATAATGCTCAGTTTGTGTGCAGTAAGGCAAGAAACGGCACGTGCCTTTTCCCCCGACTTTAAAAAATAATAATCGCACACCACATGTAGCCTAGCCCATAGGCCTATATGTTTTGATAAGGTTTGTATCACAACTAAAGTGGCCAAATATCTTCTTTAAAATGATGTACATTAATCCGCTTTACCAAGGGGGGGTAGAGCCTAATTTGCATACAAACTCAACGCGAGTTTCAAGTTTGGAGAAGATTATTTTCACCATAAAAATGCTTCTTTATAATTAAAGCATTACATGCATAATCACATTTGCAGTCAGTTTTGAGAATGGTGTTTTCCCGCTAATAGATTGCATTTTGGAACATTCACGCTTATAGCCTACTGCCGTATAATGTGAAGAAATAGCCTAATAGTTCACTTTTTAAGCTAAACGTATTGATTTGTTGCGTCAGCCCTGTTTTTAGAAGGATGTTGATTCTAGTGGTTGAACTCATTTGGGATCTATCATGTCCCACAACTATCCAAGACTATGTTTGAATATTTCTTTCTCACACACAATAGAAAAGCCAACTTTTGTACTATGGGGGATAGTAGATTGACATAAGCTAGTGTTTTTGCTGTTTGTTAGGCCTGCTCATCTTGTTTGCTGACAAAAAGTAAATGTGGACAGTTTTTCCAACATCTTCAATATGCGCCTCAGAATTCTATAAGGACGCACGCAGTTACTTCCCCGATGTGTCTGTCTTCACTTGTAGCCTGTGAGAAGGACCCGATCACGTGATGGATATTGGCTAATAAGAATTGAGATACAGTGTATTCGGGAAGTATTCAGACCCCTTCCCTTTTCCAAATTTTGTTTTGTTACAGCCTTATTCTAAAATAGGTGAACGTTTTTTCCCCCATCAATCTACACACAATACAACAAAGCAAAAACAGTTAAAAAAAATAAATACAAGTGAAATATTACATTTACATAAGTAAATGTTTGGCTGCGATTACAGCCTTAATTCTTCTTGGGTATGACGCTACAAGCTTGGCACACCTGTATTTGGGGAGTTTCTCCCATTCTTCTCTGCAGATCCTCTCAAGCTCTATCAGGTTGGATGGGGAGTGTCGCTGCACAGCTATTTTCAGGTCTCTCCAGAGATATTTGATTGGGTTCGGGCTCTGGCTCGGCCACTCAAGTACATTCAGAGACTTGTTCCGAAGCCACCCCTGCATAGTCTTGGCTGTGTGCTTAGGGTTGTTGTTCTGTTGGAAGGTTAACCTTTGTCCCAGTTTGAGGTCCTGAGTGCTCTGGAGCAGGTTTTCATCAAGGATCTCTCTGTACTTTGCTCTGTTCATCTTTCCCTTGATCCTGACTATTCTCCCAGTCCCTGCCACTGAAAAACATCCCCACAGCATGACCCTGCCACTACCATGCTTCACTGTAGGGACGATGCCAGGTTTCTTCCAGACGTGATGCTTGACATTCAGGCCAAAGAGTTCAATCTTGGTTTCATCAGACCAGAGAATCTTGTTTCTCATGGTCTGAGAGTCCTTTAGGTGCCTTTTGGCAAACTCCAAGCGGGCTGTCATGTGCCTTATACTGTGGGGTGGCTTCCGTCTTGCCAATTTACCATTTTTAAGGCCTGTTTGTTGGAGTGCTGCAGAGATGATTGTCCCTCTGGAAGGTTCTCCCATCTCCACAGAGGAACTCTGGATCTCTGTCAGAGTGACCATTGGGTTATTGGTCACCTCCATGACTAAGGTTCTTTCTCCCCTGATTGCTCAGTTTGGCCGGGCGGCTAACTCTAGGAAGAGTCTGGGTGGTTCCAAACTTCTTCCATTTAAGAATCATGGAGGCCACTGTGTTCTTGGGGACCTTCAATGCTGCATAATTCTTTTTGTACCCTCCCCAAGTTCTGTGCCTCGACACAATCCTGTCTGAGTTCTACGGACAATTCCTTTGACCTCAGTGCATGGCAGAGCAAAACAAGCCATATCAACTGTGGGACCTTGTATAGACAGATGTGTGCCTTTCCAAATCATGTCCAATCAATTGAATTTAGCACAGGTGGACTCCAATCAAGTTGTAGAAACATCTCAATGGAAACAGGATGCACCTGAGCTCAATTTCGAGTCTCATGAATACTGAATACTTGTGTAAATAAGGTATTTCTGTTCTTATTTTTAAAACATTTGCAGACATTTCTAAAAAAAAACATGTTTTGTTTTTATTAGCTATGGTGTGTAGATGTATATGAAATATATATATATTAATACATTTTTGAATAAGGCTGTAACATAACAAAATGTGGAAAGAGTTTAGGTGTCCAAATACTTTCTGAATGCACTGTGTCTGAGAGAGCCATGTGAGTGAGAGGTTCTTCGGAGCATGCGGCCTGGAGAAGGGTATTATTATATTCAGCCCACAGGCACAACGACCACTGGTTATAAAAGGCATGGATTTTTTTAGGGGGTATTACGGCCACACAAAGGGGATGCTGCCGGAAAATTTTAGGCATTATCAAGTGCTTGTCAAATTATGAATGAGAAACTGATGAAGTGTGTGCACCCTGCGCAAAAGATAAAGCAGAGCCTTTCATGCGAATTATTTCAACTCATCATTATTCACATCATGCAGCCTTATAATGTATTAAAAACAAATAGCCTAATGTTTGTATCACAACTAAGATTGCATAAATAACTCTAAATTAAGTATATAGGAGGACCTGTTTCTTTGTTAACCCCTCTAGGATAGGGGACGCTTGCGTCCCACTTGGCCAAAAGCCAGGGAAAATGCAGCGCGGCAAATTAAAATAAAATTAAATAAAAATCAAACTTTCATTAAATCACACGTGTAAGATACTAAATTAAAGCTACACTTGTTGTGAATCCAGCCAACATGTCAGATTTTAAAAAGGCTTTTCGGCGAAAGCATAAGAAGCTATTATCTGATGATAGCACAACAGTAAACAAAGAGAGTAGCATATGTCAACCCTGCAGATGCTACACAAAACGCAGAAATAAAATATAAAACATGCCTTACCTTTGACGAGCTTCTTTTGTTGGCACTCCAATATGTCCCATAAACATCACAATTGGTCCTTTTGTTCGATTAATTCCGTCCATATATATCCAAAATGTCCATTTATTTGGCGCGTTTGATCCAGAAAAAAAACAGCTTCCAATTTGCGCAACATCACTACAAAATATCTCAAAAGTTGCCTGTAAACTTTGCCAAAACATTTCAAACTACTTTTGTAATACAACTTTAGGTATTTTTAAACGTTAATAATCGATCAAATTGAAGACGGGTCTATCTTTGTTCAATACAGGAAGACAACAAACCAACGCTACTTTTCAAGTCTTGCGCAACTCTCAACAGTGTTACCCAGTTCCTAGATGGCCGTACTTCTTCATTTCACAAAGGAATAACCTCAACCAAATTCCAAGGACTGGTGACATCCAGTGGAAGCGGTAGGAACTGAAAACAAGTGCCTAAGAAATATAGTTTCCCAATGAGAACTCACTGAACAGACAGAGACATCAAAAAAAGTCATTCAGAACGGTTAGTCCTCTGGGGTTTTGCCTGCTACATAAGTTCTGTTATACTCACAGACATGATTCAAACAGTTTTAGAAACTTCAGAGTGTTTTCTATCCAGATCTACTAATAATATGCATATCTTATATCCTTGGCATGAGTAGCAGGAAGTTGAAATTGGGCACGCTATTTATCCAAAAGTGAAAATGCTGCCCCCTAGACCTTAAGAAGTTAACCGCTCAGACTAGCACAGACTAGCTGCATATGCGCAATCCCTCAAATCGTTTGGGTTATTCAGCTATGTTCAATTGTATTCTTCATACTGTAAAATAATGCAACGGAATTCTAAGCAAAATCTTGTCTGCTAAATGAAGTATGGCCCACAGCTATATTGCATAGCCAGATCAGGACCGAACATAAGGACAACTCAAGAGTATGCTATTTTGTTCTTCTGAAATAGACTACATTTTCATCATATCATGTTTCTTTAGACCTGTCTACAATAAATAATGGATTTATTGTGAAGGTGTAGGCTATATTGCAGGGATTTATTAGACTTTTTTACATTTCGATTTTAGGCTGTGCATGGAAGCCAGGAGATATTAAATGTGTTTGTTAATTAATGGTCAATTACCGTGAAGCCGGCAGTTATTTTCTTGACAATCACCAGCTGACAAAATGTCAAAATACCGCCCCAGCCCTAGGTGAGAGGGGGGTAGAGATTTGTTCCTCTAAGATCTCCAGAAATACAAGTGCCTATTGAATTGAGCATTCAAGTTATTTTAGGCCTACAGGTCCTAGGGAAACTTCCAGGGCTGTCTACACTACACTTGCTATTCAGTGGAGACCATTTTGAATTTAGGCATAATGAGGCAACACAAAGGCCCGGTGTACAAGTCCCTCCTAAAAATGAACGGTAGGGGAAACACTGTCGGAATGGAGAGAGAAATTAAGAGATGGAATAAGGGATAGTGAGAGATAAAGGGGTGGCGAACAGAAGGGTTAAAAGAACAGAAGAATGCTTGGGTTAGCACTAAAGAGATCAAATGACAAAGACGAGAAATTCAGTTGGTTGGGGAGGAATAAAAGGAGTGGGAGAGTGGGAGGGGGAGGGTGAGAGAGGGCAGGAGGGAGGGGTGGAGTAGATTAGGGGGGAAGGGGAGTTCAGTTCACTGCAGCTGTGAAATGTCTTTGTTATGTAACAGACAGGCTGCCAGGCGGATAGTGAGATTTCTGGGGAAAGGGGGGTTCTATCTTTTTACCACACACACACACACACGCACACAGTCCTTGCCAGGGTTGGGGAGTAACTGATTACATGTAATCTGATTACAAAACAGCTAACTGTAATCTGGCCAGGCGGTCATTGTAAATAAGAGTTCTTAAATGACTTGCCTAGTTAAATTAAATACGTTCCGTTACCAGCAAAAATATTGTAATTATATTACAAACACTATTGAAATATTGATTATTACTTCTTGAATTACTTTTAAATTCTTTCTCAGTGACCTTCAATTCAGCATTGAAAATGGGCACAAGATTAAGTTTGTTCCACCTGAGCAAGTCTGACCACAAGTCAGAGAGCACTATGATGACACACCAAATGCGTTTGATGGATGCTTTTTTGTCTTCTAATGCCTCTTAAAATGAAAGTAATCCAAAAGTAACGGAAATTAATCGGATAACCTTACTGAGTTTGGGTAATCCAAAAGTTACGTTACTGATTACAATTTTGGACAGGTACCTACTAACTGTAACGGATTACACTTACAAAGTAACCTAGCCAACCCTGGTCCTTGCGTGCCTCAACTCCCACACATTCCTGAATTAAAGTGGCCTTCTGGAATGAAACTAAGCAGAGACTAAAAAGCCTCATGGCAGTCACTAACTCAACTTCATTCAGAGCTTAAAGAATTGTGGGTGGAGACGGATGTTACAAAACTTTATCTAAATGCTCTCAAAAGGTGTCTTGCCAAATAGCTGAAAAGGCCAAGTTAGCAGAATCTAGCACAAAATGAAACAAGCTTTCATTACAGTCCTGTTGACAAAACAGTTTTTCTTTAGCATACACTTGATTATTAAAGTCTGTAATATGAAGTAAAAGCTTAATGATTGTAAAAACCACTGCTAAGTATATGCCTACCCTATGTTCCCTTAAATGTAAATGTAAATGTTCCCTACTGTCCTGAACGTGTCAGTTTAAATGGGAACAACCAGCCTGTTGAAAGAAGCAGATGTCTGCAGATATCTGTAGTCTTATGCCATTTTCTTACAGCACATTCCAGTAGGCTGCTTCTCAAAGTTAAAGGGATAGTTCACCCAAATTACAAAATTACATTAGTTTCCTTACCCTTTAAGCCAGTGGTATTCAAAATCAGGTACGGTGGGGCCACCAAATTTAAATAAAACTATATTTTTGTATGGGGAACCAAAAATGAACCGTACAGATTATTTTATGGGACAATAATAATAATAATAATAATAATATATGCCATTTAGCAGACGCTTTTATCCAAAGCGACTTACAGTCATGTGTGCATACATTCTACGTATGGGTGGTCCCGGGGATCGAACCCACTACCCTGGCGTTACAAGCGCCATGCTCTACCAACTGAGCTACAGAAGAACCCAACATGTTGGAATCTAGTTGGAATTCATTCAGCAGGATTTCCTGAAATAATAAATGAGTAGAATATAAATTCACTAGTAACTAGATGTGGCTGTATTAAATAAGAATATACAAAAGTTTTGAAAAAAGATACATTTGCAAAATACAATTTCATTAAGTAAATGTATTTATTGCTTCTCTTAATTTTGATAAGAGATGAATATGTACTGAATTGAATTGACAATCAATTTTAGATACTTTCAGATGATTTGGACATGTTGCGTGAAAAATGCTAATATCGGTACCATGACTTGAATGGGGCTTTTGCCACAACTGCTAAAACGTTAGCATTTGAAAACGGTGCCAGGGAAATTATAAAAGGAACTCCCCACACCTGGTTGTCTAAGACTTAATTGAAAGGAAAAAACAAGAACCTGTAGACACTAGGCCCTCCATGGAATGAGTTTGACATCCCTGGCTTACAGGGTAAGAAAACCAATGTGTAATTTAGTCGTTTGGGTGAACTATCTCTTTAATTAATACTCCTTACTGGGCATGGCAATACACGTCACCAATTTGGAAGAGCACCAATATTTTATGTTTCAGGTGACATGTAGCCTGCCTCAGGGAGGTTGAATATAGAGACACTGTAAATAAAATAAACGAAACACTAAAATAACACATTCTAGATCTGAATGATTGACATATTCTTATTAAATACTTTTTTCTTTACGTAGTTGAATGTGCTGACAACAAAATCACACAAATGATCAATGGAAATCAAATGTCACAATTACAATGCCTGGGCATGCTCCTGATGAGGTGGCGGATGGTCTCCTGAGGGATCTCCTTCCAGACCAGGACTAAAGCATCTGCCAACTCCTGGACAGTCTGTGGTGCAACGTGGTGTTGGTGGATGGAGCGAGACAAGATGTCCCAGATGTGCTCAATTGGATTCAGGTCTGGGGAACGGGCGGGCCAGTCCATAGCATCAATGCCTTCCTCTTGCAGGAACTGCTGACACACTCCAGCCACATGAGGTCTAGCATTGTCTTGCATTAGGAGGGCCAGGGCCAACCGCACCAGCATATGGTCTCACAAGGGGTGTCTGAGGATCTCATCTCGGTACTTAATGGCAGTCAGGCTACCTCTGGCGAGCACATGGAGGGCTGTGCGGCCCCCCAAAGAAATGCCACCCCACACCATGACTGACCCACCGCCAAACCGGTCATGCTGGAGGATGTTGCAGGCAGCAGAATGTTCTCCACGGAGTCTCCAGACTCTGTCACGTGCTCAGTGTGAACCTGCTTTCATCTGTGAAGAGCACAGAGCGCCAGTGGTGAATTTGCCAATCTTGGTGTTCTCTGGCAAATGCCAAACGTCCTGCACGGTGTTGGGCTGTAAGGACAACCCCCACCTGTGGACGTTGGGCCCTCATACCACCCTCATGGAGTCTGTTTCTGACCGTTTGAGCAAACACATGCACATTTGGTCATTTTGCAGGGCTCTGGCAGTGCTCCTCCTGCTCCTCCTTGCACAAAGGCGGAGGTAGCGGTCCTGCTGCTGGGTTGTTGCCCTCCTACGTTTCCTGATGTACTGGCCTGTCTCCTGGTAGCGCCTCCATGCTCTGGACACTACGCTGACAGACACAGCAAACCTTCTTGCCACATCTCGCATTGATGTGCCATCCTGGATGAGCTGCACTACCTGAGCCACTTGTGTGGGTTGTAGACTCCGTCTCATGCTACCACTAGAGTGAAAGCACCGCCAGCATTCAAAAGTGACCAAAACATCAGCCAGGAAGCATAGGAACTGAGAAGTGGTCTTTGGTCACCACCTACAAAACCACTCCTTTATTGGGGGTGTCTTGCTAATTGCCTATAATTTCCACCGGTTGTCTATTCCATTTGCACAACAGCATGTGGAATTTATTGTCAATCAGTGTTGCTTCCTAAGTGGACAGTTTGAATTCACAGAAGTGTGATTGACTTGGAGTTACATTATGTTGTTTAAGTGTTCCCTTTATTCTTTTGAGCATTGTATAAATCAACAATCATTATACAAATGTATAATGTAGCTGTTTACTCATGTTATGCAAATATGTACATTTCATGTACATATAATGTATAATGTTATGTTCAACCATAGGTCTGTCTCACCTGGTGGGATCTGCTCTCCTGCGGGCATACATGCACGGCTTCTTCATGGACATCAGACTGTACCACAAGGTAGGTTGTGTAGTTGTGCATATTCTTAGTTGAATGTTGATGTTACAGAGTTATGTGTTTTAAATACATTTTGTGTGATTTGTCCAGGTGAAGACCATGGCCAATCCGTTTGCCTATGAGGAGTACCGCAAGGACAAGATTCGCCAGAAGATAGAAGAGTCCAGGGCCCAGAGAGTACAAATCAAGGTGGGATATCGTACTCTGTCTGACTGTTAAAAACATACATTCAGACAGACTGGATATGGTGACAAATGATGTTTTCTAAGAAGTATATACAGTTGAAGTCGGACGTTTACATACACTTAGGTTGGAGTCATTAAAACAAATTTTTCAACCACTCCACAAATGTCTTGTTAACAAACTATAGTTTTGGCATGTCGGTTAGGACATTTACTTTGTGCATGACACAAGTAATTTTTCCAACAATTGTTTACAGACAGATTATTTCACTTATAATTCACAATTCCAGTGGGACAGAAGTTTACATACACTAACACAGAACCCAAACCGGCTGCGCGCATGCGCCATCGTGCCTAAATATATTTTGTCCCCGCAAACCAATAGTACGCAAGTATAAACACCATGGGACCACGCAGCCGTCATACCGCTCAGGAAGGAGATGCGTTCTGTCTCCTAGAGATAAAGGTACTTTGGTGCGAAAAGTGCAAATCAATCCCAGAACAACAGCAAAGGACATTGTGAAGATGCTGGAGGAAACAGGTACAAAAGTATCTATATCCACAGTAAAACGAGTCCTATATCGACATAACCTGAAAGGCTACTCAGCAAAGAAGAAGCCACTGCTCCAAAACCGCCATAAAAAAGCCAGACTACGGTTTGCAACTGCACATGGGGACAAAGATTGTACTTTTTGGAGAAATGTCCTTTGGTTTGATGAAACAAAAATAGAACTGTTTGGCCATAATGACCATCGTTAACTGTATTTCAACTGTACTTACTCATGCTCATACTCTGGGTTAAGGGGAAGGCTTGCAAGCTGAAGAACACCATCCCAACCGTGAAGCACGGGGGTAGCGGCAGCATGTTATGGGGGTGCTTTGCTGCAGGAGGAGGGACTGGTGCACTTCACAAAATAGATGGCATCATGAGGAAAGAAAATGATGTGGATATATTGAAGCAACATTTCAAGACATCAAAGCTTGGTCGCAAATGGGTCTTCCAAATGGACAATGACCCTAAGCATACTTCCAAATTTGTGACAAAATGGCTTAAGGACAACAAAGTCAAGGTACTGGAGTGGCCATCACAAAGCCCTGACCTCAATCCTATAGAACATTTGGGGGCAGAACTGAAAAAGCATGTGCGAGCAAGGAGACCTACAAACCTGACTCGGTTACACCAGCTCTGTCAGGAGGAATGGGAGAAAATTTACCCAACTTATTGTGGGAAGCTTGTGGAAGGCTACAAGAAACGTTTGACCCAAGTTAAACAATTTAAAGGCAATGCTACCAAATACTAATTGAGTGTATGTAAACTTCTGACCCACTGGGAATGTGATGAAAGAAATAAAAGTTGATATAATTCATTCTCTTTAATATTATTCTGACATTTCACATTCTTAAAATAGTGGTGATCCTAACCGACCTAAGACAGGAAATGTATACTTGGAGTAAATGTCAGGAATTGTGAAAAACTAAGTTTAAATGTATTTGTCTAAGGTGTATGTAAACTTCAACTGTATAGCTAATATATTGTTTGTTGTATGAATGTTCTATGTTGCTGAGACAGAAGCTGCCCAAGGTGAACAAGGAGCTGGCTCTCAAACTGATGGAGGAGGGAGACGACGAGGCAGAACTGTCTGCCAGGAAGAAGAAGGGCAAGGTAGGAGCACATGTACCTGCACACATAGTTCAGATACTACTGGTCTGGTCTACAATTGATGAAGACTTCCGAGCTGTAGGCTGGGTTTAAATAGTTTTGGTTCTAAGGTAATCTAGAGGAAACTGGTATGTATATCTGCAATATACTCATCTAGCGAATGTCAGCTGCCTAAGCTGTCAATCAAATCCTTTCTCTCCCTCTCTCTCTGCCCCTCTGCCAGGCTCTCCCCAGCATCCTTAGTGACGAGCGTTTCCAGGTGATGTTTGAGAACCCAGACTACCAGGTGGAGGAGCAGAGTGAGGAGTTCCGCCTGCTCAATCCCATTGTGTCCAAAGTGGGCCAGAAGAGGAGGAAGAAGCTGCGGCTGCTAGCCAAGCAGGCCACAGACGCTGAAAATGTAACGATGCTAGATAGCTAGCGTACTACCCCTACTGAAGTTTGACACCCACTATGGAATATGACTTTCAGTGTGAACAACCTTTCTACCCTTTCTAATTCTACAATGCCACACCCTACCTCTTCTTCCTCTGCAGGCGGAGGCAGACCAGGAAGAGGAGGAACCAGAGGGGCGTGGCAGCTCAGACGAGAGTTCTGATGATGATAAAAGCTGGGTGGACGAGGTCAGGGAGCAGCGGCGCCTCATATATGAGGAGGGGAGGGACCGCAGGCGGCAGGAGAGGAAACAGCAGGACCGCAACACCACCCTGCTGGACCAGGACTCCACCCAGATCCATGCCCAGGGCAAGAAACCGGGTCAGCAGCCCCGCTTCTTCCAGATCAAGGCTGGTGAGGAGTTCCGCAGCTTCGGGGATGTGGCGCGCAAGCAGAAATTGCAGAAGTGAGTACAGTTTTTTGTTTTTTTCAAGTGAGCTTCTGGTGATGTTCTCTAGTCTCTACGAACAACCTCTGAACCATAATATTTTGAATAGATGCCACAGAGTACTACAGCGATTGCATCAAATGCTATGGATTTTCCCATTGTTACTGTCATTCAACAGAAATAAATCACCCCTCACATGGACATGGCACATAGAGTATATAATAGGGCTGCACGATATTGGAAACAAATATGTTTTTTAACAAATATTGCGATTTATGATTTGACGTGGGATATAAACTCAGCAAAAAAGAAACATCCCTTTTTCAGGACCCTGTCTTTCAAAGATAAGTTGTAAAAAAATAAAATAACTTCACAGATCTTCATTGTAAAGGGTTTAAACACTGTTTCCCATGCTTGTTCAATGAACCATAAACAATTAATGAACATGCACCTGTCGTTAAGACACTAACAGCTTATAGACGGTATGCAATTAAGGTCACAGTTATGTAAACTTAGGACACTAAAGCGGCCTTTCTACTGACTCTGAAAAACACCAAAAGAAAGATGCCCAGGGTCCCTGCTCACCTGTGTGAATGTGCCTTAGGCATGCTGCAAGGAGGCATGAGGACTGCAGATGAGGCCAGGGCAATCAATTTAAATGTCCGTACTGTGAGACACCTAAGACAGCGCCACAGGGAGACAGGACGGACAGCTGATCATCCTCGCAGTGGCAGACCACGTGTAACAACACCTGCACAGGATCGGTACATCCAAACATCACACCCGCGGGACAGGTACAGGATTGCAACAACAACTGCTGAGTTAAACCAGGAATGCACAATCCCTCCATCAGTGCTCAGACTGTCCGCAATAGGCTGAGAGAGGCTGGACTGAGGGCTTGTAGGCCTGTTGTAAGGCAGGTCCTCACCAGACATCACCGGAAACAACGTAGCCTATGGGCACAAACCCACCGTCGCTGGACCAGACAGGACTGGCAAAAAGTGCTCTTCACTGAGGAGTCGCGGTTTTGTCTCGCCAGGGGTGATGGTTAGATTTGCATTTATCGTCGAAGGAATGAGCGTTACACCGAGGCCGGTACTCTGGAGCGGGATTGATTTGGAGGTGGAGGGTCCATCATGGTCTGGGGTGGTGTGTCACAGCATCATCGGACTGAGCTTGTTGTCATTGCAGGCAATCTCAACGCTGTGCGTTACAGTGAAGACGTCTTCCTCCTTCATGTGGTACCCTTTCTGCAGGATCATCCTGACATGACCCTCCAGCATTACAATGCCACCAGCCGTACTGCTCTTTCTGTGTGTGATTTCCTGCAAGACAGGAATGTCAGTTCTGCCATGGCCAGCAAAGAGCCCGGATCTCAATCCCATTGAGCACGTCTGGGACCTGTTGGACGGGGGGTGAGGCCTAGGGCCATTCCCCTCAGAAATGTCCCGGAACTTGCAGGTGCCTTGGTGGAAGACTGGGGTAATATCAGTGGCGTTGTGTGACACAACTGTACATTTTAAAGTGGCCTTTCATTGTCCCCAGCACAAGATGCATCCGTCTAATGATCATGCTGTTTAATCACCTTCTTATGCCACACCTGTCTTGGTTAATGAGAAATGCTCACTGACAGGGATGTAAACAAATTTGTGCACAACATTTAAGAGAAATTAGCTTTTTGTGCATGTAGAACATTTTTGCCATTAAAAAAAAAAATTCAGCTCATGAAACATGGGACCAAAACATAGTTGTATAGTTTTATTCAGTGTACCTATGACTTCAATTCCCTAAACTAACCCGTACCCCCTGTGTATATAGCGTCGTTGTTGTTATATTGTTACTTTTTCATTTATTTTTTACATTAGTTAGAAAATATTATCATCCTCTGCATTGTTGGTTAAGGGCTTGTAAGTAAGCATTTCACGGTAAGGTCTACTACTACACCTGTTGTATTTGGTACATGTGACTGACAAATAATACTTGATTTGATCTAACGGCGAGGAGGAGGAACTATGAAAACGGATGTTACACGCGGCTGAGATGTTTCAAAATATTGCATCTACATGGATCTCTTGCGATCTGGATATTGCACATGCCTCTATTGCGATTTTGATGTGAATTTGATTCATTGTGTAGCCCTAGTTTATAAGTGTTTATTTTGCCAGTACAACGATTATAGCAGGGAAACGTGTGGGCCTGTGTGACTGTGTCTAAGGTGCATGACTGTACTGAGCTCTCTACAGCAGACAGAAATGTGTGGCCTGGCCTGAGAGTCTGTCACATCCATCACTGTCTTGACAGGTGGACACATGCAGCACGTAGCAAGAAAAATGAGGACACAGGTCAAATATAGGAAGGGTGTCCCAAGGTTTTCTTCACATTATGTAACACACCCTCTACTTGTGCTTCAAACTCAATTAAAAGCAATTATTTAAGTTGAGTGAAAGAAGACTAAATGTTGAACAATAGAGCAGTTTTTGTAGTGCACCTACTGCCAACACTTAAAACAGACAATGAATTCACTGCAGCATTTAAAAAAAATAGTTGTCTCAAAGTGCCTTTTTTAAATTATAATTTGTTCGTGTTTTTATTTGAAAAGTAACTCCATTGATTTATACTTTTTAAATTAGCGACAAATGTAATTAAAGTAACATTAAAGTACTTTTACTTGAGTAGGATATTTAAGTACCCTTTTCTCCCCTTTATAGGTACTGCATTTCATCACTATTGTAGTGTGTGTATGCTGGTGATAGACCTGCCATTGTGTCCCGTATTGACTTGTTATGTGTCTACTAGAGCATCACTGGAGGAGCGTCTGAAGCTGGAGGAACGTTCTGGAACAGTAAACGTGGCTGACACAGCTGTTGGCAGCAAGCAGCTCACCTTCACCCTCAAGAAGGTAAGTCATGATGACACCATTACATAATAAGCCACTGAAAGGGACAACAAATGTCTTTTCAAACTACGGATCTGGATTTCTGCTGATCCTCGAATTCAGTAACAAACAGTTTGTCGTTGTTTTGCTTATCAGTTCGTAGACCATGTGCCATAGAATCAGTACATCAAATCTCTTCCCAACTATTTTGCAATCTATAAGGCACATCAAACCATTTTTTTGTTCCTTAAATGAAACACAATTTTCTTTAACCAATTCTGTTTTTTAATGCATGGCTGACGAACAAATTCCTTTTTTTATTTTATTTTTTCTCTTTCCACGTGCCTCTTCCATTTATCATTTTGTTTTTCTCCTCAATTTCGTGATATCCAATTGGTAGTTAGTCTTGTCCTATCGCTGCAACTCCCTTACAAGCTAAGTTTGGCCACGGGTCCCTCACATGCAGAGAGACTGAGTCTGTCTGCTGGGTAAATCCCCTGTACTACAGCATGAGCTGGGGGTCAATGTTGATTACAGGTCTGTTAAGAGAAAGCTATAATTGTTTTGCAGAAGATCGTTTAAAGATGCACTATGCTGAAATCGCTCCGCCATTTCTTGGTTGCTAAAATTGTAATAGTTCGCCTAATTTCAGTTTGTGACAAAACAAGCAAGTACAATGTAGAGAATCATTGTACCATCTACAGGTCAGCCAACTTTTGAAGATATCTTGGAGTTAGATTTGCCCCTGGCACAATCTCTAGACAGGGGATTGGGGGTCCTATCCCAGGAAGATTTTACTGTTTTAAAGCTAATTTCCTGCAATTCTGTGTATTTTGACATGGCTTAGGCCTATGACCAGGGTGGAAAATTAGGTGTATTCAGGATGCATTGAACATTAAATGAACACTCAAAATTTGACGAATTTGTTACTTTGAGATTTTGGGGGGATGAAATGTAAAGTATGCTAATATTAGCTGTAACATTTTTTTAGGTGGTTTGACACTTTATTCAGTAATGAAAATGAGATAGGGAGACAGGCAAATGCTAGAAACAGTGGGAAGGTTGGAAACCGGGATTGACCCCTCTTCTCGGGTGTAAAGTTGTATACGACACCTACCGGGGATTGTTACCACTATTAATATTAATGGTTGATGGCAGTGGATAACCAAATTATAGATTGCAGTCTGTTTGTCCATAGACTGCTTTCAAGGTAAGGACACAAACATTTTATGTTTTGTAATTTGGGTGAGCTCTCTCTTTAAAATAGGACTGTAAGAAAATCCTGCCTGCTCTCCAGGTGGGTTGGCATCCCCGATCTATGTTTCACAAGTGCTGGGTGTTTGAAAATGCATTTCTTAAAATCGCAGAACCTTAAAGAAAAATGTAATGAATACAATATTCAGGTGGTTTATGCCTACTAGTTGAAGGTTCTTGCCATCATCTTACTATCCATAGACAAGATATGTATTTATGAGTTGAGTCCCACCTACCATCTCTGGTTAGCATGTGCACAATACTAAAATGTAATTTAATAAGCATTTAATATCCAATGCTTCTTTGTATGACTTATTCACAACTGTCTGTAAATAGCTGCAAAAAACTACATAGCCTCATAATTAATTTTCAAACACAGAAGTGGGCATATCATATTTAAAATGTGTTTACAGTGGCAGAACTTTGAAGAAGTAGAATACTAAAATAAGTGTGGGCAATAACAGCAGTGTTCTTGATGAAGCACAGTAATTACCCTATATTTTAGCCCATCGTTAAGAATGACAATTGTTTTACTGATCAGGCTAAATGAAATAAATAGCTAATAAAATCTACTGAAGACAAGATGACATAAATCTGCCACTACACTCTACCCAAATTATTTGTATATATAGAATTAAAAGTTTTCCTTTTGGGTTCAAAATTACTTTAAAAGTTCCAAATCGGGTCACCCTACCAAACTTCCCTGCTAAAACATACTGTAGGTCTGTGTGCTGCCTTGTCATTGTCACAGCCTAAATTCCAATCACCAAACAAGGGGACTAATGCAAGTGTGGATTAAATTGACTTTAGTACATGCTGTCAAGGCTGCATTCTGAAATGGGGACGGGAGTAACAGCAAACAAAAGCGTGCTACCGTGCTTCTCTTTTTACAGTTTTATAAACTCAGGGGAGACTTCTCTCTCTCCATTCACCTCCATTCTAATCTTGAGGGGCGTTTCTTTATACCATGCATCCAAACAATGATATAGATTTCACTTGTGATGTTAAATTTCAGGCGCAGATGCTCCGATTTCAAAACGATTTGGAGCACAGTTGAAAAATGAAAGAAGTACTTTTCAATGCGTGAGATGTGAGAGCGTGAGAAGTGGGTCAACTGAGTGTCTCACGGCCAATGCGTTAGAGTTGGCAGCTCTGTATCTAAACCGCTGTGAAATATATTTTCCATAACCAGAAATATTGCATTTTCAGCTGTTTGAAAGTGTATAAACCTGAAAGTAAAAGATGCAAAAACAAAACTTAAGTTCGGGAAGCATAGAAATAGCGCACATAGAACAGATCTACTGCTTCTTAGACTTGCTTTCAATGAGAATGACAGATCTATAACACACATTTATATGTGAATTGGGTCAGGTTGCCCAAACAGTTATATATTGCAACTTAAATCATACTCTAATTAAAAGTATATCTTTCTCCTTTCGCTCTCTGCCTCTCCTTTCTCAATTATCTCCTTCAGTCGGAGCAGCAACAGCGGCAGCAGCAGGCGGAGCGTGAACACCACGAGGAGAGGAAGAAGCTGAGGAGGTCCGCTGGACACCTGTCGAGTGAGAGAGGCAGAGGTAGAGGTAGAGGTGGATTTAGAGGGAGGGGCGGAAGTAGAGGCGGATTTAGAGGCAGAGGGGGGAGTAGAGGCAGGGGGCACTACTGAGGTAGAGGCAGTGGTAACTGAACTACTCTCAGGGAAAATACTGAGATTAAGTAGCCCAAAGTCAAAAGAGTAACGTCTTTTCTTACAGCCATTTCCCAACCTAATTTATAATAAAATGAAACTTTTTTACCGTCTGAGAATCAAGAGGTTGTGATACAAAAGTGACCTGACCGATTGTGACCTGCCCTATAACTCTGTTATGTTGGTGGAGCTGCTATGAAAGGATACAATGTGTAATATCTGTTGGGTGCAAAATGGTGTGATTGTGTGGTGTATGCAGTTTGATCTGTGTGCATTCGTATGTCTGTGAAAGGCTCCTGACCTTCACCGTGTTTTTGTCACTTCACAATCTTCATTGTTCTCTAGTGCAGACAAAACCATATCTGTATTATGTATGCACTGTGCCTAGCCCATAAACCCTTTCTACCAAACGTATCTCCCTGGTCTGTGTTATGTTCTGATAGTAGCCTCATGGTCGATGGAAGCAGCTATCCAAAAATGCGTCCAACAATTGGACACACTGAGTCACTGACTCGTTCCATTCTCCGAAGAGATGCATGCATTTTTAAATGAATTACAGGTGAAGCCTCAGTTGTATGGGTAAAGTAATTGTTTTAATCAACTGACATAAGGATTAGCACCCAATAATGACTGGCTGTCCACTTGCATGACTAACAACTGAAAGGCTTCACAAACCTCTTTTACTTCCTTGTATAACAACACTTTCTGTGGAAATCAAACGGCCACCATTTCACTCCAGTCCAGACAAATGGGAAGAGAAAACAGAGAAGAAAAGTCCCGGGAACATGGATCCCCAATTCTTGGAAGCACCTTTCTCCGTTTGGCCACCCATCGCCCTTTCACACATGGCTGGGCCCTCTTGTCTCCTTTGATCCTGCCCCTTTTGAAATGTCAGGAGGTGTTGTCCAATTCCCCCGACCCACTCCGTTAAAACACTGTTGCCTGGGACCTCAAACTAGTTTTGCCCCGCATTCGGTCTTCAACGATGTCCGCCATCAAAATTAGCAGACAATTGTCCTCTATCCATCGTTTTTGGAATTGCCAATGCTCTCTGACTGTCTAGCTTTCATTTGGGTGATTATTAGCAATCTGACCACAGTAACTAAATGTATGCTCTTCAACCGATCGCTACCTGCACCTGCCCGCCTGTCCAACATCACTACTCTGGACGGCTCTGACTTAGAATACGTGGACAACTACAAATACTTAGGTGTCTGGTTAGACTGTAAACTCTCCTTCCAGACCCATATCAAACATCTCCAATCCAAAGTTTAATCTAGAATTGGCTTCCTATTTCGCAACAAAGCATCCTTCACTCATGCTGCCAAACATACCCTTGTAAAACTGACCATCCTACCAATCCTCGACTTTGGCGATGTCATTTACAAAATAGCCCCCAATACCCTACTCAACAAATTGGATGCAGTCTATCACAGTGCAATCCATTTTGTCACCAAAGCCCCATATACTACCCACCATTGCGAGCTGTACGCTCTCGTTGGCTGGCCCTCGCTTCATACTCGTCGCCAAACCCACTGGCTCCATGTCATCTACAAGACCCTGCTAGGTAAAGTCCCCCCTTATCTCAGCTCGCTGGTCACCATAGCATCTCCCACCTGTAGCACACGCTCCAGCAGGTATATCTCTCTAGTCACCCCCAAAACCAATTCTTTCTTTGGCCGCCTCTCCTTCCAGTTCTCTGCTGCCAATGACTGGAACGAACTACAAAAATCTCTGAAACTGGAAACACTTATCTCCCTCACTAGCTTTAAGCACCAACTGTCAGAGCAAGGTGAATGCACCAATTTGTAAGTCGCTCTGGATAAGAGCGTCTGCTAAATGACTTAAATGTAAATGTAACTAAACTGTATGAATGTAGGTCCGTTATAATTTCTCCACAGTTTTGATTTGTTTTTAGTAATTAAAAGTATATTGAGTTCATTCCCAGCTTTAGCCATTGTCTGCCTCCCTTGCTCTTCCTTCCCGCCTGTTTGGTGCTTTTACCCCTCTAACCTGGCTAGTCACTCTTACAATTGTTATGCTCATTTGACTTTGCCCAGATCATTGCGAGTGGAGTATGACATACAAATGTAATCCAAAGATTATAGGATGTCTGAAGAAAGTTGAAGCTGTTCATTCTACTTTCCATTGTTGGTTGCTGCAGAGTGGGATGAATAACAACAGGTGAAACAAAGAAAGGATAACTGTTAATTTACTCAAATGTCCAAGTTATGCAAGCATATCTCAAGATTCAATGGTATGATTCAAAATGAAGGCCTTACACCATACAACAAGTTGTGTGTAGTAAAACTGAGCGAAATAGAGGGCAGTCGGAGACTATATGGCAGGGCTCTCCAACCTTGCTCCTGGAGAGCTACTGTCCTGTAGGTTTTCACCCCAACCCTAATCTAGCACACCCGATTGTAATAATTAGCAGGTGGAGAAGCTGAATCGGGTTGGAGCGATAACCTATATGAAGATGGCTCTCCAGGAACAGGGTTAGAGAGACCTGCTATATGGAAATAGTGAGGGATAATGAGTGTCTGAGGGGTTGAGGCTTGTGGTCTTCATACAGTAATGACACACATTTAAGTTAGTCGGGAACGGGAGACTCTTTCTTCATGGCACAGTTGTGTGGTGCATGGGGAGTGGGCAGATGATTTATGTATGTTAAGCACTGCTGTGTACTTTCAGGGGTCACATAGCTGATAGCCACAGCCTACTTTTTCCTCATTGTGTTTGGGAAGAAAAGAGGAAAAGAAAGTGAGCGTGAGAGAGTGACTGCGTGTCACCACCAATCATACTTACGTAAGAGGCTCATTCAAGCCATCAACTGGGATGCTACAAAGTGAACTTTGGTTGTGTTTGTCATTTGCTAACTTATCCTCAAGACAGCAAACCTACCGACTGATGTGGGAATGGTTAGTCTGTCAAGTCTGGACAGCTGGTGACGCTTGTAGATTTTTTCACAAGTCTTCTTTTTTGCTCGACAAAACCATCGCCATGGATACGCCAGATCTAGGCCACAAGAAGTGGGTCAGGGTAAGTTGGCACTTCCTGGAGCACATCACTCTTTTTCCAAGAAATTACAAAGAAAGGAAAACGTCAGAGTAACCAATAGAATGCATTTCAGTTTAGGCTGTCTACAATCAGCTCTGATCATTGCATTGAATTCCCCATGCTCCAATGAATTGAGATGTGTACGAGCTCATGCTTTATTATGTAAACTAAGATGACAGTTGGGATGTAAGCTCCTTGAATAAACCTTTTAAAAGAGCTTCCAAAAACTTGTAAAAGATTGTTTCACCACAATTCCATCATTAGTTTATTTGGTTGAGTCCCCAAATCATGGTATGTATTCATCTTTAACTACCACCACAATGACTCATTCACAGCACAAGACAAGCAGTAACTCAGACCAGTCATTAAGAGCTCTCCATTTTGCATTGAGTGTCTCAAAGGCCAGGTTTGACCCAGTGTGCACTGCTTCTGCAGGCCACAGCAGCCCAGACAAAAGAAGCTAAGTTGGGGCTGCTTTCATAGTAATCCACTCCACTGTGTGATTGAATGGGCCGCCCTGAGAAGCAATCACACACACAAGTCACCATCTGAGCTCTGACGTGGGGTTAGGGAGGGGGCCATGGTCCATGGCCTTAAATGGGTTAGAGTGAAGAGCAGGGATCAGGGGAGAGAATGTGAATTCTAGGAAAAATAACATTTTACTTCGGACTGCTTTCTGAACCTGGGTAGTTTTTTTCATCATCACTTGACCAATCTTTGTCAGTGCTTTTAAAGAAAGGTCCTCTGGGGCATATGGAGATTTTAATTGGTTTAATGAGCAATCCAGTGTTCAAATGGCAGGGGTGCTCTGGTGTTGCTTTCTTGGCTTGCAGTAAAACTTAGCCTGTGGCCTAGTAACATATTAGCAGTGACATTGTGTGGGAACGTTGTGACTCCAAATAATTAACCATGTAGCCTACTTGTGCTGATAAAGTACATGCGTGTCAAATCCCAATGGGGTCCGATTCTGACCCAGGAATGTATGCCTTTCCTATGCACGTCTTTCCTACACACTTCTCCTCAGTATTTGGTATTGAGATGTACCTTAATCAGTCTCATAACGCGCTCTGCAGGTGTGGCTACCTTACTAGCTCTGAATACATTTCATTCAACGAATGAAAACCCTCCCACTTGCTGGCCAACAGGTTTTCTTGTGGAGTTTTCATTCATTTAAATGTACCTTATCTTAAGCCATCTTTTTAAATATGGTGTACCTTTTTAGTTCGTTTTTTTGCGACAGGCTAGAATATATCAAGAAAACAGGTGAAGAATATTAGGGATCAATGAAAGAAAGCCATCTAAATATATGCATATTGTCTCCGTTGCAGCACCAGTTGGTAGATGTAAAAATACTCTGATCTTGTAGATTATTTGGGTTTAGGAAAGTATTTATTAATCATAACAACAGGTTTAGAGAGCATGTAGACACGAAAGAAAGAACGGTGGTTTGATTCATTCTGAAAATTGCCACATTCAGTTCTTCAACCCATGGTAATGTTGGAAGATTATTGTACATAGAAGTATAATAGGGAGAATATAGTGTACAATAGTAGGCTATATCCGCGTCTATTGCCTGCACTAACCATGGAACTGTGTGATGACACAGCCAAGTACTGTGCCGTGCGTCGGGTTCAAACTGTTACGTCTTGGGTCTGCGCTCCGCTCCATAACGATTTAATTAGCCTACGTGTCTTTTTAAAATGATCAACTGTTGCCACACGGCCATTACCGCATTTACAGAGGAAGCCAATGAAGGCAAGCGAAACACATGGAATGACAATGTAGGCTATACCAACTGAAGGGAACTAACAGTAAATTGACAGCAGTATATCTGTAGACACCTCCGCCACACCTTCATTTATTTGATCTCCACCCAAAACGCACGCTATACTGATGCTTAAATTCAAGATCGGAATATGCATAGAGAAAAGTGCGTAAAAAGGCAACTACGTTCCATTTACGCAAACTTGGGTCGGAATCAGGCTGGCACCATGTGAATGCCTTCCAAGACTTTAAAAACACTTGATTAAGCAAGAGAGGAGAAGCTTTCAAATGCTTTTATGGACGAAAACATTTTCCCTTTCTTAATCTCTCACCTCTCTCTCTCTCTCTCCGATCCCTATTTTGTCTCATCTCCTCTTCCAGAACGATGGATGGAGCAGAATGTTTTGATGCGGATAATTTTCCCCTACTTTCCCACATGGCGTGTGGATGGAGAGAATGATCTCACTGCTGTCTTGGCATCTCTCATACCTCAGCTACTGCCTTCCTCCCTCCAGCACAACTAGAGGACCCAGACAGCTCGACCTTTATGAACCGTTAACAAGTGATAAAATATATCCCATGAAAAAAAACGCCATTGCTTTATGGCAAAGCTAACACTGGATGACCCAGACTTGAAAGGCCCAGTGAGAGATGGCTCAAAGATGAAAGCATTGTGACTGTCAACCAGGGCAGGGATAAATGATGAGTTGGCCGAAAAGGCCAACTCATCATCAACTCAGACTGAGTGGCATGGACTGGTAAAGGTTAAATATATCCAGTCAAGTGTCACAAAATCCAACCTGATTGTTTCACTGTGACCTGGTTTTATGATTCATCCTTTTTTAAACCAAGTTTTATTCTGAAAGCAAATTCAAACTTGGTCTAAACAAGGATGAACAACAAAATAAGTTAAATTTGATTTCAGCTCCCTTCCACTCTTTTAAACAGTAAGATTTAAGCCAGAGGTTATTTCTCACGGTGCATTTCATATATGCATATGTACATTGCAGATTCTATTAAGGTTTGTGTTCTGCCAATAACTGGCAAGTCAGTGGTGCAGCTCTGTACATTTGAGTATGCATGCAGCATGCTGCTGTTCATCATTGAGCAAATGTGCATTAGTGCACTTTCCAAATGAATGTATTGCAATGAAACTGACAGGTAGTGTGGCTTGAACACTCAACCTTCTGGCCCGATGCCCAGCGGACCATCGACTGTGCCACAAAAGCATGCTGAAGTGGCAGAGTCGATATCCGCACTTAAAAACACGAAAAGTATTCAGACACCTTAAATGTATCCACATTTTGTTACGTTACTGCCTTATTATAAAATTAATTAAATTGCTTTTTTTCACTCGTCAATCTACAATACCCCATAAAAAATATGACATTTACTTAAGTATTCAGACCCTTCACTCGGTACTTTGAAGCACCTTTGGCAACGATTACAGCCTTGTCTTCTTGAGTATGGCGCTACAAGCTTGGCACACCTGTATTTGGGGAGTTTCTCCCATTCTCTGCAGATCCTCTCAAGCTCTGTCAGGTTGGATGGCGAGTGTTGCTGCACAGCTATTTTCCGGTCTCTCGAGATGTTTAATCTGGTTCAAGTCAGGGCTCTGACTGGGCCACTCAAAGACAGAAACTTGTCCCAAAGCCACTAATGTGTTGTCTTGGCTGTGTGCTTAGGTTCGTTGTCCTGTTGGAAAGTGAACCTTCGCCCCAGCCTGAGGCCCTAAGCACTCTGGAGCTGGTTTTTACCAAGGATCTCTCTGTACTTTGCTCTGTTCATTTTCCCTCAATCCTGACTAGTCTCCCAGTCCCTGCCACTGAAAAACATCCCCACAGCATGATGCTGCCACCATCAGAGAAAGAGGGAGGTAGTATAGTAGTGGGAGGACATGGCCTAGATGCCAATACACTAAAAGGGACTCCTTTCCTCTGCTTAAGGGCCAGTTATGAGTGAGAACTGATGAGAGAGCATATGGGATGTGCTAGGTGCTTCAGGTTTAGTAGTAGCTAGCAGTGCACTCCAGATGCCTCAAGGAAGGAATTTAGGTAGCAGCACCACCCCCAAACAACACTTCTCACGTTTTGTGTGACTGGGGGTAATTTGTGAACATCCTCCAATCATCTTCGTTCCCTTTCCCAATGAATGAGTAGTTGTAACATCCAACTGACACACTTCCACACTCAACCCCCCCCCCCACACACACACACACTCCTTCCCAAATGAATAACACTGGAATTTTAAAGAGATTGTTTGGAGCAGGAGGATGGGTTGGGGTTGTCATAATAAATATTTAGGGATTTTGCCAGCAGTGGTTTAATCAGAGACGATGCATGCTCATCATGGGAAGGTTGGGAAATAGTGGGCGTAGACAAAAGTTAATGACGTGTGTCTGCGAAGGAAATACCAAAAAGATGAGGTGTGTGTGGTCTCTGGGATGAAGTCACGCAAGGAAAGACTTCACGCCAAAAAGAGAACTGAACCAGGATAAATTTAATCTGGGCTGAATTTCTACAGCAGATGTTTGTCCAGAGGCATACTCGTTGAGTCGTAATAAAGGATTGTGTTGTCTTTATGGAGGATCATGTTCTAACCCCTACAGTACTAATAAAATGTATATAGGTTTGCACATTCTTTGTACACATGCTGTAATGTGTTTCTGTGTGAGGTCTGTGTGTGTACCTTCGTGGATGTTTGTGTGTCTGTGGGTGTGCTTGTGCTTATACGTGGATGTGTGTGTTTGTGCAATTATTTCATGTTTGGTTACGTTGAATGATCCAAAACAGTACAGTGCTGAAGAGGAACATGAAATAAGGATAAGGAAGCTCAATTCAACTTTATTCTTCAACAGTAAACAATGCAGGCAACAACAACACAACATGATAAAGGCACTTTCACCGGTTGAAATTCCAATGTAATATACCAAAACAAACTATGCAAGATTTAGTACACATGGAGTAGGATTCTATTGCGTTGACAGGCACGACTCAGGCCCGTAGGTGCACCATAACCAATCAGAGTTGCAGTAAGCCTATTTGAAATTACCATTGCCATATATGGATCAGTGCCGTTCACTTTGAACTGTACTGTGTTTTAGGCTACAGTATGAGTGGTCACAAGTAGATGTGCTTGTTTTGAGATCGAAGTGAGCGCTGCATGTAGCCATGTGTGCACATTTGTTCATGTTCTTTGCTTGTTAGTGAGTTATTAGCCCAGTTATAGCTACTTTCTAGTCAACAATGGGGGAGTGGTTGCCTCCAACAAGAATACCAAATGTGTGCATTTCTAGCCATCTTTGAAAAGCCAGTCAGGTAAAGAGTTTTTTTTTAAATGTCTTAAAGGGGAAGTGTATTTTGAGACGGTCTTGAATGAACTAAGTAGCCAATAGGTAGAGGCGTAGCATAATTTGTCTGATTTCCTGTAATAATGGTATGGAATTGAGTTTTATTTTGTGAAGTGGTTTCTTGCATCAAACACATCATTTTCAGTCACCCTCCTTGTCTGAAAGGTTAATGTAAAGCCCTGCATGTATTTCTTACAAAGTCTAATGTATTGTAGGCATTGAACACCACACATTGGCTGCTACTGTGGGCTGAATGATATGTCCATGTTAAAATGTTGTCCTCTGTTAAAACTGTGTGGCGTTCACAGTAATCGCACGCCGAAAGTTGCACAACATTTTCACAACAGTCATGTTTGCACTCGGCAGACCTGAAATTGGCTCAGTGCCAGGAAAATTGAGGGAACATTACTCACCACCACTGTTGGGTAAGTACCACCTCCCTGCGTCACCCATTGACTCATGCAATGTGAGTGTGTACACACAATGACTCCTGCTCTTCCGGTTGTGTAAGCAATCACAACTTGAAACAGTGGAAAATTGCCGTGTAGAAAATCTGGGTAGGTCAAAGATTTTATGGTTGAGTGAAATCAGAGTGAACCCCCAACTCACGCATCACTCTCTCTCTCTCTCTCTCTCTCTCTCTCTCTCTCTCTCTCTCTCTTTAAACATTCTCTGGTGTTGAGGTAGAACTGGAGAGACTGAAACATGTTTCTTTTCATACCTTTTTTTATTTTATACTTACCAGAGCATTGGAAATGACCTACAGCCGCAAGCTACCCACCCAGATCTGTTTGTGTGTGAGCGAAAGAGAGAGAGAGAAGAAATTATAAAAGCAAGTACCTAACCACACTGCAACTGAGGAAATTATTTAGCAAGGGGGAGATTATCCAACACATTTTACAACTAATGCAGGGAAGATAATTGTTGGTCATTTTGTTGGTCACAAATAAAACTACCTTGGCACAGGATAATGGGAACTGAGGACAATGAAGAGATTGTAAAACAGAAAACACATAGCTTTTAAGATTTTAAGTAAGTCACTTTGGGTAATATTTCTGCTTTCACTTTTTAAAAATTGTCAGGAGGACACAGCTGGGTAAATAAATCAAACTTAAATTAACTGGCCACTAGTGACGTAGTGTCATAGCTACTATGTTACCAGAGCATGATGTACACACATGGGGCAGAGGGTTCTTGAGTGCAAAGATAGGATCACTTGTGTATCAGTGCACACTTAGTGGTTGTCAAACACACCTCATCACTGCCAAATGGCCATTAGGTCAGACTGCATTAATTGGCTCACCTCATAAGATCTCATCTTACCTGTCTTGATTCCAACACATTCTCTGATCAAACCAGGCCAATGCTTCATAACATATAGTAATTTCATAATAAAGCCTAACAATGGCTATCCATGTTGCCTTGCTCTGGCTCTTAAGTTAAGACTTGTGAAAGAGTGCATGCCTCTTTTCCATTACAGTCAATAAGTTGATGCTATAGTTGTTGTGACAACATTCACAGCTCAGACTAATCTTTTTTGGTTTAACAGAGATCTTCTACTTAGCAAGAAGAGAGAGAGGGATAGAGAGAGAAAAAATAAGCAAATGTGGGTCCGTTTGCTTTGTGACCCCGTATCAGCATGTGACACAAAGCCCACCTGTTTACGTCAGAGATTCACAGGAGATCTCCTTGTCATGGACAAATGCAACCCTAAACATGTGTGCAGAACTCAAGCCATCGTAATTATTCAAAGCACAAGGCACAACAACTGTTTGTGCTTTAACTACTGGTTTGGGTTTATTGTTCATGTGAGATGAAGATGAGGATGTATTTTGTGAAACTGGGTCAACATTCATAAGTTATTAAGTTAAAGACTCTGTCCACTGAAAATTGCACTTTTTGAAGCTCATATTCTGTTCTCTCATACCCAAATAATGTTGTTGACTAGTCTTATACTCATATTTGTGGCCAAAGCATAAACACAAAGAAATCAACTTCAACTTCTATTTTTTAAACAGACCGTTGATGATGTCATCCTGCCTTATTGGCTGAGCTGGCCAATCAGCGGTCTACTCGCGTTAATATTTTTAATTGGGATACGCCCACACCATTCCAACACAGAAAAGCTGCTTTCTAACATACTCAATTACCATATTTTGGAAGGAAAAGTATTTCACTCGTATTGTAATTATAGGTCATATTTCATAGAAATCTGGAAACACTGGACAACTACTTTAACATTCAAAGGCTAAATCCTCTTGAAAGCTGTGCATGTAGCTGAGGCACAAAATAAGCATTACATATTGTGTAAGGCTTGTCCCATCATACCATGGCAATTCATACCATCATATCGCAAGAATCTGAAAGTATGTGGTGCAACAGTGTGTGTCTGTGTCCTGCTGTAAATGAGGTAACTATTATGTGTTCTGTTCAAGATGTACAGAATCATACATACACACACAAACACCATGTGCCCTGACTGTACAGCTGTGTATCTTGTGGGCTGCCCTTGTGCTAAATCATCACTTTTGTGTAAGGCCTAGCTACAGGGTTGGGCCACGACAAACCACTGAAGCGATAACAGAGACTCTATATACCAGGAAGAGAGAGATAGACGGAAAGTAGGCTACAAGAGGAAGGGGAAAACACAACGAGAGAGAACCAGAAGGAGAGAGAAAAATAAAGAGTGAGGAAGATAAGATGAGGGGACATTCCTTTGCCTAAACTCGGGGTCGCTACGGCTGCACACTCCGTATCCCATGACCCTGCCATTTTAAACAAGCAGATACATGTACAGTGCCTTCAGAAAGTATTCATACCCCTTGTTTATTCCACATTTTGTTGTGTTACAGCCTGAATTCAAAATGGATTAAATATATATTTTTTTATAACCCATCCACACACAATATCCAATAATGGCAAAGTGAAAACATACATTTTTTTTAAAACATTTTTTGCAAATGTATTGAAAATTAAATACAGAAATACCTCATTTACATAAGTATTCACACCCCTGAGCCAATACTTTTTAGAAGCACCTTTGGCAGCAATTACAGCTGTGAGTCTTTCTGGGTAAGTCTCTAAGAGCTTTCCACACCTGGATTGTTGAAAAAAAAATCATTATTCTTTTCAAAATTCTTTCTAGCTTTGTCAAATTGGTTGTTGATAATTGCTAGACAACCATTTTCAGGTATTGCCATAGATTTTCAAGTAGACTTAAGTCAAAACTGTAACTCGGCCACTCAGGAACATTCACGGTCTTCTTGGTAAACAAATCCAGCGTAGATTTGGCCTTGTGTTTTAGGTTATTATCCTACTGAAAGGTGAATTAATCTCCCATTATCTGGTGGAAAGCAGACTGAACAAGGGTTTCCTCTAGGATTTTGCCTGTGCTTAGCTCCATTCCGTTTATTTTTTTATGCTGAAAAACTCCAGAGTCCTTAGCGATTACAAGTATACCCATAGCATGATGCAGCCACCACTATGCTTGAAAATATGGAGAGTGGTACTCAGTAATGTATTGGATTTGCCCCAAACGTAACACTTTGTATTCAGGGCATAAAGTTAATTGCTTTGCCACATGTTTTGCAGTATTACTTTGGTGCATTGTTGCAAACAGAATACATATTTTGGAATATTTTTATTATGTTCTTTTCACTCTGTTAATTAGGTTACTATTGTGAAGCAACTACAATATTGTTGATCCATCCTCAGTTTTCTCTTAACACAGCCATTCAACTCTGTAACTGTTTTAGTCACCATTGGCCTCGTGGTGAAATTCCTCTCCGTTAACTGAGTTAAGAAGGACGTCTGTATCTTTGTAGTGACTGGGTGTATTGATACACCATCCAAAGAGTAATTAATAACTTCTCCATACTCAAAAGGATATTCAATGTCTGCTTTTTTCTTTTACCTATCTACCTATCTGGTCCTTCTGTAGCTCAGTTGGTAGAGCATGGCGCTGTGCAACTGGGTACTGGAACGCCCCAGGGTAGTGGGTTCGACTCCCTGTTCACCCACGACCGTGGGACCACCCATCACGTAGAATGTATGCACACATGACTGTAAGTCGCTTTGGATAAAAGCGTCTGCTAAATGGCATATATTATTATTATTATTTACCAATAGGTGCCCTTCTTTGCGAGGCATTGGAAAACCTCCCTGGTCTTTGTGGTTGAATCTGTGTTTGAAATTCGCTGCTCGAATAAGAGGGACTTTACATATAATTGTATGTGTGGAGTACAGAGATGAGTTGGTCATTCAAAAATAATGTTAAACACGATTTTGCACGCACAATGAGTCCATGCAACGTATTATGTGACGTAAGCACATTTTTACTGATTAACTTATTTAGGCTTCGCATACCAAAGGGGTTGAATACTTATTGACTCAAGACATTTCAGATTTAGATTTTTTATTAATTTGTAAAAAAATACAATTCCACTTTGAAAGTATGGGGAGATCAGTGACAGAAAAATCTAAATGTAATCCATTTTAAATTCAGGCTGTAGCATAACAAAATGTGGAAAAAGGGTGTGAATACTTTCTGAAGGCACTATATATGTGGTAAACCATGTAGCCCCTGGGCTGAGGCCTACTTCCTGCTCAGGAGCCATGTGTGCTTCGGGGTGGTGGGCGTCATCCGCCAGAACAAAATGAGAAGCAACGGTAGGGGTGGCAGCAGGGCTTCCCACCAATGAAGGACGTAAAAAGAGCCACAACTGGAGCATAGCAGATTGTTTTGTCTGGTTTGCCCTTGCAGACATTTCTCCATTCCTCCACCCCTTCCTCTATTCCACTTTTTTATTCCATTGAGAAAAACAGTGAGGTTCTTGGGGTTTCAACGCTAGTCTAAAGAATGACTCCATATGCTAGACAGGCGGTGAATCTGAACGTCTGAATGGAAACCAACTCATGGTCATGAAAAGAGAAGATGCCAATTTGATTGTGGCCCATTTTGATATGGAGAACCCATTTTACAAAACCGCAGATATGTAGTCTTCATGATGCTTGAGAGGCTTTGAACTGACACCAGCCTCTTAAAAGTGGAATGCCAATGTTTCCAAAAGTGTTATTGGGTCAATAATGACCAAATTCTTAATTTTCCCAAGAACGATGTCTACTCCCAACCCCAAAGTCTCTGAAAGCTCAAATTGGGCTGGTGGCAGCATGGAAAAGTGGTTAATCTGTTCTTTTCAGGAATCTCTAGGACTTGAAGACAGATCGGGGTCAAACAATCACTTCTCTTACTGAAGTTTTTACAGTGTTATTCATACAATTCCCTTGACGAATTTAGTATCTGTTCAAGGAAAAGTTACTAGTACAAATCTACAACATAATGTGATACTTCTAAGCTGAAATAGCAACTAAATCAGTTTTGAACATGTTACACTAAGCTCACGAAGTCAGCATCTTGTGGGAAAAAATGACAATGATAAGATAAGTACCTTTGATTCTGATTGGTCACACTGACCCCTAACACTAAGTGGCACAGCGACAAAACCAGTGCAGTAAAGGGTATTTTCAGGGAGAGGGAGAATGGAGAGTTGACGACTCAGTTATTGGGTTAAATGGCCAACTGTCCTCTTGTCCTGACTAGACCTGGTCAGGAATAGGAGGAGGTAAGTGAGGTTTACTGCAGTTTAACTGAGGATTGCTAGGCTTAATCTCCTGCTGCTTGTGTAGTTTTCAGTGGGACCTGCTGTCACTGCGGACAGGAGACGGTTGCAGATCACCAACAGGCCAGACAACTAAGCATCAAGGTCACTGTCTACACGTGACTGTAGCCTACTGTATCAGCACGTCTTGTAGGAATTATTCCGAGAGGCTATCTGCATTTTGCAATTACCGCACTTCCTTTCAAAATACATTTGTAGATTAGTCCACCTATTTTGAGTGTGGATTTCCACTCTCCCCTTATTGCTCAACAACAGTGCCTGGGTTAGGCCAGGTTGGTCTCAGTGACCCCTAGACATACTTCCAGAGAGGCCTATCTGGCACAGCACAGAGGCACACAGTCAGCAGATACAGTTCTACAGCAGACTGCTGATGCGTTAGTCTGCAGGGCTGCTTTTATATGTCATGTATAACAATACCAAGTCAGTCACTGAATGATTAGATGGATCAATACCAGGGCATTCAGGACTGAGCCAGCATAAGATGCTGCTACTCTGGGCATACTCACCAGGCAGCCTCTATGTATAGTAAGCTATGCTTCAGTGAATTTGCTTTAGAAATGTTTTTCTCTTGGAAAAACCCTGAATTGTTCTTAATAGTACATTGACCAGTATGAGAAACCAGCCCATGTGTCACTTTGACTTTGGATGCTGTCCAGATATGCCAAATCTGACCCACTTTCAAATGAAAGTGTGCAATGACCATCAGGGGTGTGAGGACAAATAGAGGTGATGTCAGAAAATAAGGAATTCCAGAGGCATCAGAAAAAATATGTCACCCCTGAATCATGAAAGGTTGGCCAAATTAGTCATTACACTGCCCTAAAAGCAAATGTGAAAAATACTTTTTAAATAGTTTATTATTTTACATCTTCAGAACAAGGGAAGCTCAGTTATGGAACTGATGCTGACTGGATCCTGGCAAGCGTTCTTGTTTGCCTGGTGGCTCTCTAGCTCAAGGCACAATAGCAGCCAAGACTAAACCATCTTCAGAATCTGTTTAAAGTTGTACAATTGAAATACTAAAAACAGCTGTGTTTCAATTATATTAGTCTGCAAAGTAGCTTACAATTAGGTTTAGGCTATACATTTGAAAGGCATTGAGCCAGTAAATGAAGAGATTGCTTTATATGGCCATGGTTAGAAGGGATAAATATTTTGTTAAATTTACGACAAAGGTTTTTTTTTTTAAATGCATTTTAGCAAAACCTAACTGTTTTCCTAAACTTAACCTATTTCTCATAACCTGCTACGAAAAGTCAAATCACAAAAGCTATAGTCTGAGTACCAGTCTTTTTATCAACATTCCACTCCTTGTTATTGCCATGAAGGAGCGGCAGGGAGTGGTATGTAAGGTAAAGAGTCTGGTACTCAGGCTACAAAAGCAGTATCCCGTCTAGTAAAAACCGGCTTTATCTGCCTCCTCCTACTTCCTCTACGGGTACATGGAGCCGGTGACAAGACTAAACCAGTTCCATCCGACGTCGACTGAAGGCCAGTTTCAGCTGGCGTGTTGTCTTGGAGACGGCACCTCTATAAATACAGCCAGTATCTAGACACAGGCGAGCACTTTTAGTTCAGACGGAGAGTGTTATTCAGTTCTTTGACAGATTCGTCTGACAAGGGAAAACCAATTATTTTTTTCCAGGATTCTGGTCTAATGGACACACTCTTTGTAAATGCTTTTTAAGGTAAACCTTCATTAATTTATTCTACTTTTTCACAACGTCCTAATTTATTATAAACTGGTAAGTTAGGCTACCGGTATTCATTATGAGCTATCCAATTTGGCTTATTCAAATCGTGTCAATATGTTTTAGCTAGCTAGTAAGTTAACGTTAGAGTAATGTTATGGTTATGCCATATTGTACAAGTAGCTAGTTTTTTTTTACGTAGCGCTATCTTCTGACGTTAATATATTTTGGAGTTTTTGCTTGATGGAAGTGATGGGGTTGGAGTATGATTTACACCTCGGGAATGTCATAAGCTAGCTGCAGTAACGTTCGCTTGGTAAATGTATTTTATGCTGAAATTCATACTGCCAGTAACTACTGATGGTAGTTGGCTACTTCGATAAAGATAGTGTCCTTTTCGTTTTCCACTAGTTAAGAAAGTACATTGAATGAAAAGGCGGGGTTTATGACTTTGTGGCTGTGCTAACTAGTGACGACCCAGGGTTTCTATCCCGAGACTTCAGGGATTGCTGCGAAACAGGCCAGGGTTTGGAATGTGAGATTCTTACATAGTAGTTCATTTTGTCAATCTAAAGGCACAACCTAGATTCGAGCCAATTTCTTAAGTAGTTGAATATGTTATTACTCCTACCGCGTGAAAGTCGTGCATTGACACGTTTTCATTCAAAGGAGTGCCTTTGACTTGGCGGCTTGCGCACGCGCAGTTCGGCGTGAGACGACGGTTGTGCCCTATGACGTATTTTTGCACACGAGCTAAAGGTAAAAGGCGTCCACATTGCACAGTTTGTGCAACGTATTGTTACGTTTTTGTTCGTTTTGGACTTCAGTAATGTTTTTTTTCGGTTGTTGGGCACAGGACAACGCAATAAATATGTCGTGCAATTTTACATCGAAAATGTTTATTTTATTTCGAGATAAACATTTGCATGACAACGAGTGGTTTCTAATTGAATTACAAACACGTCACATAGACTACTCTACTGTTGCCCAATTACCGACTTCGGCTTGCCCCAAGAAAAAATGTGCATGTACAACCGAGAAAAAAATAACCTAACGAATACAAATGTAATCATAATATAGGCACGAATTGTTTCGGCAGGGAAGCATTGTGCGCCTTTAGCTAGCCAACTTCACCATGACATCGCCTACAAGTGTGATCGGGGATTTTTATTGGAGAAGCAGTTTCTGCCTGTCTTCATATTGTACTGTCATTGTTTTATCTCTTTGGGAGGGCCATGGTTAGAAGAGTTCCAGCTTTTGTCAAATTGCTAACTCAGTTCTCCCAACCTGCTACGAAAAATAACATTTTACGTTTATTTGACACGCTGGATTATTTCTAGCCATTACTCTTTGAGAGCGGGGAATATATTGCGCTAGTAGCACTACTCAAGAATCTGCAATTCGGGATCATTGGGAAGTCCCTTTACCCATTGAAATTGACATTTTAAAATGGTTGGGGGGAGGGATGTCCCAAGGATTCCGTATAGCACTACTCAAGGGTGTGCTTGTTCAACATAAAAATCCTTCATTGTGACCAATAATACATTAAAGCAACTTTAAGCAAGTATATTGCTTATTCATCTGGATAAGACTGTTGCTGTTAACAGTAACTGCTCCTCCTATAGTATTATCTAAAAATTATAATAGGTCTGGTTGACACTGAATGCAGGAAATAGCCATAAAACTCAACACAGCAAATGACACTGTCCTCTTTATGCTACAAATGGTATTTTACTGTTTGCAGAATAATCGCTTTAGGAAAGCGCAGACTGGCTACTCTGCAGGCCCCGGCCTAGAGTGTTATGTGAAAGGTTTCAACTTCACTGGTGAACCGCCTTGGCTGCTCTGCACCTGATTAAACTACTTTGCCAAATTCCAACTCTTTCTTGTCCAGGTAAGAGTTGCTTTCTGATCCACTGTCATTTCCAACATGCATGTCATAATATTCTAGAACGGGTGTTAACAGCACATGCCTATGAAATACTGGGGTTGGTTGTAATTGGTGTACTGTAGCTCTGGGAGTAATTATGCAAGTAATTTAGGCACATTCCAGTTCCAGATAATAATGAGCAGTCTTAACTCGGATCTACTTTTTTTACAGTTTTCTTTTGTGACCAATCTAAAAGTTATTCTGCGACCATGAACACTTTCGCTCCTGCCGATTTTGCCTTCCTGGAGGAGGGCTTCTGTGCCCGTGACATTGTTGAGCAGAAGATCAATGAGATGTCCATGTCGGTAAGGAGAACTTCCTGCTGTCCCTGATTTAGCTGCATTTGGTATGAGAAGTGACTTGTTGATGAGGCATTTGTCACTGTACGATGTATTTCTTATTCTCTTGCATCCGTGTCTTTGCCTCTCCAGGATGATAAGGATGCCTTCTACGTATGTGACTTGAGTGACGTGCTGAAGAAGCACATGCGATGGGCGCGTGCCATGCCTCGCGTAACGCCCTTCTATGCTGTCAAATGCAATGACAGCCGGACTGTTGTCACGACCTTGGCCTCCTTGGGCGCTGGCTTTGACTGTGCAAGCAAGGTATGTCTCATTCTAAACATCTCCTGGTTTATTGAAATGGCCTTGACCCCCGACCCTGCTGCCCTGTGAATGTGTGTCCTGTTCTGACCCAGTCTGTTTTTGTCCCATCAGACTGAGATCCAGATTGTTCAGTCTCTGGGTGTGGACGCTAGCAGGATCATCTATGCCAACCCTTGCAAGCAGGTATCCCAGATCAAGTATGCCTCTGCCCACGGCGTGCAGATGATGACCTTCGACAGCGACGTGGAGCTCATGAAGGTGGCTCGGTGCCACGACAATGCCAAGTAAGAAACATCTCCACGGCTGTTCTTTAGCCACACTGAAAACACTTGGTTTTGTAAGTAACTTATCCGGCTACTCTAGAAAAGTGCACCTCCAACTTTTCTTTCTCCCTGCCCAGACTAGTCCTGCGCATTGCCACAGATGATTCCAAGGCTGTTTGCCAGCTCAGTGTCAAGTTTGGTGCCACCATGAAGGCATGCCGGGGTCTCCTGGAGAGGGCTATGGAACTGGGCCTGGACGTTATCGGGGTCAGCTTCCACGTGGGGAGTGGCTGCACTGACCCAGAAACCTACAACCAGGCCATCTCTGATGCCCGCTGTGTCTTTGACATGGGGGTGAGTGTCTTTCTGCTTGGAACGTATCACCTACATTTTATAAACGGACCCTTAACCTGCAGTTGGTTCTCAAGTAGGTCTAACTCATCTTTGTTGGTTCTCTTTTTTGCAGGCTGAGGTGGGTTTCAACATGACCCTCCTGGACATTGGTGGCGGTTTCCCTGGGTCTGAGGATACCAAGCTCAAGTTTGAGGAGATCACAGCCGTTATCAACCCAGCACTGGACAAGTATTTCCCTGCCGACTCTGGGATCCGGATCATTGCTGAGCCAGGCCGCTACTATGTGGCCTCTGCCTACACCCTAGCTGTTAACGTCATCGCAAAGAAGGTCATCATGAACGAGCAGTCTGCCTCTGATGGTATGAGCAAATTGACTCAATCTGCAAACTTGTGGTTAATGCCTGACGTGCCACATAAAATTGCATCACTTAATCCAAAGTAATAGCGAGCCAAGTTTCATTATAATTTACACAACTCTGCCCCTACAGAGGATGACGATTGGATCAGTGACCGGACTCTGATGTACTATGTGAACGATGGTGTCTATGGCTCCTTCAACTGTATTCTATATGACCATGCTCACCCCTTGCCTACCCTGCACAAGGTAAGTTGATTAACACACTTTATTTCACTCAACCAAACAAACTCTCACAAAGTTAGTCCATAAAACCTGTTTGCATTTTCCGTCTACAGAAGCCAAAGCCAGATGAGCGTATGTACCCCTGTAGCATCTGGGGACCAACCTGTGACGGCCTGGATCGCATCGCTGAGGTGTGCACTCTGCCGGATATGCAAGTGGGAGAGTGGCTGCTGTTTGAGAATATGGGGGCCTACACTGTGGCTGCGTCCTCTACCTTCAACGGCTTCCAGAAGCCAGACATCTACTACATCATGTCCCGCACAGCTTGGTAAGTTGTTGGGAATGTAGAGAGAAATAGAATGTGATTGTGGCAACATCTCTCCATAAAGAGATATCATCAATTCTCAACCTTCTTTCTGATTTTAAATCCGTTTTGGTTTTCTCTTGTCCCTGTATAGGCAGTGCATACAGCAGATCTGTACCCAGGGGATGCCCACTCCCGTTGAGGATGCGTCCTGTGTGACATCCAGCTGTGGCCATGAGAGCAGCCTGGTGCTGCCCACCAAGTCTAGCCAGACCTGTGTGCTCTAAACACAACACCAACATAATCCCATACATACCCACCACCACACTGCCACTCAACTGGCCCAGTACTCTGTGTTATTATTAATTTCCTATTTAATGTTTAAATTTTTTTTTTTTTTACTCATACCGTTGAAAGGCCAGTTACTTGATGGGAGAATGAGAGGGGGCATGTTAGCGCACATTTCTCACTTTTCTGTATGAAAGACTGAGATCTAATCCTGAGCTGAGGCTGAATCTCTCTTAAAACATCACTAAATGTACATCTCGAAGGGTTGGAATAATATTGTTACAGGGTTCCGATTGGCTTATGCCTACAAAGGTTGTATGTTCAATTCCAGTAGGGGCCACAAAACACCTTAATTTGCATTGACCGTAAATCGCTTTAGATGAGAGCATTTGCAAAAGGACAATGTAA